>NC_089558.1:3391142-3699427 GCF_040115645.1 Euwallacea fornicatus
TGAACTAAATTTCACATAATAATGATTAAATTCATTAAAGAAATTTGAATCCCCTTGTCAGGCCCAAATCAGCTGGGATTTAGTTCATTTCACTGTGACTGAAGCTCCTTTTGGTTATGAATTAATCATTCGGTCCCAAGACTAATTAATCAACTGATGTCAGGGAGTAATGCGGTGCAGCTTTTTTCAAGTTTTACCTAATTTTAATTAATTTTCAGAGGGCCAGAAAAATTAATTTTATATTACATAAAAAGTGTGATTAACCGGTGCCCATATGGAATTTTTTACATGAATATTCAAATTGCCCGAAAGATATGAAGCGTTATGACATTTTAAGCAAACTTACTCTTAGAATCAGGGGCAAACTGGCCCTGATAAAATGTCAGTCATTCTCAATTTTCAAAAAATGTCCATTTTATAGTTGTCTTCCCCTTCTCACAAAATTATAAAGTTTTAAATGCATAAAACAGTCTGTATATTTTTCGACACTAATTCAGGGATGCAATTTCAAATACACTCACTTTCACATGAAATGCACCACCCAGTAATACTAATAATTAGATCTTGAAATTTTGGCAAAATAATGCTTCATCATGGAGTATCAAATGATCAGACTTTCAGTAAAAAAGAAAGAATGCTGGTGGTTTTTTGTCATTGACCTTTTAGATTTTTTATTCAATTGTAAATAAATAAAATAATATTTACATGGAAATATCAGTTTATTTTGTTGTTGAACTGTGAATAAGACATTTCAAAATGCCCCCAGTGAGACAGCGTCGAAATTTTTCCCGCGTTTTGGACTTTGATAGAGGGCGAATTATCGACACCAAGGAGGGTGGACTCTCTTTTCGTGAGATTGCCCGAAGAACGAATCGGAACCACACCACGATCTCCACGGTCTGAAGAAATGGTTCAGCAACATCGTCCAGCTGGACGTCCTCCCCGTAGCAGCAATGCACGTGAAGATCGACTTCTTAGACGGATGGCCACTGGTGATCGATTTCAACCAACAATGTGTGTTGCAGTAGATCGGATGGGAGCTTAAAATCGTCGGGTGTCGATGGCAACAGTTTATAGAAGAATTTCGTCTTTTGGCCTGCATTCATACCGCCCAAATCTACAACTGCCACTAACCGCCCGACACCAAGCTTCCAGATTGGGTGTCGAGAACAAGTTGATTGGAGTCATGAGTGGAACAATATCGTCTTCAGTGGCGAGTCGTGATTTTGTTTATGGATCAATGATGGTCGTAGAAGCGTCAGACGATACCGAGGTGAAAGAAGAAATTTGCAATTTTGTGAAAGGCGCCACACAGCTTTAACACCTGGTGTTATGGTCTGGGGCGCGATATGTGTCGGTCGAAGATCTTCTCTTGTGTTCATTCCAAGCACCTTAAACGCACGTCGCTACATTAACAATGTTCTGAGGCCACTATTAGTACATTAAATGCAAACTTTACCAAATGGCGTTTTCCAACAGGATAATGCAGGACCACATATTGCGAACATTACTCGACAATACCTGGAAGACGCACAACTGGAAATACTGCCTTGGCCTGCACGGTCACCGGACCTATCCCCCATCGAACATCTTTAGGACATGATGAGTCGCCGTCTTCGAAATTTACCGAGGCCTCCAAACAATGCGGATGACCTACGACATCATCTTGAGGTAGCATGGAATGAAATATCCCAGGAGGATATTGATCATTTGTTGCAAAGCTTGCCGCGAAGAGTACGTGAATGCATTGGCGTACGAGGCGATGTCACTCATTATTAATTTTTTAATTAACAAATGTTGTATCTTTTTACTGAAAATCTGATCATTTGATACCCCATTATGAAGCATTATTTTGCCAAAGTTACAAGACTTAATTATTAGTATTACTGGGTGGTGCCTTTCATGTGAAAGTGAATGTACATGCACCTATTTCTAGCAATTTTGAAAAGGATTTTTTCTAATGTCCGAAAAAGCGCTATTTTGATCCCTTTCGAATTTCCAACTCCCCACTCCTCGCCACTTTCCCACTCCTCCACTCCATTTACTACTCCCCAAAGTGGGATCGTAAGAATTTTCTGCCGGTAAAAAAATATTGGCTCACAAAAACTCTCCAGCCCGCCCCTGACTAAGTTTGATTTTGCTACCTACAATACGGAGACTTTGAGCTTCAGTCGCATCCAAGTAACCTATATATAATAACATAGATGATGTCTCAACCCCTTATTGGTAAATATGAGAATTGACGTAGTTCTTCCTTGTAATTTGCTGCTGGTAGAATCTCTATGGTAATATTGATATTAGTCAGCTAGTCCCGGACCCCCGGAAGGGAAAACTGGACTCTACCCTAGCATAGAGGGCGGACGTGTGTAAATAATCATCATTCTCAACAATGATCAGTATAAATTATAGCTGTCTGTTTGTCGTGCCATTGTAATAATCGATGTTATTATCATTGTTTATTAATTATGTGCAGCTACTGAATAATCTCCTCTGTTATCAATGGTCTAACTGAAACTGTCTGAAAATGGTGTTTGTAATGGAAAGTTTCAACGTAGCCGGCAATTTTCAGTTAGGCCATTATTTGATATCTGTGGTAAATAAATTGTTGCCTGATGCGACCGAATGCCAATGTTCTATGTGCCCTATTTGTTGGATGTTTCGATGTTCTGGTTATAGTAGAGAGGTGCGTGTAATTAACTAAAGCCTGTGTGTTTTACGAATAATAGTTCTCCACATGCCACCAGCCCGTTTTGAGGTTTGTTTTTTGTAAATAACTCGCCACTGTAGGCAATAATTATCTTTAATTTCTTTTATTGACGACAAGTTTCAGTTAGTCCTACGTAATATTTTGAGGCATTCCATCCCCCTTTGGGGGGCATCAAACTTTCAAGATTTTTTCCTACCTACAATTCTGCACCTCAGAGCCTGAGCAAGCTATGTCGAAAATGATGATTTTTCAGTAGGATCGACTTTGCGTGGACAATATTAACTTCAAGGTATTTGTCACTTAAACTTGATTACAAATACAGGGTGGTCCCTAAGGGTCTTACGATGTCTAAGGAGCTGATTCTTTGGATTGTTCTAAGGCGAAAATGTTATATGAACGCACGTCCCAAAATGAGTCGTTTTCGAGATACATAGTATTAAATATCATTTATTGTAACTCGGTATACCTACACAGTAGTCCAAACAGTGCATTTCCCGTCTGTTTAAAGAGAAATGGTGTTACTATACACGTGCGTAGAGATTACCATGTCAATTCTTATAGGGGAGGGGGCGGTACGCTACTGGTGTTTCCCACATTGGACATATTTATACATACGTAAACGCATTTGATTGCGTTTTTCTCGTTGCGTTGCGTTGTTCCGCAGCGTTATTAAAGGTACTAAAATAACTAAAATGGAAAAAAATTGTTGAGCTATTTTGCGAGTATCTCATACTATATGACCTTTTTCACGAGGCCCAAAATGTTGGAAAAGAGGGTAAGGTTGGGAGTAAAATAACGAAAGAAATTAATAAAGAATGGTAAGGAACATTATTTTTCCCGAATTAAATTAAAAAAGTGGTATTGGTCTCGTATAGAAAACTCGATTTTTGCTGCTCTTCTTCGGTCATTTTCAACATTTTGAAACACTCCAAGTTTCGGCTCTACTGCGTGTAAAAGTTCAACAAACCCATCTTTATATTTTTTTATTCGAAAGAAATTACTTAAGACACATGCAATTTCCCCATTAAGAATAGTATTATCAATTTTGGTTTGTATTGGTCTATAGAATATATGCTGATATACTAAAAACATTTTCGACCGCTATTCTTATCGTACAGTTACTTTGACATAAATTTATAATCCGGGTCAACAATAGCCATTAACATTATTGAGAACTTATTTAAGTAGTACCAATAATTAGACCCAGTTTTGTCTGGATACTGAATATCATAGTAATCATGATTTGACACTACGAATACAATTCGGTAATTGCCATATATTTCTAAAGTCTTTTTTGAATTTTTTTCCATATTTCTGTAGTGGATTTGGATAAATGCAGAGTGTTTAGTAAAGAGATAGAAATTTTTCAAAGGCACATAAATAGATTCATTTTGAATCTATATAACAATATTTGTTCTTATGCAAAGTCTCATCGTTTTTAAAATAACGGCCAAGGGGGGAAAGACGGGAGGGCAGAGTAGAAGGAAGAAGTTATTGTTTTAGAAATAGGGGACCTCATTCTGAATATAAAATTTATTGACAGTAGTATTTGTTTAAATTAGAATTAACGCTAAAACTTTTAACATAATTAATGTTTATTTAAATTTAATCTCCCTTATTTTCTTGTGAATAATATTTCCTTTTGTTCTTAGTTTTGTGAAGTATAATCTTGTCATAATATCATATATTATTTAATAGAGTATACACAACAGAAGTTCTTAAGGCTATTTGAACTTCTTGAGCTGACGGCGTATTGGAGAACATTTTGTTTAAAATGTAAGAATAAATTGGAACAAAAGTATTTTAACACGTCCATTTGTGTACATAATTGTTTATAGCAATAATTCTTAATAAATTTTTCTTTTACTTTATTATTATATATATATTAAGAAGATTTTAAATAATCCCCAAAAGCTGCAAGTATTTATTATCAAAAAAAATCACCTCCATTATTTCGTATGAAAATCTAAAAAGGCAAATATTTTAAAAACGTTGGCAACTTTCCATAAGGATTAATGTGATTATATATATTCAAAATAATTCCATTTACCTCCCATTGAAAACTTTCTATCCCTCAACTAAAGACCCTGTACCGAGTTTTCCAAATCCAATCTACTATCATTACCATTTCTTAAACGTTAAGAGTTACATGGTCGGTTAAATTAGAAAAAATATTATCAAAGTTCATACTCTTCTTAGAACTATAAACAATGTTGCCAAATGATTTTTAGCTTGTGAGTTATTATGAACAAACTAAAATTCGGTCAAATTTAATTTTCTAAATAAATCGAAAACTAAAGGTTTTTCATCAAAACGTTCTATATAAAAACTTCGGTTTTCTTATGTCTACAAATCAGTAAATTTCAAAATTTTAAATGTTGCTTAGTTTTTGAGATAATGACAACAACTTGATTTTTTTAATACGGACCTGTACATTTTTTGGCCACTTTTAAAAGTGCTTAGTAACCCCTTTACAATGATGTATCACAAAATAAAATTTCTTGATGTTTTAGTTTAAAAAAAAAGTTTTGTATTTTTCTCTTAATAAGCTAGGCCGATCCTGGAGTTTTAAGTAAAAAATGCAATTATTATGTCTTTGAAATGCTCTGTAGGCAAATATATTATCAATCAAGCTATAGATTTATAAATTTCTAAACGGTAAGAAAAGTAATAATTCAACTCTTAATTTAAAATGAACTTAAAAATCTTTAAATAAAAAAATGGAGAACTAATATGATACAATCAACGGTCATTATCGTTATAATTTTTACTAATTATAAGTGTTCAAAATAACCTCCGATATTACGAAGACACTATCGACCATTTTTTATAACTTTTTTTTTTTATTTTCTTCAACTTACAAGGGATTAGTTTTTGACAAGCAATTTGAATTTTTTGTATAAGTTCCCCCACATTCCGCGGTGTTGTTTGATAGGCCTGATCTTTGATATAGCGCCATATAGGGAAATCCCCAGAAGTTATATTTGGAGACCGTGTTGGCCAGTTAATGGAACCATTTAACGCCATACCAACATTAATAACATTTCACTAATTACTACGCTTACTAAACAAAAATAAAGTTAAAGCATTTTTTACTTAAAACTCCAGGAGCGGCCTAGCTTATTAAGAGAAAAATACGAAACTATTTTTTTTGAACTAAAACACCGAGAAATTCTATTTGGTAATACATCATTGTAAAGGGCTTACTAAGAACTTTTAAAAATGGCCAAAAAATGTACAGGACCGTATTTAAAAAACTCAAGTTGTTGTTATCTCAAAAACTAACCATCATTTAAAATTTTTAAATTTACTAATTTCTAAACATAAGAAAACTATGAAGTTTTTGTATCAAACGTTTTGTTGAAAAACCTTTAGTTTTCGATTTATTTAGAAAATTAAATTTGACCGAATTTTAGTTTTTTCATAATAATTCACAAACTACGAATCATTTGGCAACATTGTTTACAGTTCTTAGACTAGTATGAAGTTTTGTGCATTTTTTTTTTAATTTAACCGCCCCTGCAACTCTTACCGTTTAAGAAATAGCAATGACAGCACATCGGATTTGGAACACCTTGTATATACATTACAAATATCTACATAAAGCTTCGCAACGTTCTGCAACTATGACACTTACAGTCGATAACCGAACTTTAAACCTATGGCCAGTTGTATAAAACACATCTCCAGTGACCAGATACTTAAAAATAATATTTTTTTAGGGGAAGAGAGTTTTAAAAAAAGGAAGAATCTACGAAATATTTATGCTAAATACATTAGGACCAACAAAACCAAAACGGAACAAGAGGCCTCTAATACAAAAAAATGGATATGGGCAGATCACGTAGAAGCATTCAAACTATTTTTAGATTATGCTAAAACTCCATGAAATGTCAACAATATCTATTCACAAGAATCTACAACGATAACAAATATGGAGCACTCTGAAAGCGTAGAAATATTTGAAACTGAACCAGAACAAACGAATAATAACGATTCCGAAACTCCGAGTACGAAAACCTCAACGTTGATAGCTACAAGTGCTGCTTCTGGAGTTAACGCTTCGCACACTCCAGTTATTCCCAAAGGAAAGAGAAAATGCAATTCTAAGCAATTGAGTTCTGTGAAAGATATGATCACATATACACATCGAAAAAGGCTAAGGATATTTTTATAAATAGATTGAAGTTCTTTTGATACTAATTTGAAAATAACGTTAGATATTTAGTGTTAGAAAGTGTTTAATATATGACAAAACTGAGCTTTTGTCGATAGAATCCTAAATTATATAAATTTATTCCGAAGTTGCAAATATAACTAAAAACGCCCTTCTTTTAATTTAACAAAACATAGAGCCCTAATTCTGTCACTCAATTTCAAAATGATATTGTTGATTTCGGCTTGTGGTGTCCTTCCCAATTCTTCTGACAATAAATCTCAGGATCGAGAGGCTCCGTCAATGTGGACCATATGTGGCGATCCCTTCTTTGAAGCACGTTCCCGACATGCTCAATTGGATTCAGATCTAGCGATTGTGCCGGCCATAGCAATGCGATGACTCCTTTCCGGTCATCAAACAATGTGTAACAATAGCGACAATTTGTGTACGAGCATTATAATGCATGAGGCGAGTGTTTTGGCCAACAGCGTCAGCAAATGCCCGGACTATGCGGTCAAAACTGGTACCGATGTACTGTCGAGCTATTGGAAACAGATTTGGAAAAAGAAGGCCGATTCTGCCGTCAATCATTATTCCGGCCCATGCCATTATTGTACCGATTCTATGCAAATAGACTTTCTGGACATGTCACGAGCGTTCAACATTTCCAGACCGCCTCTACATTTTTATTCACGATGAGAATCTCGACCAAGTCAATTCCACTCCAACTTCTATATTCTTGACACCACTCTAATCTTGCAGCGCCATTGTCGCTGGAAAGAGGTGAAGTACCAGCCACCAAGACGAACTCCACAGTGGTCGATCCGACGAGGTGTACTGGACTGTGCTGAATGACCGTCGTCTAAAATTGCGCGAGCTAGCAGATAGGATAAATATTTTGAAAGCATAATAGACGTCGCATTTTGCTCGAACAATTCGATATGAGAAAGTTGTGTGCAAGATGTTAAAGTTAAACAAAAATAGAGCCATAAGGGTGTTTAGAGGGAGTGTTTGGCAACCTTTCGCAGCAGTGAAGCCGAGTTTTCATTTGATTCATAACCATGGTTGAAGCATAGGTCCATCACGTCACATCTAAAATGAAAAAGAAATCAAAACAATGGATTCAAAAGGGAGATCAGCTTCAAAGAAGGCGAAAACCGTTCCATCTGCAGGAAAGCTGATGGCGTCAGTTTTTAGGGATTTTTGCTTCAGAAATATCTCCTGCAAACAATAAACTGAGAATACCATACAGATTTCTTGCAGCGCTTGAGCGAAGATATTATGAAAAAGCGACCTCATTTGGCGAAATAGGAAGTCTAACGACACAAAAGTTCATATTTCTATCATAGCGATGGTAAAAATAATTCAACTTCGTTTCGAATTTTTTTTCTCATCCAGCTCACCCGCCAGATTTAGCCCTGTCAGATTATTTTTTGTTTCAAAACTGTAAAAAATGTTTCGGTGCAAAAAGCCAATACTGAAGAGGCGGAGTCCGATGCTGAACTCTGTTTTGAAACATTCGAACTATGAACAGGGTATGGAAGCCATGGAAAATCACTGGGAAGGGCGTATGAATCTTAAAGGAGACAATGTTGAGAAATAATGTAATATGTTCGAATTTTTAAAATTTAAGCCTTAGATCGGATACTAGCGATACTATCCTCGTGCAATGATGTAAACTGCTGAACTGTTGTGTAACAACAATCCCATTACAGCACAATGCCACGTAGCAACCGTCTGAGATTTGTACTATTTCAAAGTCATGCAAATTTCAAACGTAAAAGTTCAATACGAAAGCTGCTTCTGAAACTCGGTACTTTGTGCAACAATGTTCTTTCATGATGATCATAGAAACAGACGAGGCAATCGCTTCCCTCAGAGAAACAGATCATCTAAATTTCAATTTCCTGTTTCGCCAGCTCGGATAAACTTTATCAGGAAGCCGTAAATTCTTGTTTGAAGGCAAGTTTAGGGACTTAATTAAATCCTCCCGACATCGTCACTCTAAATTTGTAAATGCAAATGCACTAGTTTGAACATATGTATAAGTTGATTGAACCTGATTAAACCTCTTTAATGAAAGTATAGGAATTGCAAGAGCGAATGCAACCTGCAGGGACCTTTCGACTCTAATAATGCTAATAGAGCGAGTAATTTATTGATTGTTTGTAAATAATTGAATTGCTTCACATAAAGAGGAAATTGAGCTTGGACGCAACATGTAAAATCTAAAACTTCATCACGCCTCTAAAACAAAATTTAAGTAATTTCTGGGAAGTACACCAACTTTGCCTCAAATTTAAGAAATTTCATTGCAGCTGTAGTTCAAGCTGCACTACTTACGACCCCAGGTTTATTAACCCTACCTGAATTCTCATCTCAAAGTTTCCCTATTTTAAACTTCCCTAATAGTTCAGCTAGGCTAGATTTTCCAACGAAATCTCCCGGGCAACTAAAGTCCTTGATATTCCACAAACTTTCCTCAAAGCCGACTTTTTAACCGCATAAATTCCCACCATTTTTTCACCATAACAGAGTAATACCCCCTTCAGCTATCCCTGCAATCCCTGCTCGGCTCATTACAATATTTCTCCCATTGAGGAAAGGGGCGGGGAAGGGGGGGCCATTTAGGTACCGATTTCACTTGCCTGAATGACTTACTGGTGACACACTCTTTTGCATGACAAAAAGCGTTATGATTTAAATTACTTTGGCAAATTGGAAAAGTTTCGCTTCGAAATCTGGATGGATTCACACAAAGCTCTCAGCCTTCCAGTCGTGTTCAGTGGTATCGTTGTGATGGGGATGAAATGGGATAAAATTTGGAGACTTTTGTTTCTAGATGCGGAGGTACTTCTCAAGGTTTTCGGTATAAGTGGGAATGTAATTTGCATTTATAGAGGTAACATTGACGACATAAAAGAAGATTTGTTGTTTTCTTTATCAGGAAAAGGGCAAGCACGATTAAGCTTTGAGGCAAAGATTACCGTTAATGGAACCCCTCGCGACCAATTTGTTCGTGCCGTTTCGAACAAAAATCGCCCCATATTGTTTCGAAGAATTCATTAAACCAGTTTTCGACGTCCCCTTCGTTGTCGACGATAATGCCCCCTCATTTGGTTCGACAGAGGACGGAAAAGATGGAAATGGGTTGACGCAAAGTCTGGAAAGTATGCCGGATGTTCATGGACTTTCCGTTCGAGCTCCTAGAAAGCGGCTGCGAAACATAAGGCCTAGCGTCGTCGTGAAGCATGAATTGGCCTCATGGATGGAGCCTTTTCCGCTGATTTGCCTCATTCCGAGGTGAAATTGGGCAAAGTTCCTAGTTCACCGTAGTGTTCTTCTTGAGCATCTCCCAGTCACGAAACCTTCTCATTCTTACCTAACGCAAATCGTGGATCTCTTTTGGATGGAGATCTTGCTTCTCTCAGGGTTTCAGCGCATCGCCTGGGCCCTCCACTGCTTTCTTTGCCTTCGGTACAGAAGCTGCTGCTTGTGTCCACGTATTGCTCGGTATAGGGCGAGATATGCAGAAGCAATTTAAAGGCCATTTCCCCTGCGATTTTCGATAAGCTCGTAAGACACTCAGGCTCTCAATTTTCCAAAATTCCGTCGACTGAAGATTATCGAGAGTGGTCTGGTGATCGCAGCTGATTTTCCCGGCTAATTCACGATTTGTTTGTCGAACGTGTGAGAAATTTGATTTTTTTAGTAAAATGAGGAAAACAATTTTTCTCGCGATTTTTGTTATCTAACCGCAATAAAATTTTATATGCACTCGATTTCACACGAAATGCACCACCCAGTAATACTAATAATTAAGTCTTTTAACTTTGGCAAAATAATGCTACATAATGAAGTATCAAATAATCAGACTTTCAGTAAAAAGATACATTTGTTAATTAAAAAATTAATAATGAGTGACATCGCCTCGTACGCCAATGCATTCACGTACTCTTCGCGGCAAGCTTTGCAACAAATGATCAATATCCTCCTGGGGTATTTCATTCTATGCTACCTCAAGATGATGTCGTAGGTCATCCGCATTGTTTGGAGGCCTCGGTAAATTTCGAAGACGGTGACTCATCATGTCCCAAAGATGTTCGATGGGGGATAGGTCCGGTGACCGTGCAGGCCAAGGCAGTATTTCCAGTTGTGCGTCTTCCAGGTATTGTCGAGTAATGTTCGCACTATGTGGTCTTGCATTATCCTGTTGGAAAACGCCATTTGGTAAAGTTTGCATTTAATGTACTAATAGTGGCCTCAGAACATTGTTAATGTAGCGACGTGCGTTTAAGGTGCTTGGAATGAACACAAGAGAAGATCTTCAACCAACACATATCGCGCCCCAGACCATAACACCAGGTGTTAAAGCTGTGTGGCGCCTTTCACAAAATTGCAAATTTCTTCTTTCACCTCGGTATCGTCTGACGCTTCTACGACCATCATTGATCCATAAACAAAATCACGACTCGCCACTGAAGACGATATTGTTCCACTCATGACTCCAATCAACTCGTTCTCGATACCAGGCCAATCTGGAAGCTTGGTGTCGGGCGGTTAGTGGCAGTTGTAGATTTGGGCGGTATGAATGCAGGCCAAAAGACGAAATCCTTCTGTAAACTGTTGCCATCGACACCCGACGATTTTAAGCTCCCATCCGATCTACTGCAACACACATTGTTGGTTGAAATCGATCACCAGTGGCCATCCGTCTAAGAAGTCGATCTTCACGTGCATTGCTGCTACGGGGAGGACGTCCAGCTGGACGATGTTGCTGAACCATTTCTTCAGACCGTGGAGATCGTGGTGTGGTTCCGATTCGTTCTTCGGGCAATCTCACGAAAAGAGAGTCCACCCTCCTTGGTGTCGATAATTCGCCCTCTATCAAAGTCCAAAACGTGGGAAAAATTTCGACGCTGTCTCACTGGGGGCATTTTGAAATGTCTTGTTCACAGTTCAACAACAAAATAAACTGATATTTCCATGTAAATATTATTTTATTTATTTACAATTGAATAAAAAATCTAAAAGATCAATGACAAAAAACCACCAGCATTCTTTCTTTTTTACTGAAAGTCTGATCATTTGATACTCCATGATGAAGCATTATTTTGCCAAAATTTCAAGATCTAATTATTAGTATTACTGGGTGGTGCATTTCATGTGAAAGTGAGTGTATCTGTATGCGCAAATAAGTGTAAATTCTACAAAGCAAGTCAGAAGTACAAGATAACATTTGAAAACAAAAGCCGGACCTCGTTGGACTGTTATGGGTCAAGAAAAAGTTCAAGATCATCAAAAAGTGACAAATTAGCCTAGTAACTTTTATTTGAGACATTTTTTGTTAGAAAAATTATTAAAAGAGTTAGTGCCAGGATTCCCTGTATGCGACTGACCCTGTGTACAGGGTTCTGGAATATACAGGGGCTGCAATATAAATACAAAAGTCTAACAAAGAAAAGTTAGTTTTGTGAGGTAGCAAGGCGACGTGGCCAGATGGATGTTTTGCAAAACGGGAGCGCAAGGTGTTCACAGTAAGTTTCAGGTGAATTTTCAATGATGAGGGGCTCTCATGCAAAAAAATTTTCGGCTTATGCTGTTATCTTACGGAACTTTTAACCGAGAGCTCATTGAGAAATATCAGTTTTCGTCAAAAGCCTCTACGACTATGATAATTTCCCTAAAAGGACGAAGTTGCACCTAGAAAATGACATTTAAAGCAGGATAAGAACATCAAAAACCCATTACCTGTTACGACCTGGCCTTATCTGAATCCTAAAACTCCACTTTTCAAATGAAACCAAATGCTTTTATGAGGAGGTTGTTGAAAATAACTAGAGGGTTTTAAAAATTAATTAGAAACATTCCAAAAGCACCAACCCACACTGATCGCTTGATATTAAAATGTAAGTAGGCCCTTAAATCGATAATTTCTCTGAAAAGTTTTACGTGAAAGGGCCATGCATTAAGGCTTTTTGCCGGTTCGGCAATATGGAAAATCCTGTTGTTGTTCACGGCAAAATAATTTGTCATATTTTACGAGCAAACTGTAATTTTCCGCTCTACATGTACTGAAGAACTTTTGTAATTATTGCAAAATAATTTCAAAACAGAAGTTCGACTCGACTCAAAAGTTTAAATTAAATACCATTGATGAGGGCAGGTAGAGGTCAAATTTCTTTAATCTTTAATTTTCCCCCAAAATTGCCCAAATTCAATGTCTGCTGTGAAACCGAACTAATCTAAATTAATGCTTGGCCAATTTCATCAATTGTGTCGTATTCAAATGGAGTTGACCCTTTAGGTCGTAAATAATGGCAATTTTGGCAAGATAGATGTACCAATATTGAGGTCAAATATTGAAACAAATGGATATGGACCAGTTACCATAAATCCATCCTGAATCGGACGAGGAAAGCATTTACGTGAATAATAGAGTGAAAGAAACAAATTGTATTATTTAGGATTTTGACGTGGCTTAGCCTATATTAGGCTCAAAAAGCGATAAACTGTATTTGGAAGCCTCAGTAAATATTCTGGAAAAATCAATCAAGATGGGTTTTCAAGGTTTCCGAATTTGGGCACGTGTTGCTTTAATCCGGATGAGCCGGCACGAAATATTATGCCTCCAATGTCGAAATAATGATTGTCAATATTTCATAAATCCTCGACTGAATAAGTAAACAGAGTGGAAAATACCACATTCGGACGGTAACCAATCAATCTTCATTAAAAGCAATTTGTTTCGGGGTTTGTTCACAATCAATCAGAGCCACGAATCCACAATTGAACAGTGATGTCCATTTAAAGATTACTTAGCCCGTTAAGAGGAGGTATGTCAAAAATTTGGCAAATGGTTAATAATTTGAAAAAACATGAAGGATTCGTGCCTGTTTAGATGAAATTTTCAGGAGTTTTCCTTTCGACAATAACTTTTGGCAAAACACCGTGCCAATTAACCCATCAGCCCCCACCAGATCATGAGCCCATCGGACTCCTATCGGTTCATTTGCGGTTTTAGAACAGAATTCTTAATGGGGATGTACAGTCGAAGAAAAAGTCTGCGTGCAAGCAACAAAGTTCGTTTCAAATCGAAAATTTGACGAGAACATTTGCCAACAAACGAAAATATCGAGTCAAATTGATTATTGTGATTATACAGGGTTCGCCATTACTCCGGCCTTGGTTCCTGGTGTCTTTGCATAAATATCAATATGAAATGTTTAGTACAGTATTCATTTATATTGGAAAGCTGCATGATTTAATAATATTTTTGTTTATACAGAGTGTTCCGTTTTCGCTGGGCAGCATAAAGTTATATTTTTTTAAATAGCAACCCATAGTTTTTTTTATGCCATTTGATGAAACCTTAATTTGAAAGGAAAATACATTAAACATTTTTTAAATTGGTTGCGGCGTTGCCATATTAGAGAAATTTCTTTAAAAGTGCAGCATCAGAAGAAAATTATCACAAAACTGAGTTTTTTTTAAATTAGTTTTTGTAAAGTAGTAAATGAAAGTCAGAGATACTTAAAAACTTTAAAACATTTTTTTAATGCATCATACTTTTTTTGTATAAAAGCGCTAATTTGCAAATTTTACAAATTGTTGAAACTCGTTTTTTTTTTAAATGGTACCCATGATTTTTTTCAAGTCCTTCTAATGTAGTTTTTAATTCTCTACTAATTTGCAATAACATCTTTTCATCTAACATTTACAGTTATGGAGATATTTGCAAAATATCAATCAAACTGCAACAGGCATTATCATAATCCAACAGATTTATTCTAGTAGCCTTTGCTTCTATTTAACAAAAGCATAAATTACTTATTTCATTTAGTTGTCATATTACCTGCCACTACCTTCTAATGTGGCAACGCCGCAACCAATTTAAAAAATGTTTAATGTATTTTCCTTCCAAATTAAGGTTTCATCAAATGGCATAAAAAAAACTATGGGTTGCTATTTAAAAAAATATAACTTTATGCTGCTCAGCGAAAACGGAACACTCTGTATAAACAAAAATATTATTAAATCATGCAGCTTTCCAATATAAATGAGTACTGTACTAAACATTTCATATTGATATTTATGCAAAGACTCCAGGAACCAAGGCCGGAGTAATGGCGAACCCTGTATAAATTAGTCTCAACAAAAATTTACTACATATGTTATATATAATAATAATGTATTTAAATAAAACCGATAACAAAAGGAAAGAAGTATGCGTGTATCAAAAAAATTAGATTATTTTCTATGAAGTGAGCCAAGTTGAAACAAGTCGATTGTTAGTATTCAGTACTTGTTGCCCAAGTCTAGTAGAAGTTTCTAACATGATTCCTAAGAATAAGTAAATTGCAGTCGAATTGAGAGAAGTTATGATAAAACTATGAAAAGAGGGAAAAACACTAAGGCAAGTGGGTAAAATTGTTAGTATCCATCGGTGGAAAGGGGAACTCAAAATTACAAAGAAACAGGAAATCTATTAGTAAAAGCAGGATCGGACCGTCCCAAATTGATGAATCTGGGAGAAGAGCAGTACATGTTAAGAACTCTTAAAGATGATCCTAAAGTTGGTGCTCCTAAGCTGGTTGCAATCATTGAACAACAATTTCATAAAACCCTTTGTACCAAAACTGTTCAGAATTTGTTAAAAAACTATGGATATAGAGGATGTGCTGCTCGAAGGAACCTTTTTGTTTTTAAAATGAATGAGACGAAGAGGTTGCTGTTTACGAAAATTCACGTTAGTACGCCTTTGGAGTTTTTGGACCGAGTTATCTGGACTGACGAAAGTAAATTTAACATTTGGGGTTCAGGTGGAAGGCGAACTGATGGAGAAAACACAATACCAAAATGAATCCAAACCATTTAATATTAACTGGAAAGCACGTTGGTGGACACATTACGGTATGAGGGTCCATAACAACAAGTGGAGTGGAAGAGGTAGAATTTATTGATTCTTCGTTTTGCGGTTTTGGACATTTTAAAGAGAAAATTAAAACCTTCAGTCGAAAAGTTGAACTTAGGGGATCAGTATATTTATCAACAAGATAATGATCCCAAACGTACCACAGGTATTGTTAAAGGATGGTTGCTGTGTAACACTCCTAAGCAATTGCATACCCCACCTCAATCGCCAGACCTTAATCCCATCGAGCATTAATGGAAGTAATTGGACGGAAGCATAGTTCAAAAGTTGTGCTTAAAGAAATGTTGCAAGAAGAATGAGCAGGAATTTCCAAGAGGAAAACAGCTAAATTAGTCCACTCAGTACCAAATGGGTTAAAGGAAGTCTTCAAACTAAAAGGAGGACCAACCGGCTAATAAAATTTCTAATTTCATTCGCATTGTTAATGTGCGCAAACCTTTTTTTCGTTGCTAAATTCGCTTTTACTTAAGTATTGTTAATAAACTTCATACCTGTTCACTTATTACTCAACATTATTATAATTTTCAACCTGCTGAATAGAAGTTAACACATGGTTAAGGTAAATTTTAGTTGTTATCTCATTGCTCCTAACTCGTGAGAATTGAAGCGATTTTTGTTGCTTGTACAGAGACTTTTTTCCGCCTTTGAAGCTAATGAAGCTAAATATCGAAATTAGTGACGACCCTACAAGGTGTTCCAAAAAAGCGAGGCGTCATGAAGTGTAGTTTTTTTAACCCTTGTGTGACCAGCCAAAATTTGCCACACTAGTGATTACCCGGACTCAGCGTTGATTTTACTGAAATTCCGATATTGTTTTTAGATTAAAAGTAAATAAAAGCGTAATTAACAGCTTCTCAGGCTGAGTCGAGAATAAAAAATGCATGACCTCAGTCCAGATTAAACCTAAACATCAATAAAAATTAATTTTGAACGGGTTCACCTTCATTTTTTTTTCAAGTGATAGAGTCCTCTCAGGATCCTGTGTTAGTTCATAGATTTTATTCGCCTGGGATGCCGTTGGAGAAACTCCAACATAAAGATCGCTCCAGCGCAATGCCCTAACATTTCGGCAATAAATAACAATAGATAGAAAACAGAACCCAAACCTCGACATACCATTAGATGTCAAACCATGAGTATCATACTAGTTGCCATTCATCTGGTCTACTTCCAACCTGATTTATAAAGTGCGAATCGTAAAATTGACAAAGGGCCGCAGTAAATTAGGATGGAATGTCTCGCAATAACTGCGCAAGTGACCCAAGAACCAAAGGGTTATAGCGATAAGGCAATGGTGTGAACGCTTCAAGGTGGTGGTTTTCCCACGATTTCGTGGGAAAGAACCAGACTCTGGATCTGCATTTTTCGGGAAAGAGCACCACCCCTTTCGGAGCAAAATCGGAACCGTTTCTCATCTCATCACGTTAACAGCAACTTCTCTCTCGATTTCACAAGTTGGAAAAAATCACTTTACCAACTTCTACCGCATCTCGTTGCAATAGAAATCTGTACACGGGCATTATCGTTAATAGTTTAATCGTCAATCAACCCTGTGTTCCAACTAGTTTGTGGTCAAATTTAGTGTGATTCGTGTAACAGAGGCTCTGTACCCTCTCGAACCTTTGGACCCCATTATTTCATGTTGGTGGCCGGTCTGGTTAGTCGACTCAAGTACAAAACCCCGCCAGCGTATCTGGATCTCTCTGTGGGTGCCTAGTGAGGCAGTCACCGCTGTTGGGCAGGAACTCAGGAAGCCCCTGGCCTAAACAGATGCAGTGACTTTTAACATTTTAAAAGAAAATCTAGACATTCGCAGTGCCTCATAAGAAAATTAATATCGTAGTTAGCTTAAGTTAGATTTTAGTAATTTGAAGATGGATAGTCATATAAGATCACCTTAACAACCAAAATGCACACCGGATGTTCACAAGAACTACTCAAATTATCACCTATTCAACCTCAATTTTCTTGATTTTTTCCAATAGAGTGGTGTGCTTTTTTATGACGTCAAAGGAACGAATATTAAATTTCTTTCATTTTAGTATAAAATAATATCTATTTAATTTAAATATGAATGGGATTATTAATTACTGCGGCAAAACCTGCATTCGTGGCGATGGGCCGTAGCGTTAATCATCCGTTGCCATGGTTTCAACGTTTTTTTCGTTTTAAATCTTGACAACTTATTTGCGGTTTTTGTGTTCCCTCGAAGTTTGTCCAATTTAAAAATCGCCATCAAAGTAAATTATACTCGACAGGAACTTATTGCCGTGATTTTTGTAATTGATTCACGTGATCGAAATTGATTATTAGCACCTCGGTACGGCGATTCCTACGTAATGTGATGTAAGCAGTCTAGAACATCTAAAAAAGCATTTTGAACGAACAGGAAGTGTGAATTATGAAAAAAAGTAGAAACAAGAGGACCTTAGGAGCAGAAAGTGAATTGAACGTCAGTTTATTAGTAGCAGAAAACCTAGGAGTAAGCTTAAGTGAAAATAATCGCGAAGTCAATGAGCTATCGAAATTTAATAGAAAAAAACATCGAAACCATGGTAACGCGTGATTAGCACTAAGCCAATTAGCCATGAATGCAGGTGTTCCGAAATAATGAATAATTCCGTCCAAACATTTTCAGTGAATACGACCTCATTTTATGCCAAAAAGGCGAAAATTGAATTTTATTTCATTTTGCGACGTAGAAAACACACCATCCCATCGGAAAAAATTAGGAAAATGGAAGTTAAAAAGGTGACAGTTAAAGTCGTTATTGTGAACGCTCTGTGTATATTTTTGCCCAAATGATTTTTGGTGCCTGTTAAAGTGATCTCACACGAGGGTCCGTCCTAAAATCACGAAAATCTATTTGAAACTGACTGTGATATTAATTTTTTTATTAAACACTGCGAGTATATAAAATTTCTTGTGAAACATCACAGCTTGAAGTGGCTGCGTCCCAGGGAAAAAATCTAAGAACTAACGCAGGATCCAGGAGAGATTCTACGGCGTGAAAAAAATGTCTACAAAAGTGACAAATTATGGCCCGCGTCCCGCGTTTCGCGACACCATGTAGAACTGCCATCAATTTTAAAATTTACCTTCATTAGCCTCATAGATTCCCATAGTTGTTTTTTTTATGAAATTACAAATAAGCTCATAGGAGCCCAACAAGCGAGTAAATTAACGCCCTGTATGAGTAGTTAAACGAGGGGGTTACCAAGCCACATGGCGAGTTTTCGCATAGTCGATTTAAGGTGAATTAACGTTATTTTGTCGTTCCGTAATTGAAGCGCCAGTGTTGTATCGATATCGCTTTCCAAATCAAAAGGGTAAGTACGGAACTGCCTCAACTGGGTACCGACACGCAAAAACAACAGTACGCTCCTGACCCTCTACTCACAATAAGAGACAGAGATACATTTAACGCCATCTTTAACGTAGCGACAAACTCCCTCCCATAAGACTACATGCTAATTTTTACGTAACGACAAAAAATACATTTCGCAATGCAACGATATACTCACGTTACGACTTACGCTCGCCCCACAACACTGGCACTTCCGTTACGGAACGACAAAATAACGTTAATTCACCTTAAATCGACTATGCGAAAACTCACCATTTGGCTTGGTAACCCCCTTGTTTAACTGCTTGCATGCTCTATGGATTCGACGTCAAGAACATCGCTCACTTAAGTAAAACACCCTGTATATTTTTAGAAATTTGAAAATTGCAAGCCGGGGGTGATTAAAATATGAATCTCCGCATGGCAGTGTCTCTACTTGTTTCGAAGTCACCGGATCTTTCTTAACTAACACTCGGTGTATTAAAATCCACCTTTGCATTGAACTCAACACCAAAAACTTCACTTTTTTCAAATGAACGCCCTGTTAATAATGGGAATTTCCCTACTCCCTGACTTCCTGTTCAACTCAATAAATTTACCCTCGACGAAAAGCTATATAAAGAGATTAGAATGGGGAAATATTGTTGTTTCATTTGTGATGAAATGTCGAGGAGAAAATTGACGGACTTGTCTCCTAAAACCCCTATAAGGGTTTAAAAATTTAGGAATTTTCTTACTGAAGTTAATTCAAGTCTCCAGTAAATTTACTTTCAGTGAGGAACTGTAATCTTATAACTTACATTGCTAGGTAGTTTTCTCATTGAAAACGACCTAGCCAGCGTTGCCTGTAAGCACCTCACACTTTTACTGCGAACTCCCTTTATCCCCTCCCTATTCCCCCTCCATAGTACCTGCACGATGGCTTTCTAACTCTGAACCATATCAAAACAATCATTTCTTCTCTCTCAGAGTGATTGGTTACTTAAGTAATAAAGTCTTGTAGCAAGTTCTAATAAAACTTGATGAAACTACACGTATTGCTGCCTAAATGAGTTCCTCGTTAATAAATCATTAGGGAGAAATCAATATTGGTATCTACTAATAATACACGCGTATAGCCAGCCTTATAATCATAATGTTGACTTTCTTTCATACGTATTTCCATTGGGGAATTATGGATAAGGTAATGGCGCAACCACTAAACTTTCCATTTGGGCTATTATCTATGTTATATAATTATACTTGCGGACGAAATACCAAGCGTTTTAATTCGTTTATTTATTTTCATTCCAGATGGCCTTCTTGCAAAGCCGCTCAATATCATTAGTGGATATGTACATTGACAATTCGGAACCTTCAGAGAACGTCGGACAAATTCATTTTTCACTGGAATACGACTTTCAGAATACCACACTTATTCTTAAAATTATACAGGTAAGTTCATCGTAGCACTCTCCGTTGCTCCCGTATATGTTTATCTTATTACAAAAATCTGGAGCTCAGACTTTCCCGGAATGTTCATGGGAGAATTTCCCAAAGAGAATTTCGAGTTTTCTTCGGGAATCCGAGGATTTAAGAACTTTTTCCCCCCGGAATCGTAAGAAATTTTAATACAAAACGCTATTAAGGTTTTTCTCTCTTCTCTTCATGAATACTTACTTAGCTTCTTGCATACAATTTAAAGCACATGCTCAATAAGTTTAACGTCGTGCTTTCAAATTCAAAATCGTCAAACTTTCCTCCAAGGGAATAGTTAACTGGATGGCTAGAAACTTCCAGACAAACCCTGGATATTAAAACTCTGAAGACTTTGAATAAGTTTCGCGATGAGGATGTGAGTTAACTGCGAGTTTAAATTCATTTGTGGCTATAGAGCCGAAATATGTGGGGATATAGTTTCCATGGTTTTCCTGAGTTTCTAGCGAAGTTTTTCTAGGCTTTTCCATTTAAATTCCCTCCTTCTAAAGGTTAATCTAATACACATAGACACTTTCAAATCGGATTACCCAACCCGAGACTTTGGGTTAGGGTCAATTCGAATGTTCGGCTTTAAATGTCCCTCTGCCGAGAAGTTGACGATTTCTCGAGGAAAGGTTAAAAGGAAATTGAAAACAAATATTGGATGAAGTGAAGATATCTTGAGAATGTTAAAGTTGGCTTTTCCAGATTATCCGCTGAAACTCTTGTTGGTTCTTTTAATATGGTTTTCATGTGGGATTCAACGGATTGATGATGAGACTCGAGCAATTTTTACTAGAAGAATTGGGAGCGGTTGGCGATTTATTACGCTTAAAATTTATTGGTTACAAGGAACACGGAGGGAATTACTAATTCCTTTAGTAATTAAACACCCCATTTTTTCCCTTTAATAGTTGCCAAGACACATTCCTTCTGTGCGTTTGGTCCCCCTCCGTCTGAGATTTCCGCTATAGAAACTCATTCACTAAATGGTCCCCCACTTGGCACTCCGAAAGTTTACGCACATAGCTCGGCCATAAATATCATCGAAACCAATTCTGTTATCAGATATTGTTATCTATTGATTCCGACCCTCATATATTTGAGCATTTAAGCCGATAAATCCCGGCAAAACTCGCGGCTTCTGTTAGTTATTCCATAACATGAAATGTATTTGTTGCACCAACTTCCAGATTCTGGAAATGTGGCTTTTCGACGTTGTGCCAGAGTTATAGCGTATCTGCTACTTCCTTCCGGCAAGAGATGCCAAACTCTCTGTGCATAATTTAAGTATAATTGTGCATTATAGTGGGGTTGGTCAATAAATTATTTACGACTCCACTTGTGGGAGTTGCATTTCTCATGTGTCTGGGAAACGGGATTAATGAGATTTATTTCAGGGTAAAGACCTCCCAGCGAAAGATCTCTCCGGCACCAGCGATCCATACGTGAGGGTGACGTTACTCCCGGATAAGAAGCACCGATTAGAAACAAAAATTAAAAGGAGGACGCTGAATCCGAGATGGAACGAGACCTTTTATTTCGAGGGATTTCCAATACAAAAACTGCAATCGAGGGTCTTACATCTTCACGTCTTCGATTACGACAGGTTTTCTCGAGACGATTCCATCGGCGAAGTTTTCTTACCATTGTGCCAGGTGAGAAACCTCCTTCACTGCATTGGAACATTGTTCAAGATTAATTGAGAAGTAGATTTGTGGGCGTATTCTGGGCTTGATAAAAGGGAAGAAAAAATTAACCAGTAAAAACATCCCAATATGAGAAAAAACGCAAAACGTCGAAGGGTTACGCAGGTTTCGGTAATTTATGTTAATCGCTGGACAGGTGCGCGCGCACGCACTAAACGCGAAGATTTTCATAGGGAGCTAGGGCTTTTAAGAGTCTTACTATTGTGATCGAAAAATAAGATGAATTTAGTTATACAATACAGAAGAATTTTTATTTATTTTTTCAAATAAATGCCATCGCTTTTCAAGTATTCTCGGTCGGACACAATGCACTTAAAGTATCTAACGATCTTGTTCGTACACATGGATTTGTTAAAGGAAATGCTTAATTTTCGCTCTCAGAAATTATGTGTTTGTCGGATCGTCAATAGGGAGATTTTCCATGATGGTATAAAGTGTTCACTCTTAATAGCAAGAACAGAAAAGGGGAAAACCAACGAATTCGCTATCACACGAGCGCTTCTCGTCACTTGCCAATTTAATCCGCCTGTCCCCTTTTGGTTTATGGCTTTCCAGATCTCGCGAGTCCTTCAAATCCGAGGGATAAGGTACCCGCTAGTCCGTTTCCCACGAAGGCTCACACACGTGTCCTCTCGGTTTCGTCCTTGGTGGTAGCGACCTCGTTCGACAGTGCTTCGTCTTAAGATGGCCCTGTCGGTCCGCCCTTCGTCATATTATCAGCTCGTAATGTTACACTTTATCACTTAAGGACTAATAAATCTCCGACATATTTAACTGTTTTTTTTTATTATTAACAAGAAATGTATTTTAAATATACGTACTTACGTACAAAGTTTTCAAGGAATTACTAACAAAACTAACCAATAAATTTAACAATAATACCTCATTTTCCTACAACACTTGATAGTACACTTGGTCTGAATAGCGTGTATTCTAAGCTATTGTAAACAACTTTTCTTCGTACCCTACAAATGAGTAATATTTAATTGCACACTGTCGATTCGTTTACTGTTTGCATCAGTCTCATACAAAACGCCCAAACCAAAACAACTAAGTTGTGATTTTAAAGAATTTATTGCTAATATTGTCGTGAAGTTTGTCCTGCGTGTTGCTACAATGGACTGGACGAGTGCGAAGGACCATCCTGAATTTGCAGTTTCAGACGCACTGTTGTTTGGTCAAATCAAATCGATCACCGATTAACAATGACCAGCACAATTTATTGGGCACCAACAATTTGAGCAGTTTAACGAAACAAAGACCTTACAAACACTTAAACTATTCGTGATAAATTGATTTGTGTGTGAGGAGTAAAATACATACAGAGAACTGAAGAAGCTAAGAGTCCGCAGGTGATTCCCCAAAGAAGAGAGGAATTGATCATTTTCGAAACCTTAAATGCTTATGCAAACCTTAAAAGGCTTATGATATGCCTTCATAGGCGCACCTAAGCTAGACGATCATTGCTGCTACATTTCCCACGTCCTCTCTCATAACTAATGTTAACAGTATAATTGGGATTTTATTAGAGGGCGGAAGGCACAACAATCAGGGTCGCCTTTAAGTGGTGGTCCGTACAAAAAACGGTGGCAAAGTTTATTATACCGAAACTTCTTAACTTGGGGAAAATGCGCTCCCACATCTAGGCTTAGGGTAAGGGTAGCGGTACACTGTCTAAAAAAGAAGGAAACATTTCATGGGCGTAGACCTGGGGTTCCCTACACACTTATCCTACCTTAAACTCTACTTAGACACTCTACTTATACACGTACAGTCGGCCGGCCGGCCGTCCGTGATCGGATTGATAGGTACGGCCGACCGACTGTACGTGTATAGGTACCTTATCAATGAAAGGCTATAGCTTAAGAAAGATAGATCAATTACTTAATAAAACATATTTTACGATTCAATATATTATAAATAAATTTAAAAACGAAGGCGCGATTTCCAACTTTTTAAGAAGAGCGAAGGAAAAGAAGTTAGATGAAAGAGATGAACGTTTGATAATAAAGAAAATTTAGAAAAACCCGAAGATAAGCGTATTGGAAATTCGCTCAATGATCGAAAATGCAATAGGAAAACATATTTCTAACCAAACGATCCGTCATGTATTATGGAAGTATCGTTATCGTTGTAGAACCCGACGCAAGAAACCGTATATTAGCAAAGGAAATTGGCGTAAGACACTTTTATTTGCGAAAGAACATATGAATAAAGATCAAGAGTTTTGGGAAACCATAATTTGGTCGGATCAAACAAAAATTAATCTTTTCCAAGGAGACGACGTCCATAGAGCGTGGAGAAAAGTAAATGAGGATAATAATCCTCCTTATTCACTTCCGACTATAAAACATCGAGTTGGATTCCTAATGATTTGGGGCTGCATGTCCCGAAATGGAGTTGGAAATATTGATTTTTTAGATGGTTTTACAAACAAACGTGGTTGTAATGATATTCTAAAAAAGAACGCAGAACAAAGTGCGCAAAAATGAAGTATGCCCAATGTTTATAGATTCCAACAGGATAACGATCCTAAGCACATGGCTTTAACCAACAAAGAATGACTAATTTGGAATCTTTCAAAATTGTTAAAAAGCCCTCCGCAATCAGCAGACTTAAACCCAATTGAACGTTTGTGAGCAATTAAAAAAAATCATATAAGAAAACATCATCGAGAACACAGCTGAAAAACATTCTATCAAAAAAATGGAAAAAAATGAGTCCTGAAATATGCAAAAAATTAGTTTATTCTATGAATAGCAGACGTCGAGTGGTCATCACAGCAAAGGGTCACTCGACGAAGTATTCACCAATTATGTCGTAATCGAAAATCTTGTTTAATTTTATATTTAAATTTAAGTGTATAAACGAAAATGCTGTATGAAAATGAAGTGTTTTTATTAAATTTATTGATTGGTTTTATTATTTATTCTTTGAAAGCTTTGTACGCAAATACATATATTTAAAATACACTTCTCGTTAATAATTAAAAAAAAACAGTAAAATAAATCATTTCTGACGCCGAAAATCGAGTCTTTTTTTAACAAATATATGTGCATGAACAAGGTTGTTGGATACCGTGTGTCATCGTTTTTCCAATCCTCGAAACAGTCAGAGAAGCCTTTCCGGAATGACTTTCAATACTTTCTTCGATTCGACCTTTATCTGCTCGATCGAGTGGAAACGGTGTTTCCCGATCGGTGGTTTGAGCTTGTTGAGCAGCCAGAAGTCCAACAGTGCTAAATCAGGCGAGTGCGGTGGTTGAGAACCTATGTATATGGATCGAGTTTTTGGCGAATGCTCCCAAAGCAATGTGAGACGATGCATTTTAGGGGCGCAAAAAATAAAAGTCTTCCATAGTTCTGGCCTTTTGAAGCGAATAGCTTCACGCAAACGACCTATAACGCTGAAATAATGTTACTTGTTAACAGTTTGCCTTGGCGGAAGAAATTCATAATGCACAACACAGCGATAATGGAAGAAGCCTGTCAACATGAGCTTGATTTTTGAGCAACTTTGACGCGGTTTTTCCGTTATAGTTCACCTTTCGCAAGGTGATTGTTATCGGTTCGTACGCATAGATCCAAGTCTCATGACGCTTTTCATAACAGCAGTCATTTTTTGACAGATTCCAACGCGACGCTTTTTTTCCAAAAAATGTGTGTTTTTGGATTCAATCGAGATTTGCCGCGTTTGAGGTACAAAACATCTCTTAAAATGATTAGGGTTGATTCCAAAAGAAATGTCCGTAGCATTAGCCAGGTCTCTAATTCTCCAGAGACGATTTTTAAATACCAAATCTTTGATTGTCTCGGCCTGGCTTTCAACGATAGATGTTGATGGTCGTCCGGAGCGTTGCTCGTCTTGGACTCCTCCTCCTTCCCATCCTTTTTTAAAGCTTCTGGTCCACTTCTAAACGTTTTTTTTGCGACGTAACCGTATCACCAAAGGCCTTCTGTAACATCCTCAACGTTTCCGCGGCAGAATTCAGATCATCATGAATCAACAAGTCATTTCGCAAACAAACTTTAATGCAAATCCTTCGCTCGGCAAAATTGGGCATTGTAAAAATCGAAACACTCACCTTTGTACGTTTATAAAAGTATTTGTTAATCTGGAGCAATTGAACATTCAGTCGGGGCTAAAACTATTGGGAACACTTAAAAAATAAGGTATTTCTCCATTAAAAGTCATTAAACAAACAGGTTTTTTTTACTACAATGCCTTGAATCACCAAAAATAAAGAGTTATAGTTAAAGTTTTCAAATATGTATTTAACAACAAAAATTTGCAATAAACAAATAATCAACCTCTCAATGATTCAAAAATATTGGGACGATTCCGTTACATACCCTTAAAATGACTCATAATGTTCGTGATATCAAGAATATGACTTTAATAAAATAAAAACTTGTTTCATCTTGTTGCGTGCTATGCTAAGTAGTGCTATTTAGTTATCCAATTAATTACAGTATGGGGTGCGGTAAAAAAAACGCGAGTTTCGTTTAAGGCTTTAAAAGAATTTTAATTTAAGTGGTGCATCATTATCAAGAAGACTCTTCCTATAGGAAAATTGCTTTCATATTAGAAATAAGTAAAAATACAACAAAATACATTACAATATAAGAATGAAGGCAAACTGAACTTTATTCCACAAATTGACCATCCACAACTTTTGAATCACAGAGACCAACGTCTTTTTATGCGAAAACTTAAGGAAGATCCAACAATTAATGTTTCATAACTCCAAATTTTATTAGGCCAAGATGCATGGAAAAGGGCATTCCTTCAAACAATACGCCCATGCATCCATTCTCATGGTTATCATGGAGGAATAGCACGGAAAAAAATTAGGGCTAAATGAAAAGATTAAAAAAGTACGGCTAGAATTTACGTCCAGCTACATCTTAAAAGAAAATAACCACTGGTCAGATGTAATTTTCTGTGATGAGTTCAAATTTACCATCTTTGGCTCTGATGGGCGTTCGAAAGCGTGGAGAAAGGCAAATGAACCGTTGAAAACGGAGAATCTACGTTCGACTCTCAGACATGGTGGAGGGTCTGTTATAGTTTACGGATGCATATCAAATGCGGGAGTTGGAAAATTGGTATTCATAGAAGAAACAATAGACAAAATGTATTATGTTAATCTTTTAAAACGAAATTTTAAATGTAGCGCTGAACATATGAACATTTTAAACACGTTCGAACTCTATCAAAACAACGACCTCAAACATAGCGCTCGAATAGTTCAAGAATGACTACTTTATAATTGTCCTGAGGTCATTGGAACTCCTGCCTAATCTCCAGACCTTAACCCCATTGAGAACGTGTGATATTTTCTTGAGACGAAAAATAAGAAGTCTTCAAATTATTAATAAGGACACTTTAAAGCAGGCAACGCAAAAAGAATGGCATGAATTGAATAGAGATTTTCTACAAAAAAATTATTTGTTCAATGCCAAAGCGGTTAAAAAGCATTATTAAGCGAAAAGGTGCCCATATTAAATATTAAAAATATCTGTATTTCCCATAGAAGTATAAGAACTGGATCGTTCCAATATTTTTGGACTGTTGAGATGTTACCATTTTGAACATTTGTCCATTGTATATTTTTGTGGTTGAAAATTTCAAAGCTTCTACTGTAAGTCTTTGTTGTTGGTGATTTAATATAATACTATAAAAAATATCTCTATTTATTTATCACTTTTAAACAGAAAAATATCTGATTTCGTAAACTTTTATCCTTCGTCCCAATGTTTTTGGTACCTACTGTATGAACAGCACCTTTCCCGATACTATGGACATGAAGTTTTAGTGAGTGCAAGCAAAAGGCAATTAGGCGATTGATGAGTGCGACAGAGACAGAGTACCGTTTTCCCTTCCATTGTCAACGACCGGCTAGCGTCGATTCGCAAGCAGTACGCCGCAATCCGAGATGGATTTGGTCCTATGCGATTTTGGAGGACGCAAATTTTGTACATATATTGAGATTGAAAATCTCAGCTACAACGAAATTTATCTTTTCTAAAAAAGAGGTTTATAGAAGGTGCTCAAACCGACCACTCATCTGTGCTAAGCAATACCTGAGACGATCGTAGAATTCCCTACGAACATTATTTAGCATGTCCTGAATAACTGATTAACAAGCATCAAGAATTTTTTGCCTAAATCCTGTTAAATCAAGTGCCAGATCTTCCTCGTATTGGAATATATTTGATTTGAGACAACCTTATTGGAAAAATCAATTCGAGTTAAATCGGGGGATTTAACGGTCCACTGAATATTCTCAAATCCACTAATTAGACGATTAGGAAAAATTTGATCTAAGAATCGTCGCACTGCTGTGCAGGAAAACCGTCATGCTAAAACCAAAGGTTATTGATTTCACTAGTAAGAAGCTCAATAATAGCTGGAAGAACTTGATGTTCAAGAAGTTCCAGATATTTTTGACCCTTCAAATTTCCATCGATAAAAAAAAGTTCAATGATTTGATTGTCCAAAATCCCACCCCAAACATTAAGTATTTGCGGCCTCTGAATCTTTCTATCATAAGTCTCGTGAGGATTTTCTTGGGCCCAGCCTCGAGCAATAGATGAATTATGTTTGCCATACAATGAAAAACTTAATTCCCCAGTGAAAATGGTGTTGGAAATGAAACTTTCACCCACGTTCGCCTTTTCCATCGAGGTTTCACACATTACCATCCGAGGCTTGCGATCTGGATTCACAAACTCGTTTGACTTATCCAGTTTCTGTAATTTTATACCTAGTGTTTTTCAGAAGTATTTTTAAGTATACTTTCAGAATTAGACATACCAACTCTGCTTGTTATGGTTTCAATAGAGCTATGAGGTAGATTCGTCTTGAGCAGCAAGACAAATGTCCAATTTTTCTTCCTCATGAAGGTTTTCTCGATTATGGTTGTGTGAATTCGTTTTCCCTCACTGAGAAGAATTCCCCCATCCGGATTTTATCACATTTGCAACAAATATCCTGATAGTGCTCACCGAAGCAGCGGGTCGATCAGGAAATTTTAAGGCAAATTCCCGTTGAACACCCACTAAGGAATCGCCCTCAAAATAGAATATGCAAACTTGAATGCGTTCTCCGAGAACAAATTCCATGATAATACTTGATGTAGCGTTTTTCCTTGGAATACAATGGTTAAAATGGTAGTTTAGAACGTATCAAGTAAAACATTTTCATAACACGATCCAATCTCGGATTAAAGTGTACTGCTTGCAAGTCAACCACGCTAACCGATCGTTAACAATGGAAGGGGAACCGGTAACCTCTCTCTCTCTCTCTCTCGCACTTACCAATCGCCTAATTGCCTTTCGCTTGCTCTTACTGCGCACTTTGCATGGACGTCACGGACAGCGCTACCAATCTGTAAAAAAAAAAATCGCGATTTTATACTACGCGCGAAGTTTAAATGGAATATCTACCTTATATTTTATAGCGTAATATTCACGAAAATTACAGCATTTTTTGTTACAAGTGCATCATGTTATGACTAATTGACGCTTTAGACATCTGGAAGTGTTCTGAAATTATAGAAGTATATGGACGTGCCGGAAACAAAATTTGAATATCGTTTTCACGGCGATCACACGTGGATTATCAAAAACGCTTTATGCACGCTGCAGCATGCCATAATCACGAATTATAACACGATGCAGTGTGGTGTAATGGCCGATTATGATGCATGCATAATAAAACAGTAATTGCCTGGTCATAAACTTAATTGTCCCAAAGTGATTTACTTTGATCTCCTTCCAGTTAACCCTCAAAAATATATCGTCCCTCTTAATTCCAATTTTCACGAAAGCGCGGAAATTTCTACCGAGATGCCCGAGAAAGGCCATTCAGAAGTCAGTATGAAAATTTTCCGGGAAGCGGAAAAAACGTTTTCAATTAACCTTCAGGGTTTAATGAGTACCATTACACACCATAAAATGAGATATATGGGCTCGAAACTTTGAGACTATTGTCACCGGAACTGGATTAACTTTGTGTTAACTTCACGGAGCACCAGAAACTCGGAATTATTCAAATCGAAAAGCCACTGGAAACTTTTTGGAAACTTGTTGCTCAGCATAGTAACCGAGCTGATGATATTAAACGAAGCAGTTGAATTATGGAGACTTACGCCTTAAAACTGGAGTTGGCGAGGCGCATTTTACGGAAATCCAAACAATGGTATCCATTAAAACGTTGGACTACTTCCAGAACTAAGCGGGATGGCTTTTAAATAAGTTCCGGTGCAAAGTTGAGTATCTGAATTGGAGGCTTTATTTTTAATCCAGAAATTGAGGGAAATATTTGTATGACTCTTAATAATTTTTTCGGTTAGGGACAAAATGTCTATCTGGTTACTAGATCTTAATTTAAGAGTCCCATCCTGATGCCTTTGGATCGCGTAATTCGCAGATTCAAATTGCATTTTAAGCGGTCCGCGCATTTAATCCCAGAAGCAGAGAAAATTCCTTTAAAAGAATTTCCCTTCAAGACTGAAATTCAATTTATGAGCTCTTTAACAGAAAGAGATTCCTCTTAAATATTCTTAATAAATGCCTTTTGGGACTGTTGTACAATAACGCATATTTTAGGTCGACCTTAGCGAAAAACCTTCATTCTGGAAAGCCCTCAAACCACCTGCGAAGGACAAATGTGGAGAACTGCTGACGTCACTCTGCTATCACCCCAGCAACAGCACCCTCACCCTCACTTTGCTCAAAGCACGCAACTTAAAGGCCAAAGACATAAACGGAAAATCTGGTAAGTCTCCTGAAGTATTGAATCCAGGGCAAATTACATGATGTCTGAAGGGTGACAAACAACCCTAATTTTTGTCTTCGCGTATGATAAACGGGGCGAGAAATTCCCATTTCAGCTGCATGCTTTCGGAATTTATAGTCGGGCTTCTCAAATGTCATAATAATTCGCCTGGAATAATGCGGTCATATTTCCTGTTATATGGGAGAATGGGATTTTTGGTTTATTGGTTTGAGTTTCCGTCAATATCTCTGAAATAAGCGTAAAGAAAGAAGTCTCAGTTGAACAAAAGTTGAGAAACTTTCGTAAATAAAGTATGGCGCAACTCAACAAACAAGTCTCTCTCTTCTTACCTCCCTACCTATCTCCCTTCCATCCTTCCCCCCTTTCCCATCTTTCTGCCCTTCTCTCTCTCCCTCCACCTCTCTCGCTGTCCATCTCACCCCCTCTTTCTCCCTCTCTCTCTCTCTTCTCCCTCGCTCTCTCTCTCTCTCTTCTCCCCCCTCTCTCTCTCTCTCCCTCTCTCTCTCCCCTCTCTTCACCATTTCTCTCCCTCTCTATTTCGAAAAATTTCTGGCTTAGTGATGCAAATTTTGCCGTCGGTTTGAGTCTCGTTTGTATGTGTCCAGGATCATCTGTCCTTTCCACCTTCCTGGTTAACATTTTTTTACTATTTTGCGTGCGCCTGCATAATGTATCGTCTGTTCTTGTCACCAGATCCCTACGTGAAAGTGTGGCTTCAGTTTGGCGACAAACGCGTAGAAAAACGTAAAACAGCCATCTACAAGTGCACCCTAAATCCTGTTTTTAACGACTCCTTCGCCTTCAACGTGCCATGGGAGAAAATCAGGGAATGTTCGTTAGACGTTATGGTGATGGATTTCGACAATATTGGACGAAATGAGCTGATAGGACGAATATTACTGGCTGGTAAGTTCACTTATTAAACCTTCTATTCTCTGCGTGAAAGACTTTGTCTCGAAGAAAAAAGAAACACAGGACAGTGCTGTAAGTAATTTGCAAATATAGAACGGACTAAGTCGTGAATTTTCATTATTCATGATCTTGAAACGCGCTTTTAAGGCCCTTTTTCCATTTTCTCTCCTTCAGTTTCTCTCCCTAACGTCGAAATTTACCTTCTAAGATTTTCTTTCTGCACTTAACACCCTTTATTTTGTTCTTTCTGAAAAAAACCCAAGTCCTTTTTGCTTTTTGATGTAAAACTCTGGTAAATTTGCTTTTAATTTTACACTTTGAATGGCCTGCTTCCCTTTTCTCCGCTTCAGTACATTTCTTCCACATTCAATTTTCATGTAGATCCCCTTCAAAATTTTCTATATATCCAAACCGTTTAATTTTTTCAATATGTATATTGTTATTTATTGTACGTTTATCATTACTCTCATTGTTTATTGTTATACGTTAATTTAAATTTAACTTTCTCTTTTTTTAAGGCAAAAACGGTTCAGGTGCCTCCGAAACTAAACACTGGCAGGACATGATCACGAAACCCAGACAGAACATAGTGCAGTGGCATAGGCTCAAACCCGAATAAGCCTCCCTACTGGCCACATGCTAAATTTAAGAGCATATTATATTCTAATGCCATTTAATCCTTTGTTATTACTAATTGTGTGAATCCATGTGTTTCAATTATTGCCAAAAGTTTCAATTAAGTATTGACAATAAGATAAGACACATCTCCATGCAACCAAGTTTGATACGAGTAGAAACCTCTCTATACAAAATTTCTCTATTGATATTTATTTCAGAAGCCGCTTTGCAAAATTATTGAACTTGGTGGCATTGCCTCTTACAACGTTGATTTAGTATTTTTTGCTTTTGTCATTTTCCTGGCGATTCAGTTCAATGGTTCTCTTTGTATGGAAATGTTTGACGAGAAAAAAATCATAACTTTTCAAAATAAAATAAAAATAGAAATATTTCTTCAGAAGGTATGTAGAGGACCTGAAAAATAACAAAAATCGAAAACTATGCGCAATTCCAAAAATTTCCTCGAAAAAAGTCGAAAAACAACAAAAGCTGAGCGCGACATTGCCGCGTTTCTTTACTTTCTGATTTCAGAAGGGACTTCTGGAAGCTGTGTGATCTTTGAAACTTTAGAAATCTGGACAAAAAAAATGGAAATTGGAAAGCTTGGATCAGAACTACAAAAGAGACTCTGAAAGCATAAACATAAATAAATTAAAAATAACTTTCGGAAACCTTCACGTATCAACTCCAACATCAAGAGATTGGCTACTTACTTTTGACAGTTAACGAAAATCTGTAAAATTAGATGCTCCTCTGCAGACATTTCCATGCAACCAAGACGCCTCAGTATGGCTCCTTAAGTTTGCTTGTCATAAGACTGCCGGAGTAATAATTTTTAAGCCTCAACTTCACCGCTCCCTTGAGATCCCTTTCACATTAAAATCTCACAAGTTGAATTGCCAAAAAGCGAAACTACTGCTCATCATCGACCGCATATTCAAAGGTGAAAGATGTAGGAGAGTGTAGGATAGAGTGCTTTTGTACAGGTGCCTTGCAGTAGATATTGGGACCATTTGAATATGCCTACAATGCTGAGCCCAGTTTTCAATTCTGTCAATAAATAATATCAATGAAAATCGCACAATTTGATCATATAATAAGTCTTCTTGGTAGCTGTACCTCTATCAGTATTAATTTTATAGCCGGCTTTTAGTTACTCGTTACCACACGATTCAACGCTTGAAAAGTCCTCTGAGAACCGGACATTTACGAGATCTGGCATCTGTGTATAAACACAACTTATCTTTTAGAAAAGAAGCACAACTTATCTCTTACCCCCTCTATCGTACGTCTTTGAAACATCTATACTCGTTCTTCTTAAGATTTAATCAAGAAGTGTAAGGAGAATATCTCTTACCAAAGAAAGAGACATATTTTTTGTGATACCTTTAAATGTTAAATATAATATTGTTATAAATATGAATATTTTAGATTTATGGTAAAATTAGGTATTAACATTATTGAACGTTTAAACTTAGTCTGAGGTTCTATATTCAACAACCGGATAGATTAGTCAAGTCGGTCTTCTTGCAACAAAGTTTCTCATTTTAGCTTGATGTGAATATAGAACGTTGAAAATTGTTATTAAAGTATTTTTCTTATATTCGTATTTATCAGTATTGTTACGTTTTCCTTGACGAGCGAGAACTATAATTTAAAAAATTTATTATGCATAATCGGTGTAATTTTTACGAAGTAAATTTATTACTAACGTTAGATTCTAATAATAAACTTGAGTGTTAGATAAGGATAGGAGGAATAAATTACCAAACCTTAATTAAACTAAAAAACGCAAAGTTTTTATTGCGTAAGTGTTGCATTTGATTGTTTCAGAGTTGCAAGTGTGATCACACCTTTAAACTTTCGATTTTAGTTGGATTTGTATGTCGCATAAACCAGAAAAAATAGGAATTTTGATGTGCTATCAAGTACCTAACACTAGAGAGGTATATTGACGCTGCAATTGAGATTGGAATATAATCAGTTCAATGTTTAGCTGTTCCACACATGTATTTATAAATTAGAGTTTCAAAAACTGCCCTTTTTGTTGTGGTAGAGTGTTTAGTTAGAAACTGCGTAGTTGATGATGTTAACGTGTCCCTTTGCAGCACTGATTATTGTTCAAAAACTATATGTTCCCACAGTTATTCATCAAATACAAAGCTGTAGTGGGGAACAATGAAAATGAATTCCGGGTTTCAAAGCAAAAAAACCGAATTCAGCTTGAAACGAAGCAGAAATTGGTCAAACTGTAGTGCCTGACTTCAAAACCAAAACGTATCGCTTGCGAGTACCTCCGGTGGAAATTTATATTGAAAATATCGACAAAAAAGTATTTTTATGTTTAATGTATCGTGGCAGAGAATTTTATTTTTATGCGCAGAATGTTTTGTACAGTGTAAAAATCCTGGATAGAGACGTGTTTTAGGCCGATAACCATGGATCAGAGTTTCTTGTAATGGGCGTGGTTATCGCGGTAATATCCATGTAAATGAAGACTTTATGGGCTATTCACACTGTACTGTGGCAAAATACAGAGTCGTACCTGACAGACAAAAGTCTTATAATAGATTCTACTTGTACTTGAGTTATTGCTCTTGGGTTCACGGTATAGATCTGGACAGTCACTAACGTGTGTGAATAGTGCTCCTACGTGCAATGATTATTACCCAAAATGCGCTTGTGGACTTATTAGGATGGCGCAGTATTTTTTTGAGCTCTAAATTATTAATTTTCTTTTGAATTTAGCAAAAAACTATTCGAAATTGAACTTGAACAAAAATAAAACTCAGAGAATTATATTAATTCGAAATTCTGGAAAATGAACGAGCTTCATCTAGACCTCTGAATAACTATCAAATAAACTCAAAATATCTTAGGTGCCAGGAAGTCACAGCAGAATTTAAATCAGGTTAGAGAAGGTCGTCAATAAACCGCAAGACTGGTCGAGGCTTGACAGTGCATGCTGGCCCATCAGCTGCGAATACTCACCGATACCGGATACCTATTTATACCCAAGCAAAACGTTTTGTCAAGTATGTGAAGATGATTCTGGGCCTTTTCGCTGCGATGCTGGTATAGAATCAATAAAAATGTATCTGTTAAGTAAACCAAAAAAACGTTCATCCTAGAGCCCCTCCGTGAGGATTGTTACTACAATATAAGGAATTGCGTCATCCTATTGCTTACAAACAAATTTAGGGGAACATCGTAACACGCCACACCATTTTTTCTTTTTCTTTACATCAACAGAACGACAATGAAGACAAAACTGTGAAATCTTAATTTTAATTAAATAGCAACTTTAAGGAAAAGAAAAACCACGAACCGTTTGATGGTAAACAAGGCGATAAACGAACGTCATCACCATATCTCTTGTATGTGGTTTTTCGAATCCATCATGAAGCGAAAACGGGTGGTTTCGAATTAAAATAAAGCGCAAAATAATAAGTTTCAGAATTAAGTGTTGTATGGATTAACTTAGTATGTAAATATATGTTTTAGATTTTAGAGGATTAAGAAATATTGTAGTGGATTTATTAGGAAATAAACGTATTTAAGTTAGAGGATTTGGGTTTTACTAAAATCATCAACTATCTGGATTCGGCATCGTGCCCGGAAATGATTCCTTAAATAAATTATTGGAACAATAAGTTTATTTCTGCACAACATTAAACTTATCTTAATATCGTTTTATACAAGTACAAATTACACGACTTCATGGTACTATGATTTAATAATATAAAAGTTACATATGTATATGTATTCACATAAATTACAGACGATCTAAGCTATTTACAAGGAAAAAATGAACCATAAATGTCTATTTCTTTAACAAACAATATTTTCAACGACTATGCTCCCTAGAAAATTCCCCGTCATTTAATTTCCTTAAGTACGTTTAAACCGACAGATAAATTAACTAGCCCTTGTCTAACTCTTAACTCAGTCTTATCACAAACGTTTAAGCAATATGTCTAGAAATTGATAATTTTATACCTACTATTACTAAGCTGTATCATATTGTTATTACATTGCGGCAGCTAAAACGAGTTTCTACAAAAAGTCGTTGAATGATTTATTACTTAAATGATATTATTTTTGATAGATGGAATGAATTCTAGACAAATTCAACCACAACACTATCTTCGAGAGTCGTATCCCTTCTGCAAAACGTCATCGAGATAGTTTTGCAGAGCGTCTCCTTTACTCAGGCATACGAAGAGTCTTTACCTAAATTGCTGGAGGTACTGGAGCGACTAGTGGAAGATAATCTATAATTTAGAAATTTTACAATATTCGAGAACCGTCAAAGAAAAGCTGTAAAGTTAAATCTCACCTTCGAAGATCGTTTGCTATGGAAGACTTATCATTTTTGATTGGAGAGCCCAATTTGTGATTGGCGAGGAAAGTGTTAACGGATTCGTCTGAGCCGTAACTATCATCCTCACTGTGAATATTAAGCTCATCAATATCACCAGTAACGATGATTCAAATTAGGAATGAAGAAAAAAGTAATTTTTTTTCACTGAGAAGAGTGAGTTATCAAGTATAAAATAACTTACCTATCGGATTCATTAGAGATACCATCTTCTAATTCTCCCTGTATGGCCGATTGAAGATCATCTATTCTCTTGAGCGCCAATCTCAAATCCGCCCTTGCAGTGGCTGATTCAGCCTCGAGGGTCTCGCATCGCTTCTCCAATTCTTTCTTTTTGATTATCACTTCGGATTCTTTAGCCAGGCTCTTGTTCAGCTCTTCTTTAACCTCTCTATTAAACACAGAAAAAACTTTTTTTGTAAAAACTAACACTATGTCAATTATAAAATTAAAACAAAAACCAAAGATGCGAAAATAACGCTTTAAGTAGTATCACACTCACCTGAGCTGTCTCTGTATCTTCCTAACTTGATCCTGCGCCTGCTGCTCCTTCACCCTCGACGTAGTGATCTCATTCTGCAATTTATCCACAGTCTCTTTCAATCTGGTGATCTGCACTTCCATTCGAGACCTTGTAGTTTGTTCTAGCTCTAACTTCGACTCCAACTCCTTCACTTTTAACTCTGACCGCTTATAAAGTAGATTCGACGAGGCTCCTCCCATGCTTTCTGCAGTCTCCAATCTCGTACTCATCTCAGCCAGCTGCTCTTTCAAGTGATTCCTCTCTACCTCAAGTTCGGAAACCAGGCAAACTTGCTCCTGTAGAGCCATTTGGTCCACAGACATCTGTTGTACTGCCGCCTTGTATTTCTTCAAAACCTCCGCTAATTCTTCTTCATTTTCTTCCACTTGAGTCTGTAAATCGGTCTTCTCACGCAGCATCACATTTGCTCTATCTTCAGCGTCGGTTTTTTGTTTATGTGCATCATCCAATAGCAATTGCATTTCCGCTAATTCCTGCTCAAGGCTTTGTTTTGTCTTCAAAGCAATAGCCCTTGCGCACTCTAAATCTTCGAGCTGGTTACGGAGTTGCCTAATCATGTTTTTGCCTGGAGTTTCGGCCTTTTGACGCTCCAGCTGCGCTTGAGTGTCTTTAAGCAGCACTTTGGTGCGTTTGAGGTCGCGTTTAAGGCGATGTAAAAGAGCCTCGTCACCTGCGCGGTCTTGCCTTTCTGCATCAGCTGCTGCTTGAAGTCTGCGCTCTAATTCGTGTTTTTCACGGAGAAGGGTGGTGCGTTCCTCGTGCTCGTTTTCGAGTTGCTGTTCTAAGGCTACATAGAAAAAAAAATCATGGAATATTTGAGAAATTAATGATTGTGAACAAAACAAATATTTATAATAACAATTTCTGAAATTTATCACGTACTCATTCCTATTTGACCAGTTGGTACAACTAGAACTTTCTTCTTACCTTTCACTTTCTTCTGCGCGTTACATCTCGCCTCCTCCACTTCTTCCTCTCTTATCTGCGCCTCTTTTTTAGCTTCTTTTCTCATTGATTCCAGGGACATTTCCAATCGCAGTTTAGCTTGCTCCAACAGCTGTACCTGGCCTGCCAATTCATCTAATTCTTCCTCTTGGTCTTGCAGACGTCTTTCGCAGTCGATTTTTTGTTTCCGGAGAATCGTTACTTCTTCCTCAGTTTTGCCTAAATCAAGTTCATATTTATATCGTATATAGACGACTATAATTATGGCTAATCTGGTTTCGGATATCTTTTATCAACTATAGAAATTAGAAAGGCCGAAATTACCTCCGCAAGTGATTTCGTCAAATTCGCGCTGCAAAGCTGCCAGTTTTTCTTCTTTCAATTCAAGTTCCAACCGAACATCGGCCAGAGAACTATCCATTGCGTATTTCTCAGCAATGTACACCTCTCTCTCTCGGGACAGTCTATCCTTTGCCTGTTTTTCCTTTTTAAGCTCATCGTGTAGCATCGCAGCTTCCGAATCATATTTCCTGTTAAGGAATACAATCAAAGAAGATCAAAACACATAAGAGTTAATACGAACAACTATAAATAAATAATAGTCATAATACTAATAATAACAATAATAATTATTATTATTATCCAACACTTTCTGAAAATGCTCCTACCTTTGTTTTTTCTCCAGCAAATTATTCCTGCTGCTCTGTTCCTCCAACAACAATTTCAAATCGTTCATCTCCCCAGTTAACTTCTGCACTTTCCTCTTCCAAGTGCCCACCACCTGTCTTTGTTCCTCCACTTCTTCGTATGCATCAGCCAACTGCAACATTCCGAAAATACATAAATTTTAATCGGAAATTATTATCGCCCATCCATTTAACAATCGTACAATGAGCTCATTATTACATTGCGGACTGAATCGGTTATACAATATACTCCGTGTGTTTGACGTTAAACAATAATTATCAGCTGTTCGATAGCAGTTTAGCGCCATAAAATTAATCTCCTGTAGCAGATTCTTATGATAATGGGTTGACTTTCAGTTGTGAAGGTTTTCGATATTTATTTATTAATGATTTTGTCAGAGGTGGAGTCGGTCGATTTAAACGAAGTGGATTCCGTATAAACTCATAGAAAATTTATTTTATGTTTGAAAAGTAGAGGGAATAAACGAAATTACGGAATAACGTTAAAGTAGTAAAAAAAAAGGAAAAAGGAATCAAAAGGAAAGGTGTAAAAATCTGGTTATAGTTGTTTTTATTGACGTAATTTCACGTTACACCACTGATTTTAGATTTCTCTAATAGCCCAACTGAAGCCGAATTATTCCTTCCATATTCTCGAAACATAACTCATTACTATAGGGGAATTATACTCGGATATGATTAAATAATTCAACGGCGAGTTGAATAAATTTAAATGGTGTCAAAATTTGTTTGTACTTTTCCTATTAAAAGATTTCTTCTAGGTGCCCTCTATTAATCGCCAGATTAATACTTTTATTAGTATTAAACCAGTGGCTGAAAAGGGTCTAAATCGAATACGCAGCAAAAAATAAGAAAAATATGATCGAATTTTTAGAATAGAGGAATACATCAGTAGATCAAGCAAACAATTGTGTCAAAAAACAGCATTCTGAGAGTAATTTTAAATTAAGGTTAAAGTTTAAAGTCGGTAATAAATACTCCTACACAACTACTCCTAGCTGCATAGTTCGAAATGAACTTATCAGCCCTGCCATACCACCTCTAATCTCAAATATACCAACAGCGGCTCCAAATCCACCATCTTTGTTTGTCATACGTGAACAATAATGCGGCACTTTTTATTATTTGTATATGGCAAATCCCAACCAAAGTAAACAAAGGCAAGACGATTCACTCCTACTACAATAAGCAACTCGTGAGGAATAATGACGGTTTTGTAAACCACACTATACAAATAAACCAGACCCAAAGGTTTATTTCTGGTTTCGAATTACGCACAGTGTGCACCGAGCCTTGCAATCAACAAGTGCCACTGTATCAAATATCTTATTGTTTATCAGAATTGTTATTCTTACATTGCTGTTATTCGTTGAAGGAGCATTGTGACCTTAGCTGAATTGCTTTTACGAAATGAGAGAATTTGAGAAATCTTCAGTAAACTTAGAGAAAACATCATTGGCGAATGAAGGATGCGTAATTTAGAGAACAAGTTTTTTACTGACCTTTTTCTCTAGTTGCTTCTTAAGTCCCACAAGTTGCTCTAAGTCATCTTCGTGCTGCTGCTGCAGCCTCCTCTTGGTGAATTCCAGCTCCTTCAAAGCTCTCTCGTATCTCTGTTTATAGACTCCATCGCCTTCACCTAAAAAACAATTGTCAAATTCACAGGAACAATTCTCTAAATATTGAAGTTTCACTCACTTCCTTCTTCATCCTCTTCAGCAATGCCATTTAAGTCAGATTTGGCGTACAGGAGCTCCATTTCCAACCTTTCTGAAGCCTGCTGTAGCTCTTTGTTCTTGTGTTTCGTCTCCGAAAGCTCTTTTTCAAGGCGAAGCCTCTCGGACGTCTCGGCATCTAATCTCTCCGCAGCCAGGGTCGCGGTTGAGTGCTCTTCGGCCAGGTCTGCTGTCATTTCGCTCAACTAATAGAAAAAATAATTTAGAAAATACAACATAATTACATCGAAGTTATAGGTATTTTCCATAATGTCAGCACCTCTCAGGATGCTGCTCAAAGGTCACAGAAGTTCAATAATCGCATGCAACTTTTAGACTGGAGGATGAAGACGTGACCACGTCAGGGAAAAATACTTGGCTGGGGACATGTAGAAGTCAGCGTCTGCCGACCGATAATCGATCTGTTTACCATAAACTTGTACCAAAAATAACCATTTTTCCATAAATCTAAACGGATTTTCAAATATTGCTACAGGTATCTCCAACGTATAATTATTGGTTCGTTAAAATATTAATGCATACAGATATCGCTAAATTTAACAAACAAGCACAAACTTACGCACCATCGATAAATTATACGCCAAGGTCTGCATTTTGCAATTTAGGCCTTTTGCTTTTTATTTGAAAAGCTGCCAGATTAAACGCGTTAACGACCTATAAACTCATAATCCGGTACTGTGATATTATGCACAGAATACATTGGTCAAGTAATTGCAAAAATGGGGCTGTGTGTACTGATCTAATTGCTTGATAATATAAGCATTTGTGGAATAGCGTATGGATTTCTGACCTAGTTTTCAAGCTACCTTACTTGTTATAATTTGACTCAAAATCAACTCACGCTTTGCGTATAGAGGATCGAGAGTCCAGTCAAGTAGTTTCATGACGCTTCCTGAGGAATGCTTAATTTCCTCATTATTGATGATTGTAAGGACCAAAACTCATATGTTCTTGATCATCACATTTTCTACAACTTTCCATTAGCGGTTCGAAGGAACTAAGTTGGAAACTTCTTGTTTGTCACCCATTCGAAAATATTGTATTTAGTCCTTCGCAAACCTTCTAGAGTCTCCAATTGTCGAGTTTTTGTATTAATTTTTTTCAAATATATTGGTCTGAACACTCGGTGAATTTTTTCAACAAATTTGAAAAAATAAAAAAATATACCTTTACTGAAATGTATCAAACAAAAAGAGTGTTCAATATACTGAAAATTCCATAAATTTGATTCGGAACAGTATCTGAAGATATCTTTAGCCACAAGAATGGGACTATCTTCTTCACATTGTCCTGGTGTGGCTAGTAGACACCGCCATCAAACTACTCGACTTGGTGACTAACGAATAAGAGTCCCTCTAGTCTGAGAGCGTATCTATTTGGCAAACTCTCAAATAGAACGATGCACTTTACTCATTCCTGCCCCATTTTCCCACGAAATATGTTCAAATTCCTGTTGTTTTGAAAGTCATTAATTACAGCTGACTAATAGCCCACCTGACGGCATTTCCAAACTCAAATATTTTTAGAATCTTCGCGCTCATTTCTAACCTACTTTGTCAAATTATGGTGACCAATACCTCATCAATTTCATTATCAGTGTTACACTCCTCCACGTCAGGCAAGTCATGGACGGCAGAGCTCCTAGAGAAACTATCACCCCTACTGAGAAGACACCCCTTGATCATAATGTTGCTGGCGCTTTTAGACCTTCCAGAATAAGGCAAACCATTCCTCTTCATGCGCAAAGTGTGCTCCTCATCCTCCTTACCTCCCACTCTCTTCCACTCATCCATCACGTAGTCAGTCCTCTGGAGAAAATTGGAGATTTTGTTTGATAAAGCGTTAGAGGCACTTTCTCGTTCCAAATGAGCAGGAACAGGCTTTACATTTTGCCTTAGCTGACCTCTAGTCCCTAATACAAAGGACAAATTGGCGTCATACACTAGAGATGAGTCATCTTTATGAGAAATATCATCCTCGCTCGACTCGTAATTTTGAGGAAACACTCTTCGCGTTGGTGGAGGGCGTTGGTAGTATGTGGGCGAGCTTGGTAACTCTGTACACGAGCTTCTCAAATTTCTCAAGGGCTGGCAGCTGGGTTGATAGCTCGTAGGTTGATAACTTGTAGGTTCGTAACTCATGGATTGATAACTTGTTGGTTGATAACTCAAAGGTCTTTGACTCATGGGTGTTTGGGCAGAGATGTACCTGCTTTGGTACGGAGGGAGTCTGGATGGGATGTAATCGTCATCTTCATCGGAGTTGTCGTACAAAGTTTGCAGAAAACTGGATTTGGAAGTATAGTTGGAGGGCAGCAGCGGCATTCTTGATCGAGTTGATTTAGATGAGTGGAAGGAACATGAAACGCGATAGAGAAAACGCGACTGGTGGAAAATTGAGAGGTACTGGAGCGTTTTAGTGTCTGTGAGAAAATACAATGCCGCAAGGCTAGGAAGTGCTTACTATATTTTAAACAGGCCAGAATAGTCAATTCCCCCAAAACTAATTACTAGAAAAAAAATCGCAAAATTTCCCGAATTTGGACTCAATCTATTTCCAATAATCCAAATTTCACTCCCAAACCACAAAACAATTTCAGGTTTTCTGGAGGAAATTCATCTGGATGATCGTACATCGTGGGCCTCTTGATTGGGACGCGATCCAAATAACCGACCTAAAGTTGAAGAGTAACTAAAATTAGCCTGATTCATGTAACCACCAGGCTCCAGTGCATTATTTCAGCCATTGTCCAGTATTACGGTCGATTTGTCCTTGCTGTGACGACCTGGACGTTAAATACACTTCCGGAAGTCTGATTTAGATGTCACAGTCGATTTTTTCGCACTGAGATGACGACGAACATACTGTCATAGCAAATAAATCAGAGTGAGTATGGAGAGAATTTAATGAATTGTGAATCAGAAAGTGAAATTGTGTTTTGTATATGTTATGGTGCGGACGAAGTGATGAAGGTCTGTGAATATACATATATATTTATTAAATTTTTCAGGGGTTTCTTCCAGCTCACGCTGCTTTTGCATCACCGCTTTTCTTCTTGTTCCCTTCGCTCTTTATTGAAACTTGGCTTTTTTTCATTCTCTCCAGTTGTCATATTTCTAGTTTTCACAATGCTTGCCTAAAGGTCGACAGTTCAAAGTCCTGACAATCTTATCTGGAATATAACTTCAAAAATTGACCACTGCTTCGCCCTTATTTCATCGTTTCTGTGAAAACGTATTCTCCTTTCGGGAATTTTTGGTAATTTACAGACATTTTGAATAATTGGATACCTTTCTTGCATGAAGTTATATACTGTTGCAAATACAGTCGAATGTCAACATGAGAATCTTTCAATCCTCCAGAGAAATGAATTTTTTTCCTACTTGAATATATCTTTACATTTTTGAGGTACTCCATTTGGTTAAATCTTAAGAGAGATACCTAAAATTATCCTCAAAAGGCCTTTAAAAGAGATATGCAAGCAACAACTCTCCTGAAAGGACGTTTCAAGATTCAGATCTAGAAAGCACTATATTGATTACATAAGTTTGAAGACCATTTTGTATTTTGCACATCTTCTAACTTCAAATAGTGGAAGTTCTCAATTCTATGAGAATTCCTATTTAACTGTCTGAAAACCAGATTTTCTAACTCTCGTGTTCCTTCTTGAGGGAATGCAGTTCGACCTATCAAATAAACTGGATTGCACCTAACTGCACATCAAAAGTAGAAGAAATAAGGAGGTTTTTAACCTCCAAAAAAGCCATGAATTGAGGCTGATCTACTTAAGAGCAGGTAGGGCATAAAACTATCATAAACATTGTTGAGCCACTCCTTTATAACAACGCAAGTGGACGCGCACGCAAATGGATACTAAATTCAGTTAAAGTAGGAGGAAGTGATGTCCTAACTGTTGGATTTAGAAGTACATACAATATTGTGTTGGCAAACTTCGACATTTTTGTCCATTGGACGGCGTCGATGCCGAATAGGACAAGTAAGAGTGCTTATGATATGCATTTTCCAAAAGATAAGAGGCATGGGAGCAGTAACAACGGGCGAAAAACCAGAACAATTGATTTGAAGAGATAGAACATTTTAAATCAAACACGAAACCAGGTAGTCCTGTCAATATAAGCTGCGACAGCAGGAAATCATTACAGTGGCAAAAAGTGCGTAATTGAGCACATTTAAACTGATTAAAACAAGTCTTCTTGATTAGTTAACGGTGATGTAATCTTAATACGATTACTCGCCATTAAAGCGAGTGTGGCAAAAACCTGGCTCTGGTGAGACAGTTTCAGCATTGCGACTGATCCTAAAAATGGTCTACAGCCACCTGTCTCGATTTGGATCGAAATTGCCCTACAGAAAAATCAATCAAAAAAAGAAAAATCACGGTCCTCGGTTAATGAAGACAAGTGACTTGCCGAAATCAAATTGCTGCTTTAAACTCTTGTCCAAAAAAAAATTGCTTGGAATTTTATTATAGCGTCTCGTCCTCTTATTTGCGACATGAATAGGCCGATCTGCCTTTTTCTTTTTAGATCACGTTTTAATCCAATTTAGTTGCTCAAACGCCGACTTTCATAAGAAGTTACTTTCATTCTTGTCTGTCTCGTAAGGCCAAAGCAATTTATGGGATTTTACATGGGATTTTAAGTCTCAAGTTTATGCATCTAGGAACTATATTGGAGTTTCAATATCATTAAAAATATCACCGATTCTTTGCAACTTCAGAAACCGCAGAATTTCCATGGAACCGACGAGATCTAAGCAGAGGATCGGCCGAATCCTCTATTTTCATGAAAACGTTTTGGTAAAGCCTCCAATTCTGCCAAGAGATGGTGCACGGCTTAATGGCTCAAACCACTTTAAGTGGACCCAAACGTGAACGTCCACCAATCACGTCCCGAAAATCTAACGTGAAGCAATGTTCACACGTCTCGTTTTTACGCTGTGCATAAGTAATGTCGTCTTCGTAACCTAATAGCGAATGGAAGTGGTCACTAAGTGGTCACTGATTACAAAACTAGGTCGAAAAACGTACAATTGCATACCTTGGCTTCTAGCTTGTCGTTATCGGTCTTCAGGGACGTCCTATCAGTTTCTAGTTTTTGGAGCTTCAGTTTCAATACCTCCAGCTCTTCCTGCAATCAAAAATCGATATTAGTGTGTTTTAAATACTCGACTAATAAGTGGTCAAAGCAAAGGAAACTCTAGTGCCTCTTATCTCAGCTTGCATATGCTTCAGTTCAAATATTTTATGTTGACTTTGGCATTCTTGACTCCTCTATGGGGCTAACTAGAGTGGTCTATAGTAGATACCATCGCTCTCTATTGAAATAACAGGTAGATATGCCTACATTTTATAGATAATGTGAAATTTGGTATGTGAGTGTCGTCTTTACCACTCGAAGAGCTTCCTATACCGCGCACTGAAATAAAGTGCAGTTATGTCATGATCCTCATATGCTACTTGAAACCTAAGTAAAAGTGCTTCAAAACGATTGTCTTATCCTAATTTTCACTTTAATCGCTTACGACAAATTTATTAAGTGATATTAACGTGTTGCTCTGCCCAATCTAAAATCCATAATTATCACCATTCCTTACTATATAACACTTCACAGTAAAATGGCTAATTACGAATACTGATCTGACCTTAATCTGTGCAACAAACTATCAATCTACAATTTATTTGCAATTTATGATCATTAAAGCTCGATTCACAATACGTAAAAATCGCGGCAATTTTATCAATTATTCTAGCAAATTATGAAATCAATTCCAGCGTAATTTCACGGCACAGTTCACATGGAAATTAGGCCTTAAACGCAACAGAAACAAGACCGAAACTGGCTGACAATGACGTTCATGACATGCCCATCAAGGAAGGCAGGCAGCTACGCCTTGCACCATGAAGAATCGTGCGAAAACGCAGACAATAGTTCACATTACCATCAACCCTTCATTATAGTGTACGCGAGGCATACTAATAAACGCGGCATTATGATACTAATAAGAAAATAGCACTAAGATGCGAGATTATTATGATGGGTAATTTGCACTTATATCATCGAAGATGGACATGCAGAACGTTTTCAGCACAATCATCAAATTGACTAATAAATTGATGACGCTGATTATATCCGGAAAATTGAATTGCGTGACATGGAGGACCAACTATTCAACTACTGTTAGGAAGATCAACAATAATACTAAATTTTCCTAGATAAACGTTACCTTTAAACCACTACTGCACCATGATATTACAAACAATGACTGAGAACCACTGTGCTCTAGCCATGATAGTGCTCCTGCTATGATTAAACTGTAATTCCTTGTGGGAATTACTGCGAGAAGAGGAAAGTAATTTGAATAAAATAGCAGTTACAGTGCATCATCCTACCTACAGTATCGGACAAAATTAGAGCAACTTTCGAAATTGTCTGTTAAAAAAAATTCATTTTGTTAAAAATTAAATCTATTTTTATGAATGTTATTTCTGAGGTTATTTAAAATTTATTTATGGGTTAGGAAAGTTGAACAATTATTCTAAAGAATCGAATAAAAAACAACTTTATTGATTCAAAATTGAGTGCGACAAAATTAAAACCGCTTTTTAGTTACTTTGGTAAAAAAATATTTACAAAATTGTTCATTTCATTGAAATAGCACTTGGTCCAGTACCCCTTATTTGCAATCACTTGTTCATATCTACCTGGCCTGGAAGGAATTAGATTGGTAATTATTCGGGAATCCTTGAATTCCATGCATTTTCAATCTCATCAAATAACACGTGATTACTTGTGATATTTTTTAAGCGGAATTTTGTTCTCAACAATTTCCCAAAGATCCCTATACGGTTCAAGTCCGGAAACCGCGCGGGCCACTCCAATAATCATTCAGGTTTTTTTTCCAGGAACCACTTTTTGATCATCTTAGATGTGTGCTTTGAATCATTGTCACGCTGAAAAATAAACTTAAGGGGCATTTCCCGTTCTTCATGTGGCAGCATGACATGATCCAGTATGTTTTGATGCACAAATCCATCCATTTGGTCTCTTATCATATAGAGTGTGGCCCATTTGTTTTGGGGTCAGTCTGTAAAAAGTTTATTGATTGCGCGATTTAGCTCGGATTTTTTTAAATTATAGAGCTTGATAAACTGCACATTTTCATCAAAAATGGCCTGGTTGGTATAAAATTCAAGGTCTACTATGACGGTTTCTAGAAGCAAAATTTTAATAAATCATATTAGCGATTTTTTTAGAAAAAAATCGTGCACGCCACTGGATTGGCCGCCTCTCAAAACGGGCCCGTGCAAAATTTCATCGAAAAATTTTAAGTAATAACGATTTTGTAAGAGAATTAAAAATGTACACTAAGTACTTACTTACACCTTATACTTTCTCTGGGTATATTAAGGTCCAAACTAGCCATCCTAATACTATTTCGGGGATTGTCGTTTAAATATTGCCAAATTTGATTGTTATTTAGAAAAAGTCCACGACGTCCATTTTGTCTCGTTATTTCAACTTACTGGTCTATCTGGATGTCTGATATTGAATGCTGCATTCTGCCGCAGCTTCTGCTACCCAGCGCACGTTGTCACCAACAAGACGAACAATTTCTGTTCTTTCTCTTACACTTAAATTTTCCATAATTATCATGATTAATAATTTAATTTCCATAAAGTTCAAATAAGTTCAAATATCGATGATGATGTTCGTTGCGTTTGTTTGACAGTTAAACCCTTCACTTGTTCCGACTATGAATTTTTGAAAATAAATAACTACTGAGGATACATTTTTATTTCTTTTACAAAATCGTTGTTACTTAAAATTTTTCGATAAAATTTTGTACGGGCCCGTTTTGAGAGGCGGCCAATCCAGTGGCGTGGACGGATTTTTTCTTAAAAAATCGCTAATGTGATTTATTACAATTTTGCTCCTAGTAACTGTCATGGTAGACCTTGAATTTTACACCAACCAGGCCATTTTTGATGAAAATCTGCAGTTTATCAAGCTCTATAATTTAAAAAAATCCGGGCTAAATCGTGCAATTAATAAACTTTTTACGGACTGACTTCGAAACAAATGGGTCACACTGTATATTAGGCCCATTCTAATAGCGCAGAAACAACCCCATACCATAATATGTCCTCCCGTATGTTTTATGGTGGTATTAATATACTTTAGGTTGAGCCTTTGACTTGAGAACGATGTATCTATTGAGTGCCATCATTTCCATAGATACAAAACTTGGATTCGTCTGAGAATAAGACCATTCTCCATTGGTGGGGATTCCCATTGGTATTCTAGTATCTCTATTTTTTTTAGAGAAAATTGTTTTTTTTGTCTGTTCTTCTTCCTTTTAATACACCCCCTAATAATCGACATTATATTGTCAATGAAGAAACATTTGTTTCCCCAACAGATGCCAATAGGTGGTGGGCTGACATTCTTGGAAGCTTTTTACTCGACCTCTGCAGACGCCTATCTAACTTTTTAATCGTTTTTTCTAGGTCGACCACTGTGCTTCGTGTTAGTGACAACCCTACCTTCTCGAAAATGTTTAATTGTTGTTGAAACCACGTTTTCCTTAAAACCAAACGTTTCAAAAATAAACTTTTGCGATTTGTCACTATCAAAGGCACTAATTATTCGTTTTTTAAGGTCAATTGAATAATAAACCCTCGGGATATGACTAGGAATGTTATTTCGATAAAGGATCAAACCGATAAGAAAAATAGTTTTAAAGATGAGTTGTTCTTATTTTGTCGCAAATATTTTCATTGCAAAAATGTTTTTTGTTGACTTGCGCCCTCGAAACAAATTAAACTTTCTTAGTGGACAAATAAATTGTAAACAGCTTCAAACATAATATTAGTAATAAAAAATATATACAGGGTGGGCCACGAGTAACGCATCGGAATTCCATGACAAATCCAAGAGATTTTTTAACTGTTTCTTTTTTGAGGTGTATACAGACTAACTAGAGCTACATTTTAAAATTATTAATTATTATACACTCTGTATACTTTGAAAATAATTTGAAAATGTAGCTCTAGTTAGTCTGTATACACCTCAAAAAAGAAATAGTTAAAAAATCTCTTGGATTTGTCATGGAATTCCGAGGCGTTACTCGTGGCCCACCCTGTATTTTCAGCGAAATATTTTTTATTTAACGCACATTTTTAAAAGTTGCTGTAATTTCGTCCAATACTGTATATAAGAAAACTTCATATTCTAACGTATTAGACAAATGATTGTTTTTTATACAAACAAATGTCCTAGTTAAATTTTTCTGCTTAAACTGGATAAAATGAGATAGTTCAATTGGCCCGACGAGATAACTGTTGAGTAGCTGGAAAAAATCTAGTTCCTTTGCAGAGACACTCAACTGGCCATTGGCGAGTTTAGGATGCCTAATACAAACGACCTCTGTTTATGAGCCTCTCTTCAGATAATAGAGATTCATAAATTACCCTTGCTTCAATAATTTACAGAAAAGCTAAGTTAATTTACATAAGTCAAAGCAATCCTGCGTTCTGACCTACTCATACCGTTTTCAACCAGGAATGCAGAAACTGGGGTAGGTGCTCGCACAATACCAAACCACTAAAAACTGTTTTCAATTATGTTTATTTTAAATTAAAAAAATAAAATAAAATAAATCCTCCTAGATTCTTTCATCTTCATCCAAAAATGCATTCAAAACACATATTTAAGACATTTTTTGTATCAGGATTGTAGAAATTAAGCATGGTAGCTTTCGTCCCATTCTCTAAAGGAACTTACATATGGGTTTAATAACGGAACCCGTAAACGTAATTAAGGCAACTCTCTGCCGAGAATACAGAAATGAAACAATGATAAAGTGGTACAAAGTACCATCTTCAACTGCTTATCTTGCAAAATTTTGACTTACTTCCTTGAAGCTTATTCGAAAAGTGTCAATTATAAAATGAATGTTTCCTTGCACCCTGTTAAGCCAACCCTAGATTACTATCCGGGGCCCAGAAATGATTGCTAGTAGGTTGATTATGATGGGTACCAGAACCGCCTTCGGGTACTTGAGAGGACGGCAAAGAAAAAGGTTGTCCCAATAAATGTGTGGGTCAACGAGTACAGTTGTTAGAAAGACTCTTGTTTCGTATTTGTGTACAGAATGTAACTTAAGTGATGTCATTAATTTTAAGGGGTGATTCCTTGTCATATTTTATGAAAAAATGTTCTTATAAACATGTGTCCTAACTTGCATCATTTTCGAGATATTGGATGTCAAAGTTTTATTAAAAAAACTAATTTTTATTAATTATTCAAAAAGCTTTGAGGCGATTTTGTTGAAATTTGGCATGTTAGTTAGCATTAATAAGGGGCTACTTTTGATGTTATTACATTTTAAATAATAATTCCAGTGGTGCTGCAAATAGTTACCTGATTGATATTTATGGTGTGATTATTGTATGCCATCGTTTTTTCTAAATTTGATATTTGTATCAGACTAAACAATTAAAAATACAACTTTCTTGTCCTTTGACTTTTTTTGTAACTCACTTAATTGTTGGTATTTTTAAGATTTAAGATGAAAACAAGTTTTAATAAGTAATAAAAATTCGATTTTTTAATGAAACTTTGACACCCTGTATCTTGAAAATGATGAAGTTAGGACACATGTTTATATGAACATTTTTTCATAAAATATGACAAGGAATCAACCCTCAAAATTAATGATATCACTGAAGTTACACCCTGTATAAACTAAAAATTCACATGAAAGTAAATATAATTTTTACTCATATGGCACTTGCCGAAAAATAGGCAGATTGTAAGTGGTTGAGGAGGAACTCAGGTAATTTGTTTATAACTTTCGATTATCAATACATTTTCCTCACAGCGTTCAACTTTTCTCAGGATCTACATTTTCTTGCGACACCACATTTTTCCTGTTTTAAATTATTTCTTCGGATTATTCGAGTATTGGACACGAGTTATAGATGGATCAACAAAGAGAAATGTGAATTTTTCAGTAATTTTTGCCTTAAAACTTGTTTATGAATTTTGCTCACCATATATAAGTTTTTCTAGGCCATTCTGTGACAATAATTTTTTGATTAATCATTTGATCATTAATCAGTAAAGTACACATTTTCTGTGTCTTTTGACTTCATTTTCGTTCATAAATTCATTTGACGCGTAAAATGTAAAATTTGGAAGAAAATTTTGAAATTTTCACACAGTCGACTGTCTCTTATACCGAAAAGGCAGATATATGAAGGTTACGTGGCGACACTACACATCAACCAAAGACAAAGTTAGACACTTTCTGGAATTTTGGCCTTAATTTGTGCTTACGATTTTTCTCTGCAAAAACGATTAACAAGAATTTTCTCAGTTATTTTTATTTGCCTCAGTACCATACGTAGGGACACTCCTCTTGAATTTCACCAATTATTAAACAGAAACTCGCCTCTCCTGAGAGTGAGAGCCTTACCAAAAAAGTCGCTAAATGTCGCCAATTAACTGCACCTGTCCAAACGACAGTACCAACGTTTTGTACCTTGATAACCTTTAATTAACGGACCCAGTGGCTTCGTGCGTTCAAACACGTACTTTCTCCTGGGGATCATCGAACGTTCCACGATTTTATTTATATCGAATCGCATATAAAATCGTCGAAATTAAATTCTTTTCACGAAAGTAATTATTACGTAGTCCATTAATAATAGCTGACTATTTACACTGACAGCAAATTCGGGGTCAAACTGCCTTTGATTGGCTCGCAGAAAGCGTCGACCAGAACCTATCGATGACCATTATGACGATTTCACCACGCATACAGAATACCCCTCGAATGGTAATCAATTTTGATCGGTCAATTTCGATTTATTTAGTAATATCTAACTTGAACAAGCCAATTTCGACAACTTTGTCGTCGAAGTGAAAGGAGCTGTAGATTTGTTTGTTTTTAGCTGTGTGATGGGTTTGCGGAAGTTTCTGAGCTTCGAGCTGGACCATCATTTGAATTTAAATTGAAAAGCAGTTATAATCGATCAAACGACAGCCGAACTAGAATGTACGATTATTTATAATTATAATATATAAAAAAATGTCCAATCTATTTATTAGCGAAGCTAGTTAAGTATAGCTAATTCTTGGCTTAAAGCTGCCCATAAAACAACTATGATGATAAGAGTGCTTACGTCAGACTCATAGATAGGCCGTGAGCAAACGGTAGTCTCCTTTGAAGATCTCAAAAAGGCATAGAGTAGGCAACTTGCTTTGTGGAGCGTAGGATCAACACACAGAGTCTGTTTTCATGTTGACGGTTGGTATTGATTTATTTGCATCTGTCATTAAACATTATCTCAGGTTATTTGCCAACATTATGTATATGTTAAGCCATTAGTATGCCCGTCCGATTACTGGGAATCTATTATGCGCAAGTTATGGATGTATTGTATGCTGTGCCCCCCATTATATGCCAACCAGAACCACATATAATTGCATTTTATCGATAATATTAAATAATGCAAATGTGTCAATGACAACCCGTTAATTATCGAACTTGTCTAACAGATATTAGTTCGCTATTGGGGTCAAACGAAGTGCAGTTTTTGTATACGATTACATGAACATTTATCTTGCACATGTCCACTATTATCGGCTTAAAAATTATCATAATTGGCGCACTTTCGGAGAAAGTTGCATCTTATGTAATTCGTCTGTGGCCATGATGCCAACAAGCAGTTTGCGGAATTTTTTAAAAATAATTATCAGACAAATTTTTAGGTCCTCTAGTTCCAGCCTTGTGAACACCATCGGACCATAAAGAGAATCTTCTCTAATGTCAGCGCGAACAATAATTAAATTGCGCCATCGAGATTAAACAATTATGTTCTTGCCATTGTTTTCCTTCCACAACCTTGGAAAGTATCCGGGGATCATTTCTTTTAATCATTGTTATGGGGTGCCGTTTTGCGGTTGAAGGTCTCGCGAATGCGAAGCAAAAATAGAAAATTCGCACCGCCAATGGAACCCAGTTCATCTTCAATCACGCACTTTTTTGATTATATGTAGTCGTGGGTTCCCATGTCCCGCCAAAGATATCAATCAAAAAAAGCCTTCACATTTGTGTTTTTGTGAGATTACAAGAATTTGCCAAATTGCATCCGGGAAACGGCATTCAATTGCATTTCATTGCTCAGAGATTGTAAAACCAATTGAAATAACGACAAGTAAACTGTTAATGGTTATGAGGCACCTCTGGGGAAGTTGGGTTCTTCCTAAAAGTGTTGTATACCAACGGTTTCGTACATATAGGGCCCCCCCCTGCCCGATGGCCCAAACTTCATGCCTATATCCATCTTCCTTGTATCTTCCAACTTGCCCTATGTAAACATCGCCAGTTTACGATATACAGAATGTTGTACACCACTGGCCATTTCAAACGCCTGGAGGCAATCGAGTGAAACTTTTGAGAGACCAATAGGAAGCGCAGGTTTTACAATAAAAGTTGTTTTTTTTTTGTAAATTTTGCTGGGCGTATCAGAAAGCCACTGGAAACCTTTCAAAGAAGAGCTGTTGTGCCTCTAGCATTTCAAAAAATGAAAATTGATCCTTAATTTCCTGGTAATTTCTGAACAAACAATCTCTCTTCAGTTTTCTTCGTTTGAATCTTCGTGTGGACACTTTGAAAAAATTCAAATAAATGGAAAATTTGCCAAGAGAGTAAGTACTTGCCATGGACATCGTTCACTTTTCCTTGTCACTGAAATACTTTATATCGCTATAAACCTTCTTTCATTCTTGAGCTATTCACTAGGATAAATAATTCATAACACGCCTTTGAATGTCAATCGAAGAGTCAATGTTTTAGAAAAAAATTGATGGGCAATGGGATTTATGGTCGTTTTTGCCTTAAAAACCGGTAGAAAGTTGGCTTTCGGTGGGAATGTAAGTCGCCCGACATGAGAAACCGCGATCTTGCTGATGGGTGTTTACTATCGTTCAAATTTCAAATGAGACACTTATTAGGTGTTAACAAGCCGAGGCCATATATTTTTTTAACACAAAAACCCGGCAATTTATGACATCAAACACCAGAGTCGGTTATTGACATTCTGAAGGCACATCCCAATTTTTATGGTTTACATAGAGCCTAAACAATTTACATTAACGATACAGGTATTAGACAAACACCACACACATCCCTCGAAGATTACTAATTAATATCTTACACATTCTACTAATTAAAGCTGTCGAAAGAGTCTTTAAGAGGATGTTATGCAACGTTCTATTACGCATACGTAACTAACATTATTTATTGGTTCTACTGCCAAAGCGGAAGCCTTGACGAGATTTTTCCGATAGAAGAAATAATATGTTTGCTCATCGTTGTTTGAATAACAGCTGGTCAAATTTCCATAAAAAAAAGACTCACCGTTTTGGCTCTCAATTCCTCCTCGGTGCGGTGAACGTTGAGCAAGGGGGTCACTCTCACCAAAAGCCTCCACCAGGGCCAGTCTCGCACCACCATGAATTTCCTCACGTTTCTTTGAATGCATCTTACGGCCAAATCCTGGAGCTTCTTCTGCTGCAACTTCCTGCGAGCCAAGTAGCCCCTGCAGTTGGATTGGAAGGAAACTATCACCCCTGAGAGACGCTCGTCTCTCTGGGATTCTAGTTGAGACACCACACCAGTTCGGAAGAATATCTGAAATAGATAATTAATATTTGTGGCTGTTTGTTGGTTCGGTACTAAAACCAGTAATGCCAAATTGAAACGGAAACTGTAAAATTATAACTCAAATATGAAGTTAAATATCTCGGTTTTTGGAAGTTTTCTCTTTACAACTGTTTACAACACGGATCAGCCCCCTTTGGGAGATACGAAAAACTGCTTGAAAATTTCTCAAATTCGGCACTTCTTCTCTATAAAAAAGAATATTTGTCTACAAGGATTTTTTAAAGAAAAGTTCCACGATGAAAAATATACAAGAAAAAAACGAAGAAATGGGGAGAATTTACCGCTCTTGAGTCTTTCGTGCAAAACGCTTTTAAAAAGCGTCGTGATTTGGATGAAAAATTTTCTCATTAGCTCAAAGTATTTTTAAAAAAGTGCTCTCCGAAATTCTAGAAAATTCCTATTATTGTAAGTTTTTCTTACCTTCAGTGTTATATTTCTTTTATTTCCGGAAAACATTCTATTATTGGTTTACAGAGGTTTTTACAACTGATTTTGACCAGGAAAAACATCCAGTAAATTCATACCTTGTAGGAGTTTCAGTGGTTTTTAAATTCGTGATATGTACCTCTGGAAAAATCTTTACAGACTTCTGCTTCATGAGAATTCTTCAAGCTAAGTTTCATGAACAAATACGAAATCCCATATGAGTTTCGGAAATTAGATGTGCACATGTGACACTTTTTTTAGTACAAATTTAATTTGAAGATTATAGGAAAATCTGCAGAGGATTATTAGATAAGAGCCTCTCTCGCAATTTTCCGCCTAAACTTCAAAAAAATTTACGGAAAAATGACTAAATAAGCGTTGCATTATTAGGGTAAGGAAGAGAAAATTTCGTGTTTGCAGATTCAGCTGGAAAATTGTGGCTAAACTGCAGAAAATCATTAGCATAACTTGCATTTTTGACGCAGATTTCTGATGCAATTTATAGAAAAAGCAGTAGAGAGTGTTTCTTGTGCTTCATTACCAAAGGGACACTAATATACACAACAGAATATATTTCTATCAACAATTTAATTTTAGTTAATAGCTCAAATTTTCAAAATAAAATGCCTACAAAGAGTATCTTTCATCCAAAAAATCAGTTTCTATTAACGAGTATTGCGAACCACAAACCTTCTTGGGGATTTCATCCACAATAACAGAAATTTCACAGGGTACTTCCACGTCATTAATTGTAGAGTCTAAAACTGTAGGCAAGGATTCAGTGCTGGTTCTACTGCGAACCGATGCAGTCGAATGCGACTCATCACCATCCACTTCATTGGAAATATTACCGGAATCATCAGAATTATAATCCAGATGTTTATCTGAGGCAATATTTTTCGGTTTATTGTCTTTAACGATGAAATCCTCAGAATTTAAGTAAAACTTATCCTTTGGAGGCACTTTATCCAGGAAGCTTTTAGTGCGGTTTAAGTCCAGTTTCACGGCTTTTTTTGTGGGTTCAGTTTTCTTCTCCACCACAGCTACTTTCTTGGAATCCTTCGAAGGCTCGAGTTTCCTCAATGCGATGTTTCGTTTAACTTCAACTTGCTTCTTGGTAGAACCCCCAAGGTTCTTGTCTTTGACCGTTTTTGTAGTCTCATTGTGTGTGGGTTTCACCTCAATTTTTTTTACTAGCTTTTTGGTCACTTCAGGCTTAGACTTACTGATGGAATTATTAGCTACTGGAGGTTTTGTAATCGTACTTTTGATAGCCTTGGCTTTAATGTCCATCAAAGGCTTTGCAGCAACTCTGACAACCCCTTTAGAGGCATTAATTTTGTTTTTTACCAACTCGGGTTCGCTTCTCCCTAACGGTTTCACCAAAGACAAACGAGGCTTATTTAAGTTCTGAGTACTCTTAGATTTGTCACCAATCGTTTTGGATTTGGCCAAATTCTGCACACTAGCGGCTTTATTCGGGGCAACTACAACTGGGAGCGACAGCTTCGGTTTGGTTAAATTCTGGACACTCTTGGTCTTACTCAGCTCAGCACCTCCATTGTTATCTAACTGATCTAGATGGCAAGGAGTGCTAGGAAAGCTTTTCCGCAAATTTGAGTTGACCGGTATTTTGCTAACAGAACCGTGCTTCTTCGACAGACTTAAGTTAGTGGTACTTACAGCCTTCGAGAGTACTGGTGCAACCTCTGGATTACTTATTTCAGTAAGGCTGTTCAAGCGCTTTACTAGTTCTTTGACCTTCCCTGGGGTCTCCACCATTACTGGCTTCGACGGGGTTATTTTCTTTTTGATTTCTGGAGGTTCTATGTAGATAGGAACAATCTTCACAGGTGATGAGTTAACATCCAGATTAGTCATGCTCTTGGTTTTTACTGGAACATTCGGCAATGAAGGAGGAGGGTTTCCCGAATTGGCCTTCTTCAAAATGCACTTGGACTCAATGATGCTGCAAGTTTTGGCTTTCACGAGCTTGGGAATTTTCGTTTTTGGGGTTGTTGTCTCGGGAGGTTTTGATTTTACTACCGTCTCCTGTTTTTGTCGCACCCTAGAGGGGTGTTTTCTAGGAGGGGGCACAACCTTGATTGGAGCTTCTGAGGGTTCAGGGGCAAAATTTGGCCTTTTAGGGGGAGCTTCTATGGTTACTGGCAAGTTATTCACCTCTGGAGTAAGAGTGCTGTATTCGTCCAGAATTTTATCGAAGCTGTTGATAACAATTCTGAGCTTCTCAGTGCAAAATGAATCTGTGGTGTCCACAGGCTTAAACTCAACATTTTCATATTCCGGCACCTTTTTCTCCTCATCGGGCTTCTTTAAAGTTTCAGCTTTTTCCTGTCTCTTAGAATCGCCCCCAAGCCATTTTCTATGGGTCTCGTAGATCTTTTTAATGAAAGGTTTCCCCATGTATTTATTTTTTTGTGTGCCCGACATCTTCAGGCTCTCATCTTCTAATTAATGGTCTTCTAATGTCCACGCCACGGTCTCTTTCACCAAACAACAATATAAAAGGGAGTTTACAATTGTTCCGATTTTACTTTTTAATTCAATCTGGGATACTTGTGGGTCACTGTAACGCGATAGTAATGCTGATTATTTGGGCATGGCACAAATGCAGGTTAACCTAGTGGAAAGCTATTCCGCCTTTCTTTAAGTGCAATAGAGAGATTTGTGGGTACGGTTTGTTCGAATGTGTTCGGGTCAATAGGGTCAAACTTTTACCGCGTCTGATTGCGAGATAAAGGACTCGCTTCATACGAGATGATTTATGGACCTTTTCTGGAAAGCGAACTTAATCACCGCAAAACAAAACAAATTTTTCTCAAGGGAAACAAATTTTGACCGAGACCGCGACGAAACGATCCGCGAACCTTTGAATGAATGGTGCTGGCACCGTCTTCGAAGCGGCAAGGACAAGAACAAACTGAAGTGAAGTCACGAAGTGGACCATGAAGACCATGAAGCCGGTGCCACCGGTAGTACCGGCGGCGTGGTGCACCAGCTCGTGCGTCTGCAGTTGGGTACAGCTGCAGGTCTCATCGCTGGGACGACGATGGAAAGTAATGTTTAGATTGCAAAGTTTGGATTTTTGCGGCGATTTCTTGTTTGGTAAACTGTTGAAAGGTCTGCTTAGAATTTTGAGAGGTCTATGTTGGGTTTTCCATCTAACATTGTGCTTAAAAATGTTTAAACATTTTCAGTTGCCTCCAGTTCCAACCAATGGAAGTTTTATTATGGAATTGTTGAAATTTTCGTTAATGTTGAAATTCAGAAAAGGTCACTAAAATATGTAATTTTAGAAAAACGATAGTTTAAAAATTTTTTTTTTTTAGAAGGGATTTCTTTTGGAATATAGACTCAGTCTATAAGTAGTCGATGTAATAATTGTTTTCAACGCCTCTCAAATCAATTTGCTCGTATATCAAACCCAAAAATCTCTGATTCGTTCACTGTATATATCGCAGATATTAATAAGATAGATAAACTTTCATGACTGGCATCTCCCTGATAAATGTACCCGTACTTCCCGGCAAAATTAACCTGTACGATAAATAATTGCACATCCAGATGATCTTTGCAATTACGGCCCCTATTATCATTAGCAAACGTCAATCTCTGGCGGATTTTTTGTCCACGAAAACCATAATTAAGCGCATTACATGGTCCGTCTTAGACCAAGACCCATTATTGGTGGTCTTGCTCGACTCTCGATGAAGATTCAGCCCTGAGACCCAATGTGGAAGAACCAGTCACGTTTCTTTTACTCAGTTAATCGACAAATTGTCTCTTTTTTGGTCGACAAATTGGCGGCGGGCCAGTGACCCTCAAAAAATCTTTGTTCCTCGGATAAAATGGGCAAACCTTGAGAAAGTGTCGGTCAACTTAAAGGAGGTTTCCCACGGAAAAAGTGGTCATAAATTAGTTTTCCGTTCCTGAAGCTATAAATATTGCACTCTAATTAAACGGAAAACACACGGTAAACAACAAATCTTAATTTCAACAACCGAGATGATCTTCTCGATAAGGCGCAGACTGCACGGAATCCGCTCTTGCATGATCAAAGGTGTAACGACCAGGTTTACTCCTCTTGCTTCATTGATTCTAACAGATCTTGTGTCATACCCATGGACTTAAATTGAAGTCAGGAGTTTTAGGCCTAGTGACACGTCTCGGTTCTTTTTCTTGGGAGTTCGATTGTGGACGAAGCTCAAAAGCGGTGGATTTTTTCTTAGTGTAAACCAAGTCATTTCGAAAGAACTAACCACAACTTAAGAAGTAAATTTATATTGTGAGCGGTTGGTAGCAATCTCATCAACTTTTATTCGAACTGGCTTACCATATGCTGCTAAAGGTTTGCTCAGTATGGAAGTTGGGAATCGATTTGTGAAAGAAACGACAGGTTTCTGAACGGAATGGTTTTTATTCCTATAAACCTAGCTCGAATCGCCATTGGACAAAAGGCTTCAGCTATTTTTACGAGCTTCGTTTTGAAATGTTAATTCCTTTTTTTCTATTTCACTTTTTCAGTATTTGCTCTTTTTTTTCACTGTCGAAGACCGACTAACTGAAACGCAACATATTAACCACGATAGTGGTAACGGTATCGCGATATTTAATAGCAATAAATTATGGCAATTTTAACGCCTCTCCGGTTAAATACGGCACATGTTACGACATTAATAATTTAATTTCATGTTTGAAAGATTTGTGCCTCACATTAACCAATCATAGATGCATATAAATTAGTTGTCATCTTCGGAGAAAGTTTTCCCAGGCTTTTGTGTGAGGGAAATAGTCGGCGATTTTCCATTAGCAAGAAAAAAAGTTTGATTCTAAATCGACATAAAAAATTATTAAATATCTTAGATTAAACGATTTCATAGAAAAATGATAAAATTTCTAGCCGTTAACCGGTGACGCCGAAATTTCAATCACCTGTGATGACATGGAGTCTGACATGTTCCGAACTATAAGTACGACTTTTTCAAATCTTTAGATAATTTTTGCTTTGTCAAGCTTAAAACCCCCATAAATGGTTTTGATATCTTCGAATAAGGCGATAGAGAATTTCGAATAATTTTAGAAAAACTAAAAATTTCGAACTTCCCGACATTTCTCGTCCCTAGAATACGCACGGAGGAGATCCAAATATCTCTCGCAAATAGGCAAAATCCTCTACATCTGTGGTACTTTCTAAAATCCAATTTTTTTAAATCCTTCGCTTCATTCAAAAGACACCTTCCACTCGATAAGATAATTCAAGGTAGGTGCCACATCATAGTAGGCCCGTTGAAATTGGAGAAAGGTACCAGCATCTCTGGGTAGACCTCCTCTTCCACCTTCATCTTCGATTCGCTGAATAAAAAAAAGAAACAACGGTACTCAGAGTGTAACAGGTCTGTGTCGAACAGGTGAGCCCAAAATCGTCGTTTTTGTATTTATTCAAATGAGGCTCGGGATAAATGATGCACGAGGTTAAGTGTGTCCATTTGCGGGAACTGTCTCTCCGATCGAGAAGAAAGAAAGCCAAAAGGAAGAAAGAAGAAGAGTTTGTTTATGTGTACTTTGAATGCCATTTTGGCCGCAAACGTGGGAGGTGAATTGTTTGTTTTGTTTAGTCGAACTGATAGTGTCGGTTCCTTCAATGTTTTTACAATTTCTCACAACCAAACAATTCAATTTCTGGAAAGTAGATCGAACGACGAACTTCCACCGAATCAACCTGAAAACAAACGGATCATTTCTACGATTAGTCCTCATCAACATATGATAAACGATTCGTAATCCTGAGGTGATGAGGCTGCGAGTTAAACTCGGATTCGTACAGCCAGGACCTAAAATTTCATAACTCGAACGAACCCTCCCCCAAAGATCGCCTCAAGCAATTTTGCAAACTAGCCCGAGCATCAGACGTAATGAATTGGAGAATTTCGGTGAGAAACGATTCTGACGAATTGTTGCTAAGGATTTTTCTTGAATATGTGAGGGAGTAGCTGTAGTAGGCCTTCGAAGCGAATATCGAGAATAAGCTCGGTGATTGAGTGAACCAAATACGAAAAGGTGCCTCGAATAATAAGTACCTGCTTGTAGTTCGTATTGTTCTTGATATCTTTCAACTGAAAAATAATGACGCAACTGGCTCCACAGGGCATATGAACATTAAGCGATTCGAGAAGATGATGGGCACTAGAAGCCTAGGGCTTCCATAAAACCGGGCAATAACCAGTGCTCAGCATTTGCATGAAATAGCTGTTATTTGCCTACTATTTAGATATACATATATTAAACAGTTTCACTCAAGTGAAATTCCTTCGGCCAAGAACTTAAAGGCAGCCTTTATATGCAAACACAGAAAGATGTTCCGATGCCATTCACGTTGGGTTTATGGTAGATTTATTTTTTTACGTTCATTTAATTGCACCGTTTAGTAGATTTACGCTATCCAGTTCTGCATTTACATGACCATTCAGTGGCTACTGGATTTAAAAATTCCTATTAAATCTGAATTGATGATGGCCTTTCAGTAAGACCGGCTCGATTATTCTCCTGCAACGATTTTTCTGCCGCAGCGTACAGTGGTTTACGGTTAGAGCAATGAGAGTGCACAAGTCGCTTCCATATGAGGCACATTTGCAGTTAATCTAATTTATTTTACATGTTATAATCTCTGTTGATCGGGTTAAAATACAGTTGGGTGCCCTCAGGGTTAGGGCGATGCCTCAGTTTATTTAGTTTTGTTGTGGGATGCGGAAACAGTTAGCTGTTGATGGGTATTATTCGAGCAGAACGATGGGTGTGTGTGTGTATTAATAATTGTTTCGGTCATGTCTGGATTGACTTTAGTGTACCCATACGCGGCGGCAATTACCCGGTGAACTCTGACATCTGGGAGATTTTTACGCGATGGTCCGGCGTAAAAATCCGCACTGAATCAACACCGACTTTCCCAAGCTTTCAAGTCGAAGAATTCAGAAATCAAACACCAGATACCTGCAACTAGCGACAATAATTTTAATTAAATAACACCGTTTGCACATACAACAAATTCAAGCGAGAAATGTAAAACCATCGTAATTAATTACAAGAGAAATTCTCCATTTTGACTTAATCAGTTCTGATTTATGGGCAAACGGGAAATATTCGTGGGTTTGAATTTTGCAACGAGTACAGTTGCCATTTGGGGTGAGAATACTGGAAAATTTCTAATCGCAAATCCAAAGGAGAAGAACGCCGGAATAAGGGGGGATCGGTTGAGGATTTGCATGTGGAGAATTGATCACCTATTCAACTCTCGAATTGGGACCAAAGGCACATCAAAGAGCCCGTTTGCAATTCAAATATTTTCAAGCAGTGAATGAAACGCGCCGATTTAACGGCGAACACAACCTAAAGAACTGTTAAACGTGGCTTTAAACCACGAGTTCGAAGTTTTTTTGAGCAACCTTTCCTTAATTTAATTCAACGCATAAATTACGATTTCATTATGTCCCATTAGAGCTCACGAAATCCGATTTCGAATCCAGAGCATCTGATCGTAGCCGATTATGTCATTTCCTCTACGTTGATAAACCTCGATAAACCGATATTTCACTATGATCAACGAGTTAACAGCTCGATTTCTTCTAGAACAGATATAGCAGGAATGTTACCGATACAATGACAAAATACACCGCTCCAAATATGGAAAGTTTCATCGAAATGTGGCGATTTACAAGATTCTGCAGCAATAAATTTTCCGCATTTTAACGAATTAAATACTAATTAGATGCCGCCGCAAATACATTGAAGTTTTTGCTATTTTACATGGAATGAACGTAATTGATGTTTGACAAAAACTGAGAACTCTTAGGATGATGAGATCGCTTTATCAGACACGTTTTAAATCACAGGTATTCATGAAGTGAAATAAATCGCTAATGCTAATTATAAGCGATAAGGTGGAAGAAACACGTATATATTAATTAAGTTGTAGGGGGGCCTTTAGGTCTGAAATGGCGAGAGAATATTCATGAGATTTGTGATAGGGACCAGGCAACGATCGGAAGAAACAAATTTAGATTAATTTGTCTTTTTGTTGTTCGTTCCGGGTGAGATGAAGAACATTTTTATATTTTCGCTCGACTTTCGCATGGGGCAGAAACAATATACTTTGAGCCATCGCGAGCAAATCGGAAATAACCGCACAAATTACGAGCTGGATAAAAAAAACTGTTTCTATTTGCACGTTGTTTTTCATCAAATAAAAAAAAGGAGATGAAATTTACACCTGCGAAAATACAACACGTATGCCAGAAATATCTTCACTCCACTCAGTGTGGAAAAATACCAGGTTTCACATGGAAATGCGCAACACCAAGAAAATTAAAAAAAAATTTTTTTTTTCTTCTTCAGCTAATTCTTTTCAAAACATTGAATTTCCCGAGTCCCCTGTTGAAGATCAAAAATCCCCGATTTGGCTCGTGCAGATTGACGATTAGTCTGGAAATCTCGAAAGATGGAGCTCACGTGCTTGTTCTGCAAGCTATTAATATGCAGAACCTCTTTCAAAAGGAAAATTTTCTTGTGGGAACTTAAATTGCACCTACTTTTGTTAACAAATCTGCCTAGAATACCTCACAACAGTTTACCCAAGAACGGAAAGGTAGGTTTAGTGGTGGGCTAATAATTATTCCTTTGACTAATACAAAGAAATTATGCGTAACGCGTTTTATGGAAGCACTTGCATTATTTGCTTGCAATACTGGCTAATTACAATGTTTTACTCAGAGTGCAACATTTTTATGCAAATACTATGAATTATCCACGATAATTATCCACAATATGCAAAATACTACTTCACTACTGCATTTGGTGATATTTGTAGGTGAAGGTGAGGTAATCGAGGCACTCCTCTGAACATAAGAAGTACTAGCAGTACTAACGAGGAGTCCATTCATCATTTCGTGTTTGACATCTGTTAAAGAAGAATGTTCGAGTACCATTTGAAAAAAATGAGTTTTGAAGTAGGGTACTTGCGATATTTGCAGGCACGTTTCGTGCTGCATTCTTAACATTCGACTAACGGAAATTACTATCGTTCATTAATTATGTCACCTATTTGAGATTTCTTTCAAGGGGCCTTGTCTACTCAGCTGTTTAATCTGATCTCACTCAGAATTACCGATTTAACCCAGCAAAGAGCATTGACTCGAGATTTGAACAAACATGCCCAAAGCAATTTAATTTCCATTATTCTTATGAATTATTTGTAGAGGCTTAAGGAAGATCTCTGAGAATTGGAACCATGAACAGCTAATTTTGTAATCAACGAGTGGATATTGGAGTGAGATTTTCATAATAAAGAGATTCTTTATCTGTGGGAATAAAAAACGTTGGATTAATGACGACATTGTGGGTCAGTGTGGATGTTACAATAATATTAGTCATAGTGCGGTATTCTGGCTTCGTTAAGCGCCTTTTGCTTCAGTTAATCCTCTGCAGAGAAATGCGCAAAGTAGTACAGATGATGAATAATGTGGATCTGTAATGTACTGGTAAGTAGTTAGATAAATGATGGCACTGAATACTTGTGGTTACTCAATTCGTTATTAATCAAAACTCATGAACTTGCAGCTGAATGCTCTTTCTAAGTCTTTAAACATACAAGGAAGTGCCTTCAGACTGCAACGCATAACATTTCTTGCCTACCATCTAGAAATCGCTAAAGCATAAATCAGTACCTATTCGTTCTGGTATCTTTGTGGGACGCAAAAAAACCAATTTAAATATTAGTTTAGTGTCTACAAAACCATTGGTAAACTTCAGATTTTCCAACCGCAACAGCCACACGCGGCGCCGAATACATCTTTTAATTGCTTTCCCGCACCTCCGGAGAAAGTTGCAAGAAAAACTGCCACAATTCACTCGATTTCCGTACTAGTGGTTGAAGGTGATTGCTCCACTTAATGATATGTACATCTCAGCATCTTATGTAACATCTTCAATTATTAGTAGATATCGCGGGAGTCAATTAGAACAAAAAATTATGTCCTGCGTAATTCATTCATTCTTCAAGTTTTTGCCAACGAAAATCTTGAAACATTAGTGATTCTCAACAGCCATCCAAACTTTTATAATTATTAATTTTCTACCACGACAAAAACCGCCGGTAAATAACACTTTTTGTTCCTTGAAAGAATGGAATACAACGAACAGTGTCAAGACCTAATGAGTCGAAGACTGTAGGACCTTTTTCTGGGGCACTGGTCAGTCCTGCACGCTTTCACTCTCAAAAATCCAATAAATTGGTCTGAAGAAAATTTAAAACAGCAAGGTTTATTGAATTTCCAACACTCTATGTTAAAGAGCATGTTTGGCGTGCGTGCAGCGGTCATTGGATTAAAAACTGCTAATGAACGCTGCATGTCCTCCTAAAGGCAATTAAAAAATACTAGGAAGTATCGTAAGCTTTAGTCAATGAAATATTTCAAAGGTTATTTCGACGTTCCCACTGGCGATAACCATGAAATGAAAGTTTTTATGAAGTAGGAAGATGCAGTGGTATTTGCCGTTAAAAGTCGGTACCGCTTAGTGGCAATAATAATTAGAAAACACTAACTGTGAAATGTGGTAACGCAGGATTTGTTATTTGGTGAATTTTATTATTTTATGATGAATGCGAAATTTCCTGATTAAAATTATTAAAAATTTGGCAAGAAAAGCTTTCAGAGATCAACAAATAAATGGTGATTTTTGGCCATAAACGAGAAAGCCTCAAAATGTTGGAAATCAAATGTCATATGATTATCACTTTCTCTCGAAATAACATTTCACATGTGTGAGGAATTATAATTTCGGGAAAATTTCGGTCGCCTTGGTATTTCTCCGAGTCCGCTGTTACATTCACCGAAAAATGCTTCGGAAGGAAAATGCCGCTAAAAATAATTTGAAAATTCTGTTTTTGACCGTTTTCGAACTGGTGAGACGTTGAGACATTTTGAGATGTCAAATCGCCGTCATGTACAACCAAAAACGCCATTTTCCAGAAACGCAAATGACGTAAACGAAACAAACGTCAGAACATCCACGTCATTTTGACGTCGGTAGTTCGGGAATTGAATGCTTTCCAAATGTAATAGAACGTTGGTCCGTTTTTTGTCGTTTTTCCTGAACTTATTTTATCCGTCAATAGAACGCTAAATTAAATAAAGTAGCTGCTATCCCTACTTTACGCCACATTACAATTACGGCTACTACTGGTCAGACCGATTATGTCACCCTGAAACTAGTATGGAAATTCCATCCCTATTACATGACTGAATACATAAAAACCGGTAATTAGAAACCTGATAAAGACCGATTAGGCAAATTGCCTAACTGACAACCACGGTATCGACCCCAAGCGCTGCTTTTGGGCATGGGGAAGACATAAAAAACTAAAGTTAAATGCCGAGACACTTTCTCCTGCAAGGCGTGGAAACAAAACGAAGGATGAATCTACACTTGTCCGCTTCATCGACTTCTTAAAAAGAGAACGTTTGCAAATCTTCGCATGGGCAAATAATGGGGAATGAATTCCATATACTAATTGGATTCTGTTAGAGAATTTCCTATGTAATATTTACTCTTTAACAAATGCGTATGTCTGGCAGCTTGAAAAATTGTTATGGGAGGAAGATAGCTATGCAAGTTAGTGCGGAAATGTGAAACCTCCATTTCACCAGACAGGCCGCATCCGAATGAAATAATGGGATTTTTACTATTATAGACTTGATCTATGCGTAAGTTCTTGCCTTCCTCGCTTTATGTTTTTCTTTTAACCGTTTTAAATGAGCTGCTCTATTTATGGGCTTAATTAAAACCGAGATTTACTTAATTATTGCTACTCCTTCGCTTCCCACGAATTTTGAAAAATTTTCATTTTGCAACAATGCGGAAGCAAAATTTAAAATGTTTTGCCCGCAGTTCATAAAGACAATCGGCCATATGGCCGACCTGCAGCGTTTCGCTACGGCAGGTATATTTCATTCAATTCTCTAGATGTTACTTTATTATTGCAAATATTCATAATACCGTAAATAGGCCTCTTGCCTTGTAAATCTTGTAAATTTATTGTTAATCCGTTCGATGCCGCGTAAGGCCAACGACGTATGAATTATTACAGTAAGGGGAGATTAAACTTAGTGTCTATTATAAGTAGTAAAGGCTGTGAACTTGGCTTTACAAGTAGGTCACAAATTTAATATCTTCGGGGGGTTGAGATCAACTCACTAATCAGGAAAGACTAGATGGACAAGTCGGGTGGATAATCAACACTAAAAAGGTAATTCAATAAATATGTCCAGAGAATTTAACCGGAAACGAATGAAAGCTTTGAGTCAAAAAGGGCGTTTAAGTCTTTTAATTCAAAATTATTTGTATAATACAAATCCAAAAAAAAGCTGTATTTTATATCTGAAAGCTATACGTTTAAATCGCTGTTTCGACACACCTGAATATTTACAGGTAATCATATCTTAGGTTTGTTTTCTAAGAAAAAATCTTCCAAATTGCGAATAAAAAATCCCTTTCTTCTTTGACTTGATGACGTTTAAATCTTATCTTGTGCAAGAACCTTTAAGCTCACGCATTACATTGCGCAATACACATTGACGAATCGTAAGACTTTTTTAAATTACAAAACGAAGGCCACATTTTTAGAATTACAAAATAGGACCACTTTTTTCTTTGTTCTGATCACGTTTGAATCCCATTCACCTTTTTCATATTAAAAATTGTAAAATAAAATATCGTTACTCTCAAAAACTCACCTGACTTAATCCCACCCTGTAACTAGACATCTCCAAATCCATGGCCAACAGCATGTCCTCCACTGCTCTCCTCTCATCCAGGACCAGACTGGAAACTTTGCTATTGCCAGCCAAAATGCCAAACTTTCTTCGAAATTCGCCTAGAGGCATAAAAGCAGGATATCCCTGTTTATACAGGCGAACTGAGTCTAAAATTTGCGCCCCCCGAATCTAAATTAAAAGAATAAAAACGAAAGGAATATACAGAGAATTCAATTTAATATACAGGGTCTGTTTCAATTAACCCTTTTTAGGTATTTCATTAGTAACTAACCTGTGATCTTATTAAGGGCACATTCAGTAAATTATCTACTGTATTCCCAGAAGAAGGTTTAATACCCATCAAAGCGCTGCTACTATCATAAATTCCGCCATTGTGTTGGGGGAGAAGACACTGTACAAATCGTAATTTGGTTCTTCTGAGGGTTTCGATGAGGCCATCAATGACGAATTTTGTCTAAGAATTCGATGCATTTTGAACGTAATTGAAGAAATAAAGAAATTTACCTGCAAACAGACGCTTTTGCGTTTTATGGCGGCGGTACCCCCAGTGAAAGTTCGCCTAATACTGGAAGCACGTCTTAAGGATTGAGAACCATCCAAGCCCACACAGGATCCACTAAAAGTGGACGCTCCTAAGCCTCTGATAGCTACGAATAACTTGCTGACGTCTTCTCTGTAATGGAAAGTCGAAGGTATAGAAAACATCATAAAGCAAAATGTGTTATAAATATTTTAAAATTAGTTCAAATTGTTCGTAAAATAATATTTATACCAGGCAAGAGCACAAGAGAGACAGTGTCAGGTAAAAACAAAAAATTTTGATACTACCTACTTAAAACTCGAGAGTACTCACTTGCAACTCTCTTGAAGAATAGTCATAGCGGCCCTGGAGACTGGGTTTTCTCTACTCTGCTTTAACCATCCTTTAGCACTATACAGCACTGGATTCGTGCCTTGAAGATGTTGTAGCATAAATTGGTTATTCCCTGCAGCTTTTCTTAGCAAGAGCTGGTGATCCCTGTCGCCGTAATGAGTAAAAAGTCGGTCCAGAAAAGAATCGTCACTCCCTAAAAGAAACAAAGATGCATTTATTTTTTAACATTTAAGAAACCTCTCCTTCCCAAACTTACCACCAGGATAAATTGATTCCTCGTCAAGCAACCATAACAACCCCCTTCTGTCTGCCTCATGCAAATCACTTTGCGACGTCCTGATAACCGTACTCTGGGCAGTTTTATCTAGAAGATTCACTAACGGCAACGGATTGATCAAATTCTCATTTTCATTTTCATCATAGGTAAAATCAATGTTTTCTTGCAGGTACCTAGAATAAATAAAACCCATGAAGGTTAGTTCTTTACACAAAGTATATTCAAAATGTTGACCAAGCTTTTCAAGACGTTATGGTAAATGCACCAAAAACCTCATAAAACTTATTGAAAACTACTAAAAATATTCCCAACAATGAACTAAACAATGTGAACACCATTTTAAATTTACCCTGTATAATTTAAAAAGTGTAATTTTACCGATCTTTTGGAGCCACCAAGTTGGTGTGATGGAACAAAAGTTGAAGCCTTTCTTGCAAGTAATTGTGACATAGGTCCTCGAACGTGGCTCCGGTTTGTCGGCCGCAAGTTGCCGGGTTTTGGAAACCGGGAACGTCCACCAGGAGAATCGAGTTGTTGGTGTAAGTGTTGGCGGATATAGCCCTTAAGAATTACACTTTAGATTGGTTTAACTATTCACTGAGTGCTAAATTATAGAGTTCATAAAACAATTAATTTTCTCTCAAAAGTATACATTTTTACTAATATAATTTTCGATAAACTTTCATCTGTATGAATAATTTGTGCATACCTGTTAATTAAATTTGCAACACAATTGAAAAGTTCGGAATACAAGCCCATAGCAATTCCTTCTATAGCTTCCAAACCAACGGCCTCTCTTTCCAATCCTCTCTCCGTAGGCGAGGGAGTCCTAAAGGGAACTCTAGGCTGATTGGGGGTTACCTTAAAAGAAACATACAATTTGTAGTAATTATTTCACAGGACATATGAGAGCTTAACATTAATCCGTTGGATGCTTTAGAGGATATTATAAATGACTCATTTGTTCGGGGTGAATTTATGGCTTTTTTTGAGGGAAACTGTTATTATACCACTTCAAAAAGTCACAAAAATCAAGTGGTATACAGATAGCTTCTTTCAATGTAAAATGGTTTTATCTCTCAACTCGGTTTTTTTCGAACTCTCATCATTAAGTCGCAGCTGTCTAAATTAGTTACTTTATGAAGAAACTCATGGATTGAATTATTGAATTTAAACTGATTATAATGACAATAACATCGAATAGAATTTTTATATCATTTTATTTAAATTTTTCTCTATTCCATTTCTTAACAATCCACAGTAATTTTATTCAATTTGTTACTCACCATTCCTCCGGATGTCAATCCAAAAATCACCCTCGAAAGCTCTTCAACTGAAGTCCCCAATAAATTTGCCGCTCTCTGTGCACTTTGAGGATTGCTGAATTGGTATCTGTTATTATTTCCAGCTAAACAAGAACCAATTAACAAAATGTTATTATTTTTTCCTTTAGTACCTTTCACAGCCCCTGCGCATCCCAAATGGAAAATTGCAGCCAAAACCGAGAAAATAACCTTCTGCTCCCCTTCGGTAACCCCCAACGCATTGAACGCAGAACAAGTTTTTCCAAACTCCTGCTGTGCCCTCTGCTTTTCCTCATGCTTCTGCAGCATATTCATCAGAAAATTTGTTTCATTTCCCGATAAATTATCTAGGAAAAGCTCCTTGCGTAGAAGCCCTTCAACTCCACAAAGCAACCAATTCATAATATGAAAAACGGTCTCCCCTTCGATTTTCTTCGCAATCCGACTTTTTTCCAGCAGCAAAATCTGGATACTTGCAGAAGATATTGCGCCGCTTTGATCAAAATCCAGGCTAAAAATCTGCGTGAATCTGGTAGCGTTGGAGTTCATGACGGTCTTGCAATTGCCGAAGCTTTCCAAAATGGTCCACATAGCAGTGAGTTTCTCCAGAGTGAGGATGTTGTTCACCGTTCCGGATGCAGTTACTAAATACTTAACAGAATGCCGAAAATTTGAGGTTTTTCCGGAACAGGAACGGCCTAAAAATACCAAGGACTGGTCCTTGCGACTAGAAAGCATGTTGTGGTAGGCCGACTGAGCTATTGAGTAGATGTGAGGAGGCATATCTTCCGATTTGCACCCTTTGAAGAGGGCCACTACCTGGAAAGAAATCATTTTAGACAAAATCTCCTAACATAACCGAACTGGAAAATGTTTTGCATTGTGTTCAAACAAAAGAAATTGTTAAGCCGCTCTTAAGTCTTTCTTATTCTGTGTCAATCTCTGACAGTTTCGTTTTCGTATATAAATCTTTGAGATTATTGAACTATTTCAAAATTTTATTATTTTTATGATTTCCCCGAAGTATGTAGAACTTTGGATTTCCTAAGATATCTGTCAATTCATCTTTGAGGTTTCTTTATCATTTATTACATGATTTCTAAATTTTTCCCTTACTTTTTCCGAATATATCGCCAAGGGTGCCATAGGGTTAACAACCAAAAGTGTCCTGCATCCGGCATAAGTGTGAATTAGATTGGTAGCATATCTTTGTCTGAGTGTGTGAATAACGCTGGACTCGTTAAGATGTCGTAATGCTGCCAGGTCTTCAGCTCGATCGAATTGCGGAGGATTGGCCTAAAGGAAGGGTTAAATTAGTTACGTTTTGACTTAACGGAATCTCAGAAACAAATCATTCATCAACCAATATCACATCAATATAGCTCGCACTAAATACTGACTAAAAGTGAAAAATTAAAGCAAAAAAAAAAAAATTGCAGAAACTCAAAAGACTTGCCGAGCCCTTCGGCCGTTATTCAGAGATTTGGATTGACATTCTGATTTCTTTAATGCAAACTGGCAACGTTCGCCACGTTTGAGGATATCAGCAGTGGCAGCTCTCCATGGAAAAATGGAAAAAAAGCATATCACAGAGTTTCCATCTATGTTTTAGTGCGTATTTGAGTACATAATGATTTTTTGGATTTACAGGAGATTACATAGAATTTTGTTGAAAATCCAAATTATTTAAAATTGCATGTCTTAGACTTATGTGATATTTTCTGATATTTCAGTGTATATGTTTAGTATTTTATGATCATGTTATTTTATTTAGCAGCTTTTTATGGCATTGGAATTACTTCCAAAGTGCATTTGCAATTTTCCGATATAGATCTTTTATGAAGGAAATAAACAAAATTTATTTTAAGAAACATTTCAGATATACTCGGAACTATTTACTTTAATATTTCAATGAAATTGTTAATTAATTGGAGAACTGACATTCTGACTTATGTCTGTATTATTATCTAGGAGAATTCCTCGAGGATTTAAATTAAACTCAGTTTAAACAAGTTCAATGCTCTCTCTGGAAGATGCAAATGTAGCTCATATTTTAACGTGAAAGAGAGGAAATTATAAACCAAAAATGTCTCAAAAAAATAAGTTAATTGGGCAATTAGCACATGAACACAATCCATTAACTGCGCAATCATAAATATGGGAATTAAGAAAATATTTTGACAACATAATTGGTTCCGTCTAGACGAAATTGCGTTGCCCATATTCAAATCCAGGAAAATGGAGGATGCATATTGTTGGATTAACCAAACCGAATATATTTGTTTCATAAACCTACCTTTTCAATATCGTCCTCATCCACCACCAAAATCTCTCCAGACTGTTCCAGTTTGATCGTGATCTTTCCAGGCTCGGAATTCGGATCGGTCTCTCTTCGTGCTGCCACAAAACCACCCCTGTGCATCAGCCACACCCTTTCCGCATCTAACCATTGTTTCTCCTTCTCTAAATGCTCCTCTGATTTCGCCTGTAAAAATGGAGCAAAATTGAAAAAAAAAACAGTAGCCACATGTGCGTTTTCATTGCCCCTCCGGGAGTTTAAATAGAAATTAGATCCGTTCAATGACTTCCTGATGTACTACAAATATCATTGCAATTAATGGCCTGTAGCCATCGAGAGCTCTCCAAGCACTTGTTCAAGCGTGTTCGGTAAGTGTAATCAAAATGGGTTAAAAAATCCGTGGGATGCGAAACAGTCAAGCGCGATTTCTAATACTTGTACTCAAACACAAGTGCGTGCATTAAAAGAAAAGCTCAGGATCCGCCTCTGGCTCTTAATGCTTAATATTCATCATTTCTGAAAATGGGTTGTGCGCAATTTGTTTCGAGCCATAAAGACTGCTCCTAAATAGACTTTAAACCGCTCCGGCGCTCTACTTTCATCATTGATTATGGGCAAGTAACTTAAAAGGAATGTTTTTCTTTTTTCTAGGACATGCCCATGACACCACAACAGCTTTTATTTGCATGTATGTGTCTTAACTCTCATCCAATAACACATGACTCAAACAGTTCATAAACCAACTCACGTCTGAATAAAACATAGCAAAATGACGATTTCCTCTGAGAGTAAAAAAACACATTCCTCACTCTTTATGCTTGTAAATTCTGGGGGAGATAAAGAAGAAAACGGATATACGCACACAAAGTGTGCTCATTTTCCTAAAGCGTCGTATTTAATAGATTGTTTAAGTAAATAAGACGATTCATTTGTATGTTGCTTTGTGGATGGAACTATACATACATACGTATATGAACGTGTATACGCGAAGGAGTACCTACGCAATGCGTTCAAAGGAAATCAGGGTGTTAACTAAAATTTTAATTGGGAACCTACTTCATTTTGTCCATATTTGGGAGCATGAGCACGAGCAGCATGAGTCCGGTGATGTAACCAGTGGAAGAAAGCGTGAAAGAAAATTGTTAAGAAGTACGACCTTCCAAGGTCCTGAGGAGAATGGAAGATTTGGTCAATTAAAGCTCATAAATCTCATTATTTCTTTATTGTTAAAGTTAACATGACAAGGTTGCGTAACACATACCTTTTTTTGGTTTTGACGAGACTGGGTGAACGTTGCCAAAACCACAATTAAAATTAATCAGAGCTGTTTCAAATAACCCTTAGTCTGTTTCGATTAGTAAAAAATGGAAAATTATATGGCAAATGAAACAAAATTTATAACAATAACAATAAAATAATGAAATTAATAAGAAAATACCAATAACATAATCTAGAAACGTTTCCCTATGGTCGTAAATGACAGGTGTGATAACTCTCTAAGCAAAACCTTAAATAGAAATCCATCGCCGCGGTGCCATTTGGACTTTGATTGCTAATGTTAAGTAATGAAACTCAATAATAATATGTCAATACTGACTTAAATTAAAACAAAGTTAGGTACAAGCGCACTTGTTCCAAAATCTATCACTTAAGTAAAAATAATAATATTGAATGATTTTTGGAGATCAGAACACTTCTGATGATCATAAACATAAAAAACTAAACAAAATGAACTTGGGTGATAGTTCAATTATCAGATTTTATTCTCGAAATTTTTTTAGAACAAAATTTAAGTAATGCGTATTACGGAAGCACTGGCGGACGGACAGTGCCTGTTTAGTACATCCTGATGGCAGTAGTCAAAAGATGATCAAATTATGGCTACATTTACCTTCAGACAAATGTCCATTTTATCTCTTGTAATAGTTTAAACCAACCAATGCAAAAAAAACACTTAACTTCGGACAGATCGTCTTAAAGATATTCTTTCCTATAATTCACTCTACTACAACTACATTCAACATTGGAATGAAACTGAAGAAAATATCCCCAAATCTTGACATATACATAGCCAAGAATTTGCAGATTGTTTTTGCTATATTTTATGGCATCTGTATGTCTGAACTTAAAGATAAGCATCAATAAAATGACCAGAATTTCACTTTTTTCCAATACAAGCCAAAGAAATTATGATTCATCAGAAATAAACAAAAGGTTGAGTAATTATGACACAAAACAGCCCCAAAAAAAAATCAGAAAGAGGCTCACCTCAAAGTTTTCACCGGTCTTGCGCAGAAACGCCCCCAAATCCTTTAGGCAATTCACTTTATCATTAATACTGAAAAATCCCGCACTCCTTCTCTCACTGCTCATTGCAAAGACCTCTTTATATTCCACGGGCTTTATTTTGTTTCTCCTAAAACTTCCTCTCAAATTGTTCCTTGGGGGCACTTTAGGAGCGTTGTTTTCCAATTTGACGTTCCTCCTAAAAGAGCCATTTCTCGATCTCGCCAAAGGACTCTCGCGATCGTCAGCGGTGCTCCGAATTGACTCATTTCTTGACCTCACAAAGGGAAGATCTCCTTCGGAGGTTGTTATTTTTTTCTTCATGAGGTTGATAGTGCCCTCATCTGAAGCTTTTCTGAGCCCTCCCATCCAACTTGCCTCATCGACGTCGAAAATATCCAGATGCCGCATTTTCGCAGTCTTGGCCTCAGATGCTTTAGTACTGTTGCTATACAATCTAGAGCAGACGTCATTTTGTTTCTTTAAAGCCTCTTCCGAGCTTTTAGTTTTGTTATCCGAAGATGAGTCTATCGAGTCAGACTCGCTAAAGTTTTCAGAGCTTATGGAGGCAGTTTTCGGTTTTGGGGGCACTGGGGGTTTCTTTGGGAGCTTCCCTCTGGAGGATCTCAGAGATGATGATCTTTGAAATGAGCTTTCAGCATTAGATTTCCTCACTGATGAAGCTCTTTGGAAGGGTTCTGGAGAGGACTCAGGAGGAGTGTTGTAGTTGCCATGTCCATGGGCATCACCCTTGCAACCACTATGCTGAATGCTTCTTTTCCTAGGGGTAGGTGACAGAACTTCACTGCTCCTCAAAGAGTTCACAAAAGTCGACGCCAAATTAAGCATTTTTATGCTATCACCATGCTGTGTAAGCAATGCTATATGTTTCAGATGACCGTTTAACAAACTAAATGTAAATTCAAAATAGACGTCATATGGTCAAATCGATCAATGGTGCTTCCACGCTGAATAATAATCATGGTTGCGCAAACTGTCAAGGTCTGGGCCTGTGTGTGACTTAACTTTTGAACATATGATCTAAATTATTGGTTTAATGCGAAGTGCTGAGGTTTTGCAATTTGCTAAAATTTGAGAGTGCAGATTAATTTCGCAGTAAAGTGTTCATGAAAATATTATTTCGGTAGATATCTCGTCGTTTCGGCAATTATGTTAAAGCGACCTTTAGACCTGCATCACGCAGGTGTGCAAATGACATAGTGTGAAATGATCAGAATATTTATGATGCAGAAGAAGCGTTTCATGATAGTCGAGAAAAAATTTAAGAGTTTAGCCGAGATGATTAAGTGTGGGTGTTATGGTAGTGATTCATGCGTTAGAATTCTTCTAGTAAAATAATACAGCACAAGATTTGTTTGGAAAATGCTGCTTGAAGACCAGTCATAAAATTAATTTTTTTGCAAACTTCACATACATTGAAGTCTTTGAATGACCTCAGCAAATACCTCCCGGAGAAAATCTCAATCGGTGAAATGCAAATGGGCAAGACTTACATCATAATAAAGCACGATTGTAATAATCATCCTGATTAAGCAACGATCAGTAAAAACAATAGAATATTAATTGTACTGTGGTCTGCATTTAATGTTGATGTAGGTTTGATATTTTATTAATGCTATAACTTAGGAGAGGCCATAGGTACCCACACAGCACATGCAAGTGGTTAATTATGTTTAAGGTGTCTTAAAGCAGTTTAAAGATATAACAATTAGAAGGTATAAAGCGATCCAAGGGAAACGTTCCACCACTGACTATTACATGAGCAACAAAAACCAGAGACGTGTCAGACCGGAAAGTAATAAAACGTATTTCACAAAAAAAGTTTTTCGTATTGCGTTTAAATAAATAGTAAAAAAAACTGCAAATTAGATTTGAAATTCATCTACTAAGCAGACATTTATTTCAATAGAAGATGGTATCTGTGGAATAATAACCTGAGGAATCCGAAGACCATACTTCTACGTAAACGCTAAAAATTTCAAACTTAAAGTCGATAATCATCGAACATGTTTGCCTATCGACTTTTATCTCTCTGGCCAACTTTCGGTCGATACCAATTAGCGTACTACTCTCCAAGATATTGTAATTATGTTATTATTTAACAAGTGAAATTTCAAGTCGAGAGTAACATCTTCATTTCGAAGGTCGTTTCAAATATTTCCCAAGGCAATTACTTTCTGTTAAAATTTTTAATTAGCGCCATTAAATATTGACATTTCCATGCTGGCCCAGTTAGTACGGAAAAAATTGGAATGCATATATTGCCTGTTTTCCAGGTAATTCATTAACAATCTTAAAGCTGTTAATAAGACCATGTGGGGTAGGGATTGCATTTTATTACACACCTAAAAACTTAATATACAGGACGTACTTAATTTCGTTTTGCTTCGTACTTTATTCCTATTTCTCGTGGGAGCTGAAACAATTACTCAGGAATTGTTGGAGGCAGCACATTCTTGACATTCTTCATTGTTATTAATTATTTCTTAGTCGGTTTACTATTACGAATTAAATTTCAATTTTCCTGGGTGTTGCTATGAGTGAACCTGAACTAACCTAAACTTGTAAGTATTTATTAATGAGTAATTACAATAGTTTCGATATTAATTAGTATCGTCAATTTGAACATTTCCCAATGAAGCCGTATTTGTAGTTTTCATTAAATAATTGCTCAAGTTACAGATCTCGGCCCACGTTTTAACCGAAAGTGGACAGAAAACCAGTTTCCAGGTCTATTTTACATTATTATGCGTCATAATAGTCGAGTTGCTTTTAGTAAATCTACTTAGCAAGCGAAAACATAAATGTGAAAATTAAATTTTATAAGATAATTAGTAAACAATTTCGAGATTTGGTATGAATAAGAAGTCGGTGAATTAAGGGTCGGGTATTTTGTATCAGGATTAGGAAAAAACATGTTTTTATTCATTTGAAATAAAAAATTTGTTTTTAATTCTTTCAAAAAAACTATTACCTCATACTTTCAAAATTTTAGCGATGGAATCTGAAGAATCCGAAAGTATATTTCTTTAAAAAAAAACTCAAATAGTCGTCTCACTGGACCGAAAAAATAAACACGTCAATGAATTCGAACATTTTTAGCAACAGGAACCTCCTATTAATTGTCAATTTTGGAACCCTATCAGATGGTACTTCGGAAATCCGTGCAGCTAAACTAATTGGCATAAAAAATGACTCAAATTAAGCGTTTCGATTACCCCTATAAACCTGGTTGTAATATTTGTCAGGGCTATAGCTTCCAAAAATGGACTCACTTTAATACCTGTTTCTACGATTTTCAAACTGCTCTCAAATGAAACTCACCTAAACTCCATTTCAAAATCAAAATCTACAAATTTTACCTAGGCAATATCGAAGTCTCCGTTTTTTTGTTTTTTTTTTTTTTATTTTAATTTAATTTAAGGATTAACCAAATATCCTTCTAAAATGATAAATTGAAATGGTATTATGGTGAATTCTGACATAAAAGTTCTTCCTCCGAAACCTATTGCAAAATTTTGTTAAAATTTTATAGGTGTTTTAGGATTTAAAAGGAAATTAAATCTTTCTAAGTCTAAACTCGAACCCGATTGGCAAAGGGTAAAATGACTGAATCAAAAAGGCAAAAAAGCGAAATAAGTAATGAAGGAGACGATCTGACGTTATTCATAATTATCCATACAGATTTCGAATGTAAATGCGTACATAACAAAATTGATTAGTTAATAAAACCAATCAATCAAACATTAAGAGAAGTAAAGGAAAACAAATTATAATTTTTCTGGACATTTTCTTACATTGACACTAAATGGAAGCCGATAAAAAAATCTAAAATGGAAAAATCTACGTCATTTGAATAATAATTTTGGAACTCAAATTAATAAATCACCATAAACAAAAAAACCTAAGGCATGCACACTACGACAAATTCGCCCTTGCAGTTTGCCAACTCTCAATATGACATCCAATGAAACACTCAACCTTATCCAACCCTCGTCAACCCTATAGACACTCCAGAACCAACTTTCCACTTTACCCACTCAAACACCGCGATTTTTGCAAATTTTCTCAGTCACACATCCGAAAGACAGGAAAATCGCCCCCGATAAGTCCGGTCTGAAGTAAGTTGGACTTGCGCCGCACCCGCTTCAAACAATCGTCGATCGAAAAAACAAAAGGCGCGCGCGACCGAGCACCCTACTGTCAAAGCCGCGAGTGACGAAAACCCGACGAGAAACTGATCTAACCTCGGGATAACGATAAAGTGGGAAGGCGCGCTCTTAGCACTCCACATTAGCATGTGCATGTGTATCTTAAAGTTCGGTTGATGATGGCCAAATTGAATTATCGTCAGCTTTCTTCGTTAACGCCCATTAGCACGTTGAATAAATTTGTTGAGCATTATTGGAACGGACAATACGAATTGTTTTATACAAAACGTTGGTGGTATTTCTTCAATAAAACGTTAGATAATTGAAAATTTGCCTTGTTTGCATAGTGATGACCATTAAATTTTACTATTAAAATGAAAAATTTATTTCCTGCGAGAAATATTTTATGTTTGAATTTTTTTGTGATTTCGCAGAATTAAGCACCATGAATAAGAAGTAAATAATAAAATTACAATTTAGAAATATGCTAGAAAACTCGATTAGAGTTTTCTGGACATTATGCTCTTGATAAAGTTATTTGGACTTTCGCATTTTTTCCATGGCATCATAGTAGCTCTTCTATGTTTTTCTTGATGTATTACAAGCTATTAAACGTTGACATTTCCATACCAACTATTTCCCATAATTACAATAATCGCTTTAAAATAATTCTAAAAGTTCAAGACTTTATTTCACTTTTCGATCGTCATCACCATCATCGGCAATTCTTCCGATTACCGCTTATCCAGGACTTTCCATACTACTATTTCCACATAAAGAAATGTTGCTCATTTATGTTATTTTACGAATTAGGAGCTTTAAAACATTTATATGTACTCTTTAACGACTTGTAATAATCACAGTAACAATTCCTTATAAGTGACGTTAATCATCATTCTTAACCAAACAGCAATTAACACTAGACATTTCCATCCTGCAACCAGCATTTAAGACCCATTTATTAAAATAAAAAATGTAGCCATAGTTGTATAAGCTTAAGGCGGTTTTTATATGTGTAACATTTTAATGCAAATTCTTCCAATCATCGTCTTCGTTTGCACGTTTCTGAATGCGATTTTGCTTTTTAACAATGAACAACTGAATAATATGAATTGAGCTTAACGACGTTATTATTCTAGCAGGTGTTTGTCGATAATTTCTATTATATGCCTAATGAGATTTAACGAGATTTACTTTGTACCACTGATATAATGTAAAGTATAAGAAATACTTTAAACCGGAATCCGTAGTCGCTTGGACTGAAAAAGACAATACCAAAATTTCGACATTTTCCTGAATATTTCCTTAACGAAAAGAAAGCCGAAGAGAACAAAAAGAAAGTTAAGAAAGGATTAAAACTTGAGAGAAACACTTGAGAACAGAAAAATAATTGAAGATTCGAAATTAAGAATTAATTAAAGAGATAATGAAGAAGAGAAGCAATTGAGATATCTGTTGAGAATTCCCCCGAAAAAGTTTTGCAAGAAGCATGAGGGGCCTGCTTTTTGTCATTTTTCAACGTTTGATCGCCGACACGTCAGGAAGCCGTGGAGCAAAAGTGCTTTAAAACGAAATAACTTCAAAGCCTTGAGGTGCCTACTTCTTCCACAAATAAATTTAATGAAAATGTTAGTTGCTTCCTCTATAAAGTTACCAAACCAATCAGCACGTCTTCATTCAAAGCGATCTCCTAAATCACCAAAAACTCAAAAATAGAAACTTGTCACCCCTTTCTAATTAATAACCATCCGGAATAAATTTAGATCGCCTTTGAGACGTATCCCTCCAATCTTATTCTAAAAACAACTGCATCCTAAAAATACCCACAGTTTTTCTTGCCCATTTCCATCTCAGACACAAAAAAATCGAAGGTCAAATAAAGGCAAACAAATTAAGCCAAAACGTCCCACATCGATTCAGGTTTTTGAATGTTGTGAACAAAATTCAATTTCTTAAATTTATTCCACCTTAACATTTGATTGCCTTATTACTTAACCAAACCAAAAAGGAACAGGTTTTTGCCACTCGACTTAAGCCTTTTTCGGAACAATTCATAATTTAAATGGTTTAATCGAGACGACGAATCTGGGCCTCAATTTTAAAGTATAATCAAGTAGAATGTTTGTTGGAAAATAAGGCCAAAAGCACTGAAAAAATCTTCTAAAACATGGTGCCTACGACCTACGACGAAAAAACGGTCCAAATTCAAGTGATAAAAAGAGGTGTAGTATACGAAGAGGTATTATGCTGTTAAGTCTCATGGTGGGCGAGTAAATTGAGAAATAAAATTTTTCCTTTTAACTGCTATTTATTTCTATTAAGCCATAAATATTCTGGTTCATGTACGTAGCAGTTTTGACGTGAAGGACGATAAGAGTTGCTTAACCCTAAAGGGGGAATTCAGGGTATTTGCAGCAGATTGGAACGCCCCCATTCTTTCGCAGTACCAACTCGAAGTCTTTTTTTTCATCGAGAAAATAATTTATTTATTTTGATTTTGGAGTTTACAAATATTTATGATATATCCACCAACACATGAGTACCTCACTAGAGTCGTAAAGATGAAGGTTTGTAACAGGCACTTCTACGTGCTTAAGTACACTGAGAAAACAAGCCACCATGCTTAGAAAACTTAACGGCGGCGTTACTTCCGCTCGAGCCTTATTCATAGAACGAGAGGTTCGTGACTAGTGAATTAAATTATGCCAAATGCAAGTGTTGTGCATTTAAAATAGACGAATTTTCTCTCATGGGCGTACGTTTAAGTGTAGAGAGGTGAGAACTGAAAATGAAGGAATTGCCATTGACTTAAGATCGAGAACAGGATGTAAAGAAAACTTCGCAGAATTTGCTATTCCAGCAGACGCTTATATTTCGCAAATATGTCAATTTGTCGAGATAAACCGCATTTGAAGCAAAAGATCAAATGCTACCTCCCTCCTCCCTTCCAAAACTAACAAAAAGTCTAGAAAAACGTTTTTTAAAAGGAGATTATTTTTGCTTAAAAAGAGAAAATCTTGCAAAAACTTTAATTAGAGGACACGTTAGAACTTGAGCAAAATCCCTCTTAAGAGTTTATATAACGTAAGAATTACATTTTTTGAAAACTTCCAATTCATCTTCAATCAATAATCTTCAATCATCCAGGTGTACTGCTCGATGATTTAGGTATAATGATCAGACCCTCATCACTTACCTCAAATCAACCTTTTAACATCATTATCCTTTCGGAACCATATCAAAAAAACCATCATTCCTCAACCTTGAGAAGAGGAATTTCAGTTATTGTTTATTTTCAACACAACACGCACTGCACTGCCTCTTTCTCGCGTATGTTCATGCCTTTTTATCTCGTCAACCGAAACTTCTACTTCACTTCAATTTAAGCTCCATCCAAGTGCGCTGATCAGTAATCGTGCAACTTCGTAGATCCAAAAGTAAACGACACGATATTCTCTGTTTTTTCAAATAAAATCGAATTTTAAAGTGTCATTTTTATCTATTTTCAGCCGGACACAATGGCGTACGGACACTTATTAGGAGTCTATTTAATTAATTTGCAACTCCGCACAAACTGTTCCCTTGAAATCTGATATTTTTTGCAAGTGAATCAAAAGAAAACTTGCAGACGCCATTAATGCAAACAACCGAAGCGGTATTGTTTTGCTTCCAAAGCTTTTTTAGCAAAAACCATCCCTTTCTTCTGACGTCAAAATGACGTATCATTAGAAAAGTACATACCAATTTGTTTATACCGAATTTAAGCAAGTTATGGTTGTATTTTCATTTTCTACTACAGGTTTAAGATTCTGCAATAAAAAAAAAAGAAAACATTAAAATGAGCTTAAAGTGTTTTTTCAGTGTAAAATTTGCCTAATTTCACAAGTTTTTTTACAATACAGTAAATAAAATATAATGAATTCATGTCCCTTTCCGAATCACCTCTCGGGTGCTTTCCAAAAAGTTAATAATTCATCCTGGGCTGTCTTCCATAATTCCTACCACGTCAAAACACCATTCCAAAACAGCAATAAAGCAACAAAACGCAGCTTCCTTAACAGGAAATCATATTTCACAACTAACCGAACAATTTTGCATATTTCGAACAATATCAAGCCTCTCCCAAATTCCAACAGTCCATACAGTGACATAATGCTAAATGCAACTAATATTTTACAATATTTTTTAATCTGAAGGCCGTCAGATATGTTTATCTAGGGCATTATGTATGCAGGTATTGTTATTATATTATGTTAATCGTTCTTAACTGAAACGCAGGATCGGACTTTACGGCAGGAAGAATTTTATATAAGTTTGGAATATTTACATGAAAGTTGAATGACACAACTAGGCAAACACGTGCGATCAGTGAATTTTATATTTCATTTGTCCCGGTTTCGAGCTTTAAACGTTATCTCGCACAAACACTCATAAAAATTACTTCCTTGAAGATGACACAAGCCACATTGTTGGCTAATGCATTGTTATTACAATATGCACATTACCACACTCTTCGGTCATCAACAGATATAAATTTGTTTCTTTCAACCACAGTTATTTTTACCTGGAAATAACAGTTCTCCAGTTTCTCATTTAAGACTAAAAGGTGCCCACAAGGTGACCTTCCAAAGTTACTAAATCTCTTAAAGCAATATTGGCAAAATGCAAATAATCTGCAGGCACGTGGGCAGGTCAAGTTTATACACCTTTATACTACCGGTGTATGTTTCACTTTTTTTTACCTGTGAGCCGAATCTATAATCTGCGCCACTTCCAAAGACTGATGTAAATAAGCCTCTAGAACATTGTCGTCCAACGTCCAAGGAAGTGAATTTTATATTTATAGTGCCCACGAAACTTGATTCCAACACCTTTGAGTCGAGACACTCACAGTTGGTCACATAAAAAAGCATCTAAACTTATCAATTAATGTATGTTCTCAGCACAGGGTTCTTGTTAAAATTTCGTTGCACTATAAAATTTCCCAATAGGAATTAGTAGATTTTAAGAGGAAGATAAGCTGGTTCGGGTCAAAACTCTTACTTCATAAGAGGCATATCGTTCTCACAAGAATTCCACGACTGTAGAATTAGCAGTAATAAATGCTTATTAAGGACTGTTGCAGAAATCGGTATTGAATTTGTATCTATTGTAATAATGGCAGATTTATTGAGCAGATATTTCCCTTATAAATCGGGCATGAAAGCTGTGTCGAAACGGAAATTTCATTAAATAGCAGTCGAAAAAGTTGAATGAACTATGATTTGACATTTACAGGAAAGTAACTTTCTGTAGACCTTTTTGGAACACACCTAAGGGCAGTTGTGGGACCCACTCACTATTTGGAATATTAAACCGAACGAACAAAATTGAGTCTTTAGAAATTGTTTGCTCCCCAAAATAAACAAGTTCTTGAAAGAATTTCGCAAGAGTTCCAAGAACGAATATAACGTAGTCAGGATTAAAAACTTGTTCAAATTGAGTAAATTTGTTCCCAAAATATGCCATGTACGTGCGGAAACAATTACATTTTTGAGTTCAGAAATGCATGTGAAAACACCATTTAAATGCCGATTGCACTTTCCTGCTAATAGACCACGAGGAGCCTGAACAAGGGTTCAAAGATATCTCCAAATAATAATAATAAAAACATGAAAGATCTTAAATTCATTCTGGACGAAGTATTCTCATTTTTTCCTTTCTAATCCAATCGCGAAATTGACGTAATTCCATAGTGCTATTTTAAAGTCTCATTTAATGTTAATTATCATCATTTAAGTATTTTAGAATTGCGCAAAATTGGTTTTTATCGCGATCATTAACATTAATATCAATAAGTAAAAATAATCACACACGAATATCACCGACCTGAAAATCTAGAGTTTTCATGTCAGGATGGCCGAGCGGTCTAAGGCGCCAGACTCAAGGTTTCCTTGCCTACTCTGTAGGTTGTACGAGTGTTCTGGTCCTCTTTGAGGGCGTGGGTTCGAATCCCACTTCTGACAATCTTTTTTTTATTGCAAATCTAATTTCTTAGGCATCGATTCATGTAAAGCGACATCCAAAACATTAGAAAAATGAATTAAAGGCCCTCTGAACAATTTAAACAACATTTCGTGCAAAATTAATTTATTATTTATACATCTGCCGCCTAAATTACCATACAATTCGTTTTCAACAAATTCATACCTATCATGCGAAATGTCACGGTCTGCTAAACCTTCTCTTTATTTGAACTTATTAACTACTTTAATATTATAACATCCTCAGGCACTCCCCTTTTCAGCTTTCTGTCCCATCAACAACAATAATACGAATTACGAAAACGTTCCTTTCTCCATCAGCAAACAAAAATCCGTAATGATAGGTTGCAAGTGGAATTATCAATTACACGATCTTTAAGGTTCTAAGGCCCTGAGGTACCACTGCCAGGTGGTAACCACTTGTTAAAGCAACGTGCCTCCGTTGTGTAATGGATCATGGAATATGTTATTTTGTTGTTGGGTTGGAGTTTGCAGATCACGCCTCGCACGGCGTCAAATGGTGGAAGTATTGAGGTTTAAATAATACCACTAGCACAACCCCATAAGGTTACCTGAATGGAGCAATTCCAGAAGAAATTGGACAAAAAATCAAAAAATAATCCTGAAGCGGTGTGGATAAATGTTTAAAACCTCCCATGTGTAAAAACAAATGAAATTGAGTACTCTTAGATTCGTTTGGTCGTCCTAGACTTACAGAACTTCAATTTCTCAATAAACTACCTTATAACAGATGAATAATCATAATTGGGTATCGATAAATCGGCAGTGCCTTCAATTTCTCCATACAATGCTTCTGAATTAAGGTCTCTATTTTTCTGCGAGCCAAAAATTTTCTATGAACTCTAAATCATATTCATTCATTCACGAATTCTCAACAAGAATTTTTCATTCTTTCTAAGATTAAGAGTGTTTTCCTATATACATTTTTTAAATCACACTTTTCATCAAGGAAATTTAATATTTTGTTACTACAGTTCTAGGAAAAAATTTTCTATACCAATAATTATTCAAAGTAGCATAATTAAGTCACCACGTGTTGAAGACATCGAATTCATGAACGTAAAATTCAGATAAGGTTGGTTTAATGGACGTTGATAAAAACGGTTTCCCAAAGAAATTATTTTCTAAAAACTAAAGCTGCCCTGGCGCCATCTACACAGGAATGGTTGAAGCACTGCAATGTATAGAAAAGAGCACTACTGCGTACTATGAACGAAATCAGTACCAGAATGGTATCGACCCCGTCGGTGCCATTCTCGTATTGCTTGCAATGAAGTGTCAGGCAACCAGGCAAACAGTAGGCGCGTATTTCTTGACGCTTGGTGAAAGAAGTCATTGGACTTACTTTTCATGTAAGCAATGATTTGTTGTTTTCCAATTACCTTTTTACATTTATGGGACTAAACATTTTGATGATTCGACTTCGGAAAATCTATAACATCTAAATTCGTTCTAGTTTTTTAATTTGACACTGTTTGTTAGGTTTATGGTCCTTTTTTCCTTTCCACAAAGGAACTTCTTTTAGGGTTCTCACAAACTACTGGGCGTTTGATAATCGCAGACTGTTAAATTATAGGAATATAATGAAACCATCCTACTTCTTATAGACTTTATTTTTTGTCTTCCTTTTTCGGTCACAATTTGTCCTCCATTTAAGAGAATAAGAGACTGCAATGTTCAAACTGCAATAATGAAACATTATTTCTTAATATCAAATAGATCCAGTCATGTATTGCTATTTTCTGCAATTGAAAGAGAATATATCTGGCTCTTTGAAGTGGAAATTTCTTTTTGTAAAATCCTTCATTTTCAAAAGTTAAATTATATATTCTTCTATACCAAAATAGCAAACAATTTTTGAACCAAGGAATTAGATGTTGGTTCGGTAATAGAGACTCGAATCTTGGTCTATCGAAAATGTTTTTGTCTCAGCATTTTAAGCTAAAAGCTACTGGTCAGCATTAAATAAGTATTTAATGTTTTCAGGTTGGTTTTTTCTCTTCTTCCACTTGTTTTACAATATGGTTGCAATAAAGAGAAGAGAGAATATTGAGTTACTGCCTTCGAACATCAACGTAAATAACACATTATACAATGAATTCAATTCTTTTCTAATGTTCACTAAAGCATTATTGTCCAACCGTAACCAAACACATATTAGCATTTTCAATGTTTTTTTTCACGTAATTACGTTGAAAATGATAACAGAGTGCCAGGCAAAAACTTAGATTTATGATCCTATCAAGCGATCAACCAGAACTGATTTGTGGTGAAGAGGTTTTGTCTCTTTCACTTTACTTTCTTAGCCTTAATTGATTCGGATTTGATAAACGCCGTTCATTCTATATCGGGAACAGAATCAGAAAATTCTATTGAACCCATAAATAAATATATGTTGAATGAGTTTGACTAGTTTTTTTGCACATATAAAAAAAAATTGACGTGCTCAATAATCTCTATTCTGACGTTAAAACATGTCTTCAACATTGCTGCGCGTTCTTGTCATTACTTGCCGCCTTGTGCATGCTAATTAGCATTAATTTTCCGACTAGAGCAACACTATTAACTACTTTCCTGTTGAAGAAGAAAGCTTTCATTGTTTCTAGTCCCGATAGCGAGATAATGCAGCGAGGAAGTTGCGAAATTGTTTTAATGCAACAGAATAATAATTTGTATCCTGTGTTTGTGTGTGTGAGGTCTGCACAGCTACACAAAGCCAAATAATAATAGTGAAAATACCGGCAATTTTAACAGTGAAATGCCAAGAAATTGGTCGAAATTTGCACGCAGTCCCTGATCACGTCTCCGAGATCTTAGAAATGTGTGTTTCGCTAGGATAACAACATTGTGGTTTCGTGAACTAATTATAACTCATTCAGTTAACTTTATCAGAAGAATGATTTCCATCGCAATGACGAAGCTGGCACTAAAGGAAGAGAGGGTTGAATTTCTAAGATTATTTTTCACATAAAGTTACCACTGCTGAAGTCTGTTGGCCCTAAGCCTGGAATAATGCTGTTTATAATTAACGGCATCAGCTGTTTGCAGTTGTATGTCCTCTCCTGGTTTGCAATTAATTAATAACAGTACTCGCAATGTATTGGAATTTGTTTATGTCGCTTTTAGTGTGTCATACACGAAGTTAAGCGGAGGTATGTGTCAGTAGTACATCGGTCTTTGACCCACATATTTGAGAAAATGAATCATAAATTCGATTATTACTCTTGATATTGTTATTGGCCTTGGTTCTTTTATTTGCTATTAACTGACTCTCAAGACGCAAATTATAAATATCATTGGATGATTTTGCATACAGAAACCTTCTAATATGTTCCTTTAGCTGGAATTCCTGGACTAAAAATTCAAGTTTAATTTAGGTGCCAATATGCGGCTGAAACTATTTTCGTAATATTGAATTTTTCTGTAGTTTTTGTTAGTTGCGCATTTTTTCGTTTAAAAAGTGACTGATGTCATTCAGATGCAATGTTGTTGATGCAGCCATTTCCTTTAAGTTCATCGCGAAATTAGTATAATTCCAAATCATTACTTTAAAATGTCATCTAATGCTAATTGTCGCCGTGTAAGTATTTTAAAACCCGATGAGATTAATTCCTATTCCGATAATGCCTCAAAGATAAAAATAATTACAAACAATTATCACCGGTCCGTTATCACCAGGTTTCCATGTCAAGATGGTCTAGCGGTGTAAGCCCCAAGCTCAAAGTTTACTAATCTGAGTGGTTTTCTATGTAGCATTATCAACACTCTGAACCTCCTTGAGGTTGGCAAGTACAATCCCAACTCCTGGCATCTTTTTTTTTATTGCAATCTATTGTCTGTGCACCGACTGAAAATTTACTCATCATTCATAAATTTACATTTCAGGCTGTTAAGAACTCAAAAATAATTTCTCAATATTTTCAACTTTCCCAATTTTATCACAGGGACGAGGAAATATTTATTGCCTATAGGGAGGCAAATGCCCTAAGCTCCGCCCAGTTTAACTAAAATGAAATTTAGCCGAACATTTGATACCGCAGTCGTCTCATTTAGATCGGCCAACTGGCACTGACCAACAAACAAAAGCCCTCCAAGGAGAAAGCGGAAATCTACAAGAACAATCCAAGCACTGTCACGACAATGCAATTTCAATATGCACATAAATTGTGACGGATATGCCATAATATGTAAATATTGTACTGTTGTGTGGTAATTAAAGAATTTAACGGTTGTTAATGAGATAAGATATGTGTACGAAGAATAAGTGTCATTAGTACTCGCGATGGGCGTGCCCTAATTTTGTGTGAGACGAGACTATTTGGTTGGATAGTAATTGGCATTTATGGGCGGCAACGCGACTGACAGGTATGGAAGAACTTATTAACACAATCTTGACGTCTCCAAGACTTTCGATCAAAGGCGGAAACATTTCAAGCCCCAAATAAACACACAGAAAAAATGGGTTAGTTTATGCCAGCTTTGTATATGTATGTTCAAGAATGAGGAAACACAATATGTATATCAATTCCAGTGAAAAATATACTATTTGTTTGCATTTGACATTGCGACCCTGTTACTGTTATTTACATAAACCAAAAGGCGGCTTTCGACACGGAAATAGTTCGTTTAGTCTAACGGCAAAACCATTCAAGGTTTCGAAAACTTGACACCGCAATTACCCACATACACGTGAAATTTAAGATAGGAGTTTTATGCTTTATAATCAGGTATAGAATACGTAGTGCTAATAATTGACAGCGACCTAGTTTCGGCCCTCGAAGCACCCACCCACACCAGCTCTCCGAGCTAGACATTTCGTGCCTTGAAGGATCCGTTCAATTACCATTCGGACTCACGTTCTCACTTTCCTGTTTCGGCCCAACAAAGTAGTACATACCTATTAAACAACTCAATAAAGAGAAAATAAAAGTACATTTCAGAGGCTTCACTAAAGTGCACTTACTAGACATTACCCACTAACCTTTTGCCGCGGCTGTTTCAAGTCATGCAATCAAACAGTGCCGGCACATGAAATGCCCATTAACTGAATATCTACGTTCGGTTTGGACCTGCATGGTACCCGGGAAAATCAGGTGAATGTACAAAAAAAAAATTACTGTTCCAGTTTCATTCAATTTCAAATTTCCCATCCTTCTTTAGTTAACCAGCTGAGGACGAATTAAACAGCACATCTAAGATGAAAGCCGAATTTTCGACTCATATGAAAATCATCCTCGGGGGCAAAAATCCAAAAACAGTTCTGAGAAGGTTAAGGCTTGAACGGCAACAAAAAATACAATTAAAATGAGGCATCGATTTTGTTTTTCTGTTCGAGTGTAGTGCATCCCGTGGATATTTCTTGCTGTTTTAACTTGAAGACAACCGAAATATGGGTCGGCTTCAACAAACCCAACTGAAACGTTATCAAATTTGTCTAAACCCAATTTATGGATGAAATGCGGCAAATTCTGACTTTTTGGATCCCAAACTCAACCTCCCCAATTGGCATTTTTGTTTCGCGTTTGCAACTCTTTTGGTCTCGAATGGATGCCACAGACCTGCAGTTCAGTGAACCCTCAAATTTCAATTTATGTACCGAACTTAAGCATTTTTGGAGTTTGTGACCCGAACTCGATATCCGGAGATTCGATTTTCTGTTCAGAATAAGAATGAAAAAACTTTTGGAATCCTCCACTCAAACTCTCACATACTACTCAGAATTATATGCACTTGTTTACACTTTTGTGTTTACATTAAAACTAAACGAGTGCGGTAAAATAGCCAAACTAAGAAAAACCGCGTTTCCACACATTATCGCTGATACCATATATTATACGAACATGTGTGGTAAATAAACATTTATTGACAATTTCTGAGACCTAGATTTTCGTATTTCCCCGCTTACCTACGCCCATGGCAACTCTATCACTCTCTCAGTTTAGGCGTTTAACAGAAACCTGTTATTCGGGTGCATTTTTCGTTGTGTTACACTTATTACATGATAATAATTATATCATTTCCTTGTAAGGTGTGTGCAGTCGTTCCCGAAATCAGTTTAATGCAGTGGAGAGGAGTGGAATTAAAAGATACTTTCATTGCGGTTATAAGTGAGATATCGCAATAATAAATATTTACCAATAAATTCATTCAAACTAGTCATAGATTATGAGAAAATTGACGTGAAAGCGAGGATTATCATTTGTGGTTTCCGATTAAGCCCGTTTAGGCCCAGTTACACCAGAGGTGTTAAACCGAAGAATAAAATTCTCAGGCTTAATCTTCAACTTACCAAACTACACTTGTTAAACCGCCTACTCCCCGACCTCTTCAATGTTCCTCCCCTGATGTTAGCATCGTCCAAATGCACCTCCCCACCATCATAAGCAGATCTCCGACTAAGTTCGCTCAATTCCGCCACGGGTTGGACCTAAAATGTGATCCCATTAATGAAAATTTTAGTGGTATTTGAAGAAATAATAAACAATTGGTAATGGTACATTGCCTCAAGATCTCTAGAACAATATAGATATCTCCGATATAAAGATTTAAATCGGATTTTATCCGCATCTTGCTTATAGGTATTGTTCTCATGACGTGCTATTGGGAAAAATTGTGTAAGTCAGAAACAGATGGTGTGTGTTGAAATTGAGTAGTAACGCTGATGGCCAAATGGTGATTTTTGAGGTGTTTCCCCAAAATCGCTTTAACAAAAAAAAAGGAAAAATCCTATTTCCGGTTATTGAGTACGAAACGAAAATTCTAAAAATTGTCGACATGGGCAAATATTTCATTAGCTTCAGGAAATAATGTAACCGTTTTCTAAGCCAAAGGTACAATTATTGCTGTGCACCTACCGAGAACTGAAATACATGAATACAACTAGATATTATACATTGATATTTTTAACTAAATAACACCAAATGGCGCAAAGAACAATGATTTAGCGTATTCTGTAAAAACGCGAAGACTTATTGATGAACACCCTAATACCATTCAATAGGTAATGAAAAATTACATATCCTGGTAAGTTAAAAAAATATAGCATTGTATTTAAATTAATCAAGTTATAGTCACTTAAAGTTCTTATTTCATTAGTTTTAATTTTTGCACACCCTGTATAAAATGGCAAGTTTATCATGATTGGGATATAAAATGTGATCTATTGTTACACTGCACTGTAAATTACACTTGCATAACTTAAATACTTCTTAAGCGTTTAAAACATGAAATTTAGGTCAAATTTTGATAAAATTCAAATTATTTAAAAAACCTTAAATTTTAGGTATAGTAAACCTTATTAAAACAGACATTTATTTTGATCGGAGAATCCAAAAATGCAATAATATACAGAGGGTTCCATTTAAAAAAACAGAACTTTGATACTTTTAGAGCTTTTCGGACACCCTGTATAATATAAAAATCATTTAAAAAAATAGCCATAATAGATCCCCATATAGCCCAAAAGTGAAACCTTTTGAAAGCCTCGTATTTTAGCCACAATATTCCGCGTCGTATAGCGTGAATAACCCTGTATATATTATCCTTATCAATCAATATACAGGGTGGAAATTAAGCGTGTAACATTGTCAATATGTCAAAAACTGTTTGCCACATGTACTTCAAATAAATTTGAGGTATTGCTGGAAGTATCTGACAAAAAAGTCCGTCGAATTTTTATATAATACAAGCCGTCGTCATAAACGCAGTCAACTGTGTTTTTTTAATGAAATATGGATATCAGTAAAACTCATTAAGACGATTCCAGGGAAATACGATTTGATTGATTTGTCTGTCAAGAAAGATACAAATAAGCAGTAATTACTTATCAGAACAAATTTAGGCATAGTAAACAATCTGTATCGAAGATGCAGGTCTAATGAGGCTGTAACTCTGACGGATTCAGCGAAGCTGAATTAAGAATATTTTCTCCGCAGTTAATGAATCAGTTTGTAGCTGTCTGGACCGTTCCCCCCTGAGCATACAAAGCAGGATTTTTTGGATCACAATGCGGAGACGTAAATCTTGGTTTAAAGACGAAAATGTCTTTTAATGTATACCCCAAAAAGCAATAAAAATTAATGATGGTTTAAAGCATTAAAATGTGCGATATTATTGCGAAGCCGGAGGTCCAGTGCGGTTGACGGAGGATGACGTTTTTTATAGCCACCATGGACATATCAAAGAATTTCTTAAACCTCAAACAATTCTTCTCTCCAGCTTCCCACATATTCGTTTCAGACATAATAAGATAATGAGATCTAGCAAATGACGGAGAAATGTAAATATTTGTAAACACGTTGTTTTAATTAGGGTTTTAATGTTTTCGAATAGGGGTGGTGCGGGAGGTCCCTGGCAGTCGCCAAAGCTTCTGAGCTATTTTTTTTTAGATGTTTTTAATGTAACTTATTTAGTTCAAACACACATTTCCAACTATGTTTTCGTGATCACGAAACGATTTCGCAGAGGCGCGGCTGAACCAGCCAAATGAGTCACACACTTTAGACCAGACTACATCAACATATTTGCAAAACAGATGCCATGGCAATTATCTCAGAACCAACAAGATGCGATCTGTGTCATGATTTGAAAGTGCAGATATTTTCCCCCTCAAAAAAAAAAGCATTCAGTCTCTCGCTCTGATTCATTTTTGAAGTACTCACTACTGCAATTGATGTTCGTTAATTTAACCATTTTTCCGTTATAGTGACTCACAGATTATATGAAATATCAGGAGGTTCTATTGACATTCCGAGCATGTACAGGCAAAACGTTCGTTATTTGCTGTAGTAACGCCGGAAAGTCTCTAGAGCCTGTCTGGAAAGGGATATTGCTTTCGATGGGGTCCGAAAGCAATTCAATGAACTATGCAGTTGCCAAATTTCTGAAACATTGAGAAGCAACAGTCTAGACATTCAAGCTCCCAACGCGATTTTGTGCTTGGAAAGTCTCCAACAACACAAAAAACTCAATCTTTTTCGACCAATGACGGGTTACAACCAGCGACCTGCACGTTATTAGCACGACGCTCTAACGAACTGAGCTAACGGGTCAGTTATCTATCAAAATTAGATAACTGTGGCTGTCTAAAATCACTACCATTCGGTCTTGGCAATCAGCCAGGTCAAGGGCAAAATTAATTGTTTTATTGGCCATGATTACTAACCAACCAAACTGCCGATATAAATAAGATAACTATGTAAACAAATTGATGATTCTAGCTCGGAAACTTTCTAATATCAAACTTTTTCCAAAATTGAGTAAATATTGCAACGTGCCATGGCGTGACTAAAAGCGGCAAAAACGCAATTATTAAAGTGCCTAGTAGCCCAGACGATACGCCCCCCAGTCTGATAATCCAAATTAATCTCTGTAAGGTAATCCTGTTGATAGAAAAGAAAGTTGGGTCATGCTGTCTAATTATTATCCTTTTACCTGCCTGCCTCATTTCGCCGCGTATTGTTTTATGTTTTAACAATTCAATGGCAATGGCCAGTAAATGCACTAATAGGTTGTGAGAATATTTTCTGAGAAGATTTCTGACATTTTTCTCTTAAAACCATTCGTCATTTAGTTGGTAATCGATCGAAATGACTGTAACCGACATAAACGAAGCCAATGCCTCAGTAAATAACGCGTCATTGTAGACAATTGCTGATACACGTTGACATGCTCAGATGTACAGGGTGTTTAAAAAAGACGCGGCACTATTTAAGCGGGTGATTGCTGAGGTCGTTTTATAAAAAAAAGTTCCTATAAACACAGGTTCGTAAACGCATTGCTTCCAAAATAAACAGGGTGTTAATTTTTTTTCTTTCAAATAACGGTTTTTGAAAAATAATTCAAATATTTTTGACCGATTAAAAATGTTTTTTTTAAATCCCCAAAGCACAAAATATTCTTAGGGAATGAGGAATTAAACTTTTAAATTTTCTAAAAATGTTTTTGCATAATAAATAGACCTGCAATAATTTTTTTTCTCGCAACCGAAGCAAGATACGACGAAAATTCAAAAGAAGAAATGTTGTATTTTTAGCTGCTTCACCTCAAACAAATATCAAAATTTAGTTAAGGTCCGTGGCGTATATTTGTTTATCAATAAATTTGGTTAAGACCCCTCCGCGCAACTGGCCTTAATAATTTCAACCAAATTAGGGACAAATCAGCCCCTTATTACTACAAAGAACGCTACCAAATTAAAAAAAGTTGAATTAGTTTTTAAAACCCGGTATTAAAAAAAAGGAACACCCTGTGTCCTGGAAATCACACATTTTTGGACGTATGCTTATAGCAATTTTCTTCCATACAATGACCTGAGAAATTATCCCCTTGAATATTGCCGCGTCTTTTCAAACACCTTGTATATTGGGCAAAACCTAGGCGATTTTCTGCACTTGGAGGGTGGTTTAGATACATGTAGTTTCACATCCTAGTTCACTCCGAGATTTTAAGTTCTGAAATTTGATAGCCTGTGCACTTCCGAAAATTTCGACTATATACAGGGTGATTAAAATTCACTTTGACAAATCTCTGCCGTGGGTCGAAAATTGACTGGATTTTTGAATAATCGAAGAAATTTGGGTGGATTGCTTCCTATACCTATATTCCCAATTTGCTTTCAATGGAGGTAAATAACTCCATTTTGCTCAAGCACAATTAATTCCAACCGCCGACCGAAACCAGAGTTATTAACCTAGCCGGAAACAAGGAAACGTGGTGTGCTATACTGGTCCGAAAATGGCCAATTACTACTGTCGAATTAACATGTTCCATGTTACGGAACAAAAAGCGCTCTTAATTCATTAACCAACTTTGTCTTCGGCAGAAATACGATTTTAACGAGCCAGTTAAGTGAATGATGACCAGTGTTGTAGATTAATATGCAATCTAAAAGCGCTTACTGAATGGAGTTAAATTTTTGAAAGCGTACGCTTAATTATTGTTTCATGACTAAAAGCTCTTGTCAGTAGGCGTTTAAAAATCTGAGCAGAATGCTTTTGTACGTGTGTGTTTATAGAAAAGTATTTCCATTTCCCACGTAAACTATTAGTATAGTTGCCCGGCTGCATTTTATTGATCTAACCCAGGAATGCAGTAAGATGATTAGGTAGTCCCCAGCATGTTTCCCTTAGAGACCTTAAGATAAGGCCAATTTATATAAACGCTGCGCAATTTAGACTGCAGGGAATTTATTGGACTTCTCAAGCTTCAATCGCAATTTAATTTACTTTATCTGCAGGTCTTTCATTTGAGTCACAAGCCGCACGTTTGATCTTGCGTTGGCACTTTTAACAAAACTCTTTCTAGTTAACATTCTCACAAATTTCTAATAACTACTAATAAGCTTTTTCCAGGACATAAAAATCTTCGTTGACCTGCAAGTTATGCACACAATGCGCCCATATCGAGTCAATTACCAAACAATGGCTCGTTTAACAGTGATTAAAGGCATAACTGTCTGGTGTTAACAGGTCCTAATGCACGGAACCGAAATTTATAGGTGGGCCCTCTGGGACGAATGTTTCTTGCACTCTAACACCGGCATTCATTTCTTCCTGGTGATGGTCGATTTCGTTTATTAAGCTTTATGGTCGTGAAAGAGTTCAACGGGGAAATACCAATATTTTCGCAAATCTCAAACCCAGATCGTCGATACTTTGAGGGCTAAAGATTTTGAGGTCGAGATTTTGAAGACTAATTCTTACAATAAAAAAACACATTTAATGAGTCGTTTGCCGACCACTATAAGCCAACACCAACGTGTAAAATCTCCTTCAGTTTTCGAGATATGAGGTGGTTTACCTATTTTCTAGAGTTTTAAATGTGTATCCGAATGACGAGGTCTGAGAAAACAATTTTAAGACTTTTATCGTTCGATTTAAGTGTAAAATGGCGCTCCAAACACTTTCTGAAATTTTAGTGGAAATTTCGGGCGTGGCGCGTGTGGCATGAGCAATGATGGAACGGCGGGAGGTGCCCAGATGGTAGACATCTCGAGATTCTGTGGATTCTTGTGCCCATTTTGCGCCTCAGGAAGATGAATGGATGGGGATACTACGACCATGAATATCCCATGGTCGGAACCCAACTTAGACAATTTCAGTAAAAAACGTCAACTCAAATCGTTTTCTACCCACTTTTGAGTCGTAAAATCCTTTGGAGTCTATTGCAGTATTCGGGATAACTCTTACAAACTGAAAGTTGCGATTGGCAATTTCCTCCGTTGCCCCCTGTATTACTTACGCCCACCACCTCTTCTTTTTTAACTTGTGCGATGATTCGTCCAGTGACTCAACATTAAATGACGACATTGCATCGCCTGTGAATGAAAACACGTAACTGAATTACATCTTACGAGCCGCTAAACCATTCAATACGTTCCCCAAGGTAATTCCCTAATAACAGCTCCATGTCCAGTTGAAACGGTAAGTAACAGTTATCTTATGTCACGGACCGAGGACGTTGGAACTCATGCAAAATTCCTCAAACGTCGTCAATATTCGAAATTAATGAATTTACGCTTAGAATCGTCAGCATTGTGAGTGAAATCTGTTACGTATAAATACTGCAAACAAAACAGCAGGAAACTATAAACTTCTCTCCATCTAAATATTAATTAATTCCTGTAGCTTGCAGTTACATAGTGGTTGATTAAATCTCGGCGGAGTATAAAAGATTAATTACCATAGAAGCATACCTTTTATTGTAACGTAATCCGCGGCAATTAAAGCTAGATATAATAAGATCGAACAAGCGCTTTTTACCGCATTTTAACGAGAGTACGATTTATGTTGAGTACTTTTATCAATTGGGACATCGGAAACTGAAGAAATATTACTGGTAGTAGCCATCGTCCGAGCCATCTTCCTACCGAAACTTTAATTGAAACGTAAATAATTTACCTTCAAAGTTACGCTCTCCCCAGAGGCTTTGATCATGTCGATGATCTCCTCTCTATTACGATCCTCCACGGGGATTCCATTTACCTCCAAAAGTTTGTCTCCGGGGAGGAGACCAGTTTCGTTGTGGTGTTGAACCATGGTGCCAGGTTCGGCGAATATCACAGCCCGCATACTAACTCCACCTGTGAACAATGTTTTTTTCTTCAGTTTAAAAACGGCGAGAAAGGAAAAGGAATTGGTAGAATATGTTCATGACGGGAATATTGGAAAAAGGTCTTGGGAACAGAGATGCAATGGCTCACAGCTCAAATAATGCAGTCGATGTTAAGAGACGTTAACTTGTCACGGGCACAATATTTATTTTGAAAAAAGGACATAATAAAATTGATTTAATATCACTCTTTGGAAAGCACTTAAAGTAATATTTTGCCTCAGATGCGCCACACTTAGGTGACTTCTTTTATGAAATTATGTCAGATTTTTTTTTACCAATTTAAAATATCGCAGCGTAAATGACGTAAAACGCCCAATTATCAAATTAACGAGGGTAACCTATTTCTGTAAATTAATTTGGCATTGCTAATACTGGGCCGGTCCTCCATTCTCATCAATGACCGCCTGTAGGCGTCTCGGCATTGGATCTGCCAACTTTCTTGTTTCTTCTGGTGTAATGGTGCTCCAAGCTTCAATAATTTTTGATAAATAATTGCTCGTTATGTATTTTATTTTTTAATGTCAATCTCAAGTTTTTCAGGTACATTTAAATCTGGTAACTAGGCTGCAGTTTTAATACCATTGGGGCAGTTGTAAAGCAACCAACTGCGAGCCCGACGTGATATATGCTTGACTCATCGTGATAAAAGCAATAATTATTGTTAAATCCTAATTTTTGCGCCTTGGGTACAAGATGTTGTCTTAGTATGTGCAAATACATGTATTAGTTCATGACTTCTTCCATAAAATACCTATTCTTGCAGATGACACGCACCCCCAGTGGCATCAGTCCACTTCCACCGTGCTCCACCATAGCTTTGAAAATTTTTAAATTCAGGTCTTTATTAGACCTTTGCCGCACTGATATTTTCCATCCGACTCAAATAAGTAAATTTTGGTCTCATCAGCAAATATTACTGAATTCCAGCATTTTAAATCTTTACTAATGAGTTCTCTGACGAACTACAATTAAGCCCTCCTATGTCTTTGATTCGTAAACGGTTTATTTTTGGTAGTTCGACCGTGTATGTAATTTTTTCTAAAAATACGTTGAATAGCATCTTTTTCAAAAATGTCCTTTCAGCAGGACATACAATTTTGGACAACTCTTTTTTAGAATTATTGGTTATTTTTAATGCAGTAGAATTGATTTGTAATGAGCACGAGGTTATAATGAACGGACAAGAAAGTCCCATCCAAGTTCCTACAAAGCTAACGATTTTTTCTATTCGGCCATAAGGAACTCGGATATAACAAACACTCGGTGATAATACATCATATTTATTATTTTCTGGAGCTTTGAGCTCGGTTGTAACGCATCGTCGGGAGATACATCTGTAAGTGAACTGCTGGAGATATAAGCGAATGAGCCAAAAACCAGCACATTTCTGATTTTTGAGGAAATTAACTTAAATGAACATGAAGTGATTGATGAACACGTCGAAGTTGGTGAATATCGTAATGGTATTGACGTTGTTCAAATAACTGCCAATGATAAATATATTTTAGTGCCCACAGATCAAGGCGCCCTTTTTGCTTTGAAGACTTATCCAGAAACTGAACACTTCTTAAATGTGACAGACCTTGTGCAAAACAAAATACCTAAAGAGATTGAAGAACCACAAAGTGCAGAGTCTATTACGGACTTCTTTTCTAACTTAAGTTAGATTTTATACAAAATTTAGGTGGTTTTTTCCCAATTTTTGTTTCTTCTTTTTCATTTAATATGCACCTATTTGCTACAACGAAAAATTGTACAATTTGGTATTTGGTTAAAACAAAGATTTTGAATCAACAATCTTCCTCGGTCGCCTATAACAAAACTCCGCCTATAACGAACGACAGGCCAAGACCCTTAAAGGTTCGTGATGGCCAAGTTCAACTGTATTTTATTTGGGGGCCACCCGGAACTTAATCGCAATTCTTTTTTGACTGCGGAAAAGCTCGGTCACATTCTGAACAGTTGATGGACATCTGTTTACCATTTTGACTGTGTCCCTTGAACTGTATCCATTGCTGTAGTGGATCAGAATTAAGTTTATTGCACTAACCGTCGGTGGACGACCCATTCTTATGTAGTTTCGTTTAACTAATTAAAATTTGGTTTGGAATGTGAAACTAAGTTAAAACAATTACTAAATCAGTGCCAACATCTTATATGAAATTTGACACTTTTTGCACCGTTTTTTCTAAACCGCATCGTTTAATCTGTGATATTTAAATCTCACATAAAATTCCATAAATATTTATTGTTACTTAAGAGCGACATACATATCTGAGCAACATTTTTACTTATTTGCTTTTAGAACACTCATGTTAATTTAATGCCAGTATATTGTGTCTCTAAATAAGGGATGTTAGCTCTTTCCAATTCGGAATGCATCATTTAACCCTAGAACTGCACGCTGGGGTCTACATGATCCAAGCAACTGCATTTTATCTCAGGGCATGAGCAAATAAAATTTTGTAAAATTGGCAGCTTGCTGCAAATTTTATATTTACTTAGTTGCGTAGGATTGCATATTGTTTTAGTGCAATACAGGTGCAATACAGGTGCGTAGATCATTTAGTTACCTGTTGGAAGTGATTCATACAGAGCCCAATGTGCAGTGCACGACTGGTTTTATAATTCGGTATCTTTTATCTTCTGAAATAAATTACAGCAGACGTCGATAACGTAAACACGCGATGATGAAAACTTTGCGTTCGTGTAAACACAAAATTCGTACTGTGGGATCAAGAGGAAAGCGCGATAACGTAAACAATGTGTACGCTCGATGACGTAAATAGTTCTTGGCGACACACGAAATAAAGTCAATAATGATGGGAAAAGCAAAAAATTCGCACTCTTTTCAAAATTTTAATATCCCTGTTGATCGTGATCCATCAAAAACCGCTTGGATGACTAGCAGTGTATTCCTGAAATAGGTCCACAAGCGCTTTGTCCCAGGGGCATGGCAACGAATTTGTAATCACAAATGTTTTACATATTCATAATTTGAGTATTATTTCATTTGCAGGTAAAAAACTTCCTTAAAAAACAGAAACTTCCAATAATAGCGTTATTGCTAACACATAATGCACCAAATCATTCCCCAGAGCAACAACTGAGGAGTGAGGATGGGTCGCTCTTTGTCGAGTACATGCTGACGAATGTAACTTCATTAATTCAACCCGTGGACTAGAACGTACTAAGACTCAGCAAACTGTACAACTGAAAATTTCAAGTTTCGTCTATCTTACCAAAAAATCCTGAAGACATATCTCTGGCTTTGAAAGAGGCGACATTACGATAAGTTGTTTTAAATTTGCATATGGCCTAGAATGCAATTAAATAGCAAATCATTCAAAAATATTGGACAGTCACTTCAGTACCAACCATCAAGCTGAAGATGGTGTTCCCTTAAGCAGATTTAGGGAACAATTGCGATCCAATGCTGAGGTTCTTGTGAGTGCGTCATTGGACGTTCTTGATTTATTGAAAATAGTGAATCTCAACGTTGTTTGCGCTTCACTTGATATTAATTTATGGAACAAAGATAAGCAGATGAATAATGTTAATAAAGACGAAGATGTGGACAGTAAGGACGATGAGGACGTTCCTATTGAAGTTAGAAGTGTTATGGCTGACTCACAAGTTATACAAGTTTTTAATCAAGTTTTAGATTAGGCTGAAAGGAAAGAGGTATCATACACGGACACTTTAGTTCTTCGTAAATTCCGGGCGCAGGCATTGGAAAATAATGCTAAGCACCGATTTACGTAGACTAAGATTAGGGATTACTTTTCTTCTAATTAAAAAATACTTATCGCTATTACAATATTTGTTTATTTTGTTATATACAGGGTGGCCTCAGATGCGGTTGCCACTACCACGCATGTACCAAATTTTGCATTTTTCAAGAAAAAGTTACTCTTCATAAAAGTTTTTACTCGTTCCAAAAGCACCTTTTATTTTAAGAAAAAATGATTTTCTTATGCGGGGAGTTTGGAATCTTTCAAAATATGGTTTTGACTTAAGAGTAAACTAACTTTATTTCTTATATATATATATAACCGATCTTTATTTCTCAAGAAATAGGCTATCGACCGATTGGTCTTTCCGCCTGTGTGTGTACATTTGATAGAGAAGAGAAAAGGAAATTTGCTTAACAGTAAAGGATAGTAATAATTAACAATAAAAAAAATGAAAATAAAAAGAAGGGTGGTATTAGGTTAGGTTTTCTAACAAGGAGGCAGCTGGGAAAAGATAGCGGGATTGTCTGTTTGGTCTTGTTAGGCACAGTGGGTTCAGTATGTTCCAGTTATGAGGATTGTTTTTCCATTTGGTCTGTAATTGTCTGAGTCTTTCCGTTATTCTTGTCATCCGTGTCCGTTCATAGAGGAGTTCGTTGGATAGGTTGTGTAAGGGGTTTGAGGGATTTCTTATCTTGGTGATCAGTCTAAGTGCTATTTGTTCCGTGGTCTGTATATGCTTTCTGGTTTTGTCGGTAGCGTTTGCTCTGAGAATGTGTCCGTAGTCAAGCAGCGGCCTACAAATGGCTTTATATATTTTGGTTGCTGTTCTGGTACTGATTCCCTTGTTCTTGTATGTGAGTGCTCTAAAGTGCTTTGTCCTTTTTATAATTTCAGTCCTCGCATTTTGTATGTGTTTCGTAAATTTCAGCTTATTGTCTATTGTTATTCTCAAATATTTTATGTAGTGTCTTGGTTCAGTCCTGTGACCGTCCGCCATTATTGCCGGTGAGTTGTCTTTAATTTGATAATTTGGTATTATCAATTGGTTTTTAGTGGCGTTCGGTATTAGTCGCCATTTGTAGAACCACGCCATAGTGTTGTCCGTTAGTGTTTGTAGTTTTGCTACGGTTTTCACGGTAGTTTTGTCGTGTGCAATCAATGCCGTATCGTCCGCGTATTGTAGTATGTATGCAGTTTTGTCGATGTGCTTTTTGTCTAGCCGATTGTGGTTGTATATGTCATGGCAATAGACGTTATAAAGAAGGGGGGAGAGTGGCGATCCTTGTGGAAGCCCTTGTTCGGGAGAAAAAGGAAAGGAGAGAGTGTTGTTAATGCGTACTTCCAATTGTCTGTTTTCGAGTAGATTTTTTATTATTTTAAGTAGGTACGTTAGTGTTTTAAGTTTGTATAGTTTGTATAGTAGACCTTTGTGCCAAACACTGTCAAATGCTTTGTTAATGTCCATGAATAAACTTTATTTCTTATTTTTAAGCAAAATGTAACTTGTAAAAGTTCTTTAGAATTACTTTAATAGCGAAAAACCAAATTTTTTTTTGGATTTTGGTGATGATTTTGACCTTTTCTGTGGCATCAAGTCAATAATTAATAGCGTGGTTGCATCACCTCCATTATGAGTTTTTCTTTGCCGCTTTACGTTTTTCATATCACCAATCCGACCTGTTTTTTTTTAGTAGAAGTTTTTTTAAATTCTGTTCACTAACTTGTAATTTAAGATATTTTTGGTGCAATATTTCAATAGCAATACGACAAAAAATATCACCAATGCCATAGTACTTAACCAAATAAATTTGATGCTTTAAAGTGAGCATTTCTGCATCAAAATTAAAGAAGTGTGGCTTATTTTTTGAAATGACGAGAGTTATGTTTAGAACACCTGTTAAAACCTGCTTATCAGTTATTTACATGTACTTATTTGCCTACGCAGTAGCAGTAGCTTCTTTAGTTCGCTTAAGAGTTATTTATCAATTTCAAAATAGAAACAATTGAAATATAAAATTTTGACTACTAAAGTAGTTCTAAGCAACTTATTCGAGTAACATTTTGCTTAAAAATAAGAAATAGAATTAGTTCACTTTTACGTCAAATCAATTTTTGGAAGATTCCGATTTCCCCGTATAAGAAAATCGTTTCTTCCAGCATGAAAGGTGCTTTTGGAACAAGCAAAAAACTTTTATGAAGAGCGACTTTTTGTGCAAAAATATAAAATTTAGTCCATTTGTGGTGTAGGAAACCCCATTTGAAGACACCCGGTGTATATACAGGGTGTTCCGTAAGTTAACGACATTTCTTGAAGGGTGAATAGGACAACTCAAAATAAATCGATTTAACTAAACTTAGCTTAGTCCAAAAGTTGATAATAATCGAGATAGAGCGGGTCAAAGGTGAAGAAATAAATCACATTTTCTTGAATACGTCTCCCCTACTTCGAACTAATTTCGTAAAATTTTGTATTCGGGAATTTCTTGAGATGATAAATTCATATTTATTGATGATTTAGGTTCTAAAACGTGCCACTGGCGACCATTAGGACTCATTTAAACTGCCAAAACTTTTTTGTGCTACGGTGTATGTCATTTTGGACTAGATAAATATTTTCTATCAAGTTTCCTGCTTAAAAAGGTATACCCTATTGAAGTCGCTAAAAGACACAGTTTCCACGAAAAAAGCATCTAAAGCTGATGATGCACGAAAAAAATTTTTTTCTATTAATTTTTAAATAATTATTTGCTATTTTAAATTTTAGTAAATATATTGCAAATTTACTGCAGAAGACCCTATGTCTCGGCGATTATCAACTTTTGTATTAAGGCAAGTTCAGATAAATCGACTTATTTTGATTTGGCCTATTCACCCTTCAAGGGATATCGCTGACTTACGGGACACCCTGTATATATACATTAAACGTTTTTTTTAATAAATCGTTCGTTATTTAAATCATGTTCGCTAATATAAACATTTTAATAATGTGAACCATACTTGGTTTAAATTAGTTTACATAATCGAACATCTGCTGTAATTGTAAATACCGAATAATTATTATTCTTTATATTTTTGTAATGAACTTACACTCGTAATAATTATTATAAATTGGTTGTCTTAGATGAATAAGGTTTAATTAATGTTGCGTTATAGAAATGTTTATTTCGGCGTAGACGATTCATGCATCATCTATGATAGTAGAAACAGAGAGACCGATAGTAATGGTTGGTAGAAGTGTGATTCGAACCACGTAAGATTTTGTGATTCATTCGGTTAAGACTTTTGTATGAATAAAGACGTGCCGCATTTTTATCGTTTGTAACCCTTCTTTGTATGTACAATGGCTACGTCGAAGTATGAAGACAACCGACCGTTGACTGATGAACAATAACAAGAGGAAGCTCTACGACTGTAGGATAATGAAGACTTTAACATCCATTATAATAGTTTCGACACCCAGGAAGACAATTTAGAGGAAAGGCCCCATCAAGGTCAAAAAAGTTGAGAAAAGCAATACTCTAATATCATTGAAGAAAGCGACCACGAAGAAAGTGTCAACGATAATAGCGATGAATAGGTGCCACTTAGCAGTGTTATAAAAAGAATGGCAAATCCTGCTAGTTTGCTGAGAAGAAAGGGCCACAGATGAGGAACAGTGGTATCTTCCAGACAAGGCCGTGTAAGAGGTTATAATTCAGCACTTTTTTAAGCGGTTCTAAAGGAACAGCGCAAAATGCCAGATCTTCAAAGAGAGCATGAATTTTATTGTTTAGTGACGCTATTATAGAAATAATTATACGTCATACAAATGAAGAACTTGTAAAAAAATCCTCTGATGTTGCACCTCAAAGTTACATTCCACCAATATCTAAAGTAGAACTCGAAGCATTCATTGGCCTGATGTATATATCGGGTGTTTTGCAAACATATAATTGTAATATAGATGGTTTGTGATCACCGGTATTTGGGAATAGTATATTGCGTGAGATGGAAAAGAAAATACCCCGAAAAAATGGTTTCTTTTTAATAGTTTTTGGTACGCACGTTCGTATATGGGAACACAAAAAACCATTAAATTTTCAACCATATTTATCAATATATTAACGAGTCCTCAGGAATTTTAGGTTTTCTTTTCAATATAAAAATTGCAATAAAATATCAACAATATAACTGGAAAATATTATTTATTGGTGTACAATATGCTTAGAAAGTGCTTTTATATCAATCAAATACGCCCAGACGCAGAATGAAGTGAAATTTTCATCAATTGAGCGAGTTTGAGAGAAGTCGAATAGTGGGTCTACGAGAGGCTGGTCGGTCATTTAGGGAAATCGCCACTAGACCGAACCGTAGTATCAGACATGGTTCCAAAAAGAACAAACAGGCAAAAGGAGAAATACTGAACGATCCCGAAGAACTACAGAGCGCCAAGATCGCTGCCTTCGAATAATGGCCTTAAGAGGTATGTTCGTCTCTTCGAGGACGCTGGCGGATCAGAGATTTGCTGAATATAGAAGGTATGGAAGGTCCGTTAAGATTCAAATCACTTAAAGCCACATAAGAAGTTTTGGACTGATTTCCTATCTTCTCTATCTTGTGTTACTCCTCACTTTCGACCATCGACTGCAGTAGTGCAGATAACGGACACATTTGAATTTGGAACGGAAAAATGTCGTATTTAGTGACAAATTCAGATTTTGTTTGGGTATGCATGATGGTCGGACAAGAGTAAAAAAGAAGACAAGGTGAAAGACGGGATCCTCGGTTTACAATACAGAGACGTGTCCATCAGACTGTTGGGGTAATGGGTTAGAGTGCTATTGCATATGGTACCAAGTCAGCTTTACTTTTCATCACAGGCAGTATGACAGCCCAACAATACATCTAAGAAATCCTGGATCTTATGTCGTGTTTTATCTGGAAACTCTTGTTAATCCAGTTTTCCAGCAAAACAATGCACGACTGCATGTGACTAGAATGGTTGTGGACTTCATTCAAGAAAATAAACTCAATTTGCTCCCTTGGGCACCTCGATCTCCAGCCCTCTCCGATTAAACATGTATGGGATACTGTAGCTAGAAGGTCGCATAATTTACCCTATCCCCCACAAACGCTAGCGACGTTATGTCATGCCGTCCAGTTACTCTGAAATAAGATGCCCCAAGAGGACATTAATCACCTCATTAGATCAATTCCTAGACGTGTACAGGAATGTATAAGACACCGTGGAGGTCAACAAATTATTTATTGTTTTTTAACAATAAAATTTATTCAATTTTTTTAATGAAGTATTTGTTTTAGCGTAAGAAATATGTATACCAAAAATAATTTAAATGAAACCATTTTTACGTGGTGGTCTCTTTTCTATATAGTGTATATACAGGGTGTCCGGAAGTAACCCTGGGAATGTATTGACTGACACTATCAACAATTTTAATTTTTTTTCCTCTAATGGAGGCTCCAAATCAAAATTCAATAAGAGATAAAAAAAAAAGTTGCATAACTGACTGGGAATTTCATTAAAAAAAACCAATCGACTGCATGAGCGAATGAAAAAGTTCTGGTGTATTTAACATTCGACCTTGTAGCAGTTGATCACTACCCCTGGTGGTTTTACCATAATAAGCCCCGTCGAATGTGCCCCGAGAAGCAGAAAGATTATACACCAAATTTCGTAGCAATCCATTTAGCCGTTTTGGACTTATCTGCAAAACTTTAAAAAAAAGTGAGACTTTAAGAGCTTTTATCTCCAGAAGGAGGCAATTTCGTATATAAGTATATCACCATGAATGGATATATTTTTTACCAAGGAGTATGTGGTTAAGCGTTGACCCCCTCATTCTGGAACATCCTGTATAATAAGAATTTTTTTTTAACCTCTAGAATCACCTCCTAAAATATTTCAACGTTATTTCGGACACCCTGTATATCGTCCAACAATGTCTCAGCAAAGGTTTCGCTTTTTATTGAAATACTTACGGTTTGATGACAAAAACGGCAGAAAGCTACGAAAAAGTTTAGATGCTTTCGCGGCAATTCTAGAAATATGGGACATATTTATCAACAATTGTAAGGAGTATCATAGACCTTATGAATATTGTACGATAGACGAGCAGTTGGTAAGTTTTCGTGGTAACTAAAAGTTTCGTATTTATATGGCAACCAAGCCAGGTAAATACGGTATAAAGGGATGATGTCAAACAATTCTAAAACCTTTTGTATGGTTCAGGCATTTCCTTACATTAGAATAGTAACTTGAGATAATAACGAACCCGTTCCTGCTCAGCACGTTCAAAAGCTTTCAGAACCAATCTACAATACCAACCGTAACGTTCACTATCCATAATTTGTTCTCATCAATACCTTTTGCCGAAGATTTGTCTAATAATTACCAGTTAACACTTGTTGGGACTTTACGGAAAAATAAAAAAGACATTCCAGCCGAATTTTTACGAAAAAGGAAATAGGGATTTCGTTATTTGCCTTTGATAAAATTAAACCACTAGCTTCCTACACTGCGAAAAAAATGTATAAACGTATTCCTCTTGTTAACAATGCACCATAACAATGGTGTAAATAACACAATAGAAAAACCGATAATCATCCATACCTATAATGAAACAAAGGAGGGCACTGATAGTTTTGAACAGCTCTGCCATTCCTATGCAACTAATAGGAAAACTAGATGTTGGCCCCTCAGAATGTGATTCAATATGCTGGATGGCAGCGGTACAAATGGAATGGTTCTGAATTCACTGTCCAATCCAAAATGGAAAGAAAAAAAATTATAATTGGAGAGTATTCCTAAAAGATCTTGGGATTTTGGCTTTGATAGAACCCCACGTCTATAAAAACGACTGAAAATTCTCAAACTGTGAAAATCAGTTCGTTTCAGAGTTGAAGAAATTTTTGAAATCGGCAAGACAGAAATCCAAAATAATGCATATACAGGGTGTCTCTAAAAGGTCTGTGCAAAATTGTACCACAGATTTCTGAAAGTATAATTTTTTCGTGTTTATGTTTGGTATCTAAGTTTTCAAGTAATTTGTAATCTATTTTTAAGTTTTGATTTTTTTCGATCCAAATGTAAGAATAGATATGTAGTACTTTAAAATTATTGTTCAAGACATGCAGCGAACTTTAAGCTTCAAATATCTCAAGAATGAAGCCTCGTAGAGATTTTTAACAAGAGACCTTTTTCCCTTAAAAAATATAGGAAAACACAAGTTTAGTCTTAATAAATTTTATACCGGGTGATGAAAAAGTTATGCCCTTTTAAAGAGGGTTCATCGAGCGCTGACAACGCCCTCTACATTGTGCATCGAAAATGTAAACGGATTCTGATTTCTTATCCCCAACAACCGTCCGATACGACATTTTGTGCAGATAGCAGCATTACCAACCAAGAAATAAATTTTTTTGTTTTTTTTTGTTTTCACTTTGACACCCTATATTTCGAAAACCGTCCACTTTTGGACTAAGGTAAATTGGGTTAAATTGTCATGTTTTGACCTCAGAAATCTGTGGTAGAATTTTGTACAGACCTTTTAGAGACATCCTGTATATTGGCTAAACGAATTAAATGTAAAATTTTGTGAAAGAACCAAAGGCAAAAAAACAAGTTTGTATGAATTGGTGTCGTAACACCTATTGCAGAGCATAGACCAAAATTATATAAACTGCAGGACCAGTATTTTAAAAACTGGCTAAAAAAACTGAATGACCTTTGAGATTATTCTAGTTTTTTTTATTGCCCTTTATGTTCCCTATATTCTCTTTTTGTATTTTTTTTTTATTTTAGAAGTATTACGATTTTTTTTATAAATCATTTAAAGTGTTGTACTTTTACGTTATATTTTTAAATAATTAAATTTAATCCAATATGTAGATTTTTTTATCACAACGACTTTACATATACACTCAGTCAAACTTATATGGAATCACCCAGTACTTTACTGAAAAGTGTTTTTACTGATTTGTTTTTGCATTCAAATAAACAAATGTTGTATTTATTGATAAACAACGTTTAGTTCAATAACATATTAATGTTAGTACATCGGTAGTATAGACTTTATTAATTTAGAAGTCATGTCTCAGGTTTTCTCATTTGAATTTTTTGTTTTTAACCGCCTTAAAATGCCTTTTGTGGGATTACATGATATACGGAGAGGAAGAATAATTGTCTCAGTGAAGCTGGGTATGTCCCAAAGAACCGTTGCTCGTACAGTTGCTATGTCGCAAAGGGCGGTTTCAAAAACTCATTCAAGGGTACTTAGAATTGGAAACATTGCAAAACAGACCAAGAAGAAGTCGCCAAAACGTTACTACAGATCGACAAGACCGATTTTTAGTGCAAATAACTGGAACAAATCCAACGGTAACAATTCCAGAGCTTCAAAAGCAATTTCTACAAGTGACAGAGATACGCGTATCCGTGGAAACGATTAGAAAACGACTTCGAGCTAGAGAATTATTTAGTCAAAGGCCACTAATAGTCCCCAAATTGACGAGATAACATAAACGCGATAGATTAAATTGGTGTTTGCAGCACCAAAATTGGACAATGGACGAATAGCAAAACGTCCTGTTTTCGGACGAAACCAGGATTGGTCTTAGATCTGATAATCGGCGATTCCATGTTTTAAGAGGCCGTAGAAGGCAAACCAGGCTCCAAACTGCCCGATCTGTCCCAAAATATAAAGGGGGAACAGTAATGTTTTGGGGCGGCATAACTATTGAAGAAAAAAATTCCTTTAATTCCCATTCTACCCACCTTAAATGGACAGAAGTTCGTAGATTTGGTGCTCCGACCAATGATAACAACTTGGACAGGTGCTGCCGGAGAGAATTTTTATTTATGCACGACAATGCCCCACCGCATACCAGTAGAGTCGCGAAAAATACCTTGAAAACGGAAGGTATCGGAGTTTTAACATGGCCTGCTTATTCTCCAGACCTGAATCCCGTAGAACAGTTATGGGACGTGATTAAAAGAAAGGTTAGGGCTCGTTAACACAATCTGGGAAATACACAAGAACTGATACAAGTAGTTCTTGAAGAATGGAGAAATCTTCCTCAAGAAAAAATTGACGGCCTTTTAAGAAACATGCCCCGTCGCATTCGTTCTTGCATTGAAGTTAGAGGTAGAAATACAGATCACTAAAACGCCTCAAAAGGTCTATAATTTCATTTATAATTTAAATTTCTTATAAATCTTGCTTTTACAAAATGAGAGCGTTTAGTTTGTTTTCATTATTACATACAGAATTGTTTTTTTTCTTTGAATTCTTGCAATATAAATATTTTTTCAACCTAATCTTTAAATTTCTAGCACATAATTTCCACCAAAAATCATTTCTTTGCAAAATACTCGATGATTCCATACAAGTTTGACTGAGTGTATTTATCGGTGAGTACTAGTCTAAATCAAACTATGTTTTTTCCATTAAGTGTAATTTTGCATAGCCTTTGTGCTGGTTAATAGAGCCCCAGTGTGCAGACTACGGCTCAAAAATTAAGTGTGAAGTTCCAGGTTTAAGCTGTGATCAAGTGTACATATATAGTGTGTCCCATTAAACCTATTATTCTGAATTTATCACCATTTTCTTTGTGTCATATGTGGAAAGTTGTATTTGAACACTTATCACGAGTGAACGTTGAGGTTTACTTATGGAGAATTACACGGGTGCACGACGCATAAATATTGTGAAAATCAACTACCCAAGTGAAAATTTTCACGGAGACTCTTGGAAAATGTCGTGGCATTTTCGATCACCATAATACACTTTTTCACAATACAATGGTCCGATTAAACGACATTTGAAGCGATCCAGTTCAAGTCCAAAAGAGATTTGTCCATGATCATCCAGCTCGGTCTAATAAAAAACATTCCAGCAATTAGTAAGTATTGCCCAGAATCCTTCCACTTGAATTCGACATTGTTCTTAAGAATTGGGCATTCGCATAGCAGTTTACAGTGAAATTTGACTAAAAATCTGCATTTACGAACTTTCAACATTCAATTGACACAACATTTAAAACCTATAGAAATGCAGAGCGCCGAACGGTCACAGAATATATGTAAGAACAACAACAAGCGAATGGTGATTTTTTTTTAAAGAAAATCACTTTCTCTGATTAAGTACATTTCCAACTTGATGATTACGTCAACAACAAAATTGTCGCATTTGAGTAGCTGAAAATCTAAGAGTAAACCTGCAATGTCCTAAACATCCACCAGGAAGCACTATTTGGTACGCATTTTGGATTGATAGAATGATTGGACCGTTCTTCTTCGAGAATACGACTAACAGTGTCGTCACCGTCAGAGACGATCATTATAGCGAAATTACAACCAACATCTTCTCGACTAAAATTGCTGCAATGGATCTCATGAACATGTGGTTTCAACAGAACGACATAGCCTGTCACACAACAACCGAAACAATTAAATTATTAAAGACAAAATTTCAAGAGAGTTATCTCGTGTCAGAGCGATGTGGTGTGGCCTCCACAACCCTACGATTTGGTGCTGCTGGATTTTTTTTTGGGGGTTTTTTGAACAGGAGCGCATATGTCAATAATCCAAGAACAATTCCTGAGCTAAATGACAAGATTCACAGCACCATTCATGAAATTGAAATGTCACTATACCAAAATGTAATCGAAAATTTCGTCAAGTGAATCAACTGCTACCATCAGTCAAGTCATAAGGGGCTATTTATCAGAAATTGTGTTCCATCGATTATATATGTAACTATACACTTTATTGTAATAAACATGTCTGAGGTATCAACTTTTTAAATAAACACTACGTTTTTTTCCAATTTTAAAATATCCGGTCTTAATGGAACACCTTATATAAACGTGGAAAATGAATGGAAATGTAAAAAATTGTAGTAAGCATGACGGGTTGTGTACATGACAGTGAAGTACATCTCAGCACATCGATTGCATTTTTATATTTTTGCTCTATTATGGCACACTTTTTCCGCATGATTGTTCCTATCCCATTATTTCCCCTCCCCTTTTATACTCCCGCTCCACCATTAACTTCCCCATTATCCCCTTCCTTACCTTCCAAAGATTTTCCACTGAACCGCTCCAGCACCATCGCCCTCCTCAAAGAGAATCCAAAATCACTCCTTGGAGGTTTCTGCCGTTGCACTATCAAAGTCCTCGGCTTCGGCAACACTATGGGAACAATTTCCGGTAATGGCAGCTCAATTTCGTCGAAATTTGAAGTCCGCGACCATCGATGGAACCCTTGAGACTCCCCCACGGGGCTCAACGAAAAGGGCGGGGTCGCGAAGGAACTATTCGTGGTATCAGTTAAACTATCCGCACTTGGCGACGTAGAAGTAATAACCATCAACTGGCTGCTCATGCCTTTGCTTACACTACAACTAAACCCATTCTGTCCAGGTACGTTTTGGTAAGTTATCAGTTCATTCTGCAACGTGTTTCTGACTAAATCCACATGGTCCCCGTTGTGATGACCATTAAGGCTATTGGAACTATCTTGGGTAAGGGTAACTTTGGGTGCCTTCAAGATACCCCGCTTGGGGGGTTTTGGAGGTAGTGGGGGTACGTTCTTTTGATTCAGAGAGTTGAGGCTCGTTTCCGAGCTGTCTGACTGGGTGTAAGCACTCTCGAAATTGTTGATTTGGCTGGGAGAGCCGGGTATTAGAGGGGAATCGGTTCGTTCCAGACTGGCCAGAAAATCAGCTGTGTAGTCTGCGGTTATTCCGGAGGGGAGCTTTTCTTTGTCTTTGCGGCGACCGCGGAGTTTGAGAGATCTTCTGACCTGGAAATGAAGAGGATGGTAAGACGCAATTAGAAGTTAAAAATACAAAATTACACAACTGAAAAATATGAAAGCAAGATTCAATTATCGAAGGTTAATAAAAAGCTAAGAATTTAATCTTTCTTTTCTTAATTGTTTGTTGCTCGCTCCTATATCTTATCTAAAGTAACTTTAGGTTTGTTTGCTTATTTAATAACGTAGAAGTCATGCCATCTTCATCTCCGTTGTTCACAGTTTTAAGGTCACTCGCATTTGAGAGCAGCGAGTTTCATTAAGTTTCCATAAAATGTCTTCAGAATCCAATGTTAATTCATGACCTTCTGAAGTAAACTCCGCAATTTTATATCAAGTCTTGCTATACCTTAATTTTTATCTAACTCTACTGCCCGTCATTAAGTATATTGACATCGAAACCTATCAATTATGGAAATCCTAGAATTCCACCTCCGAATTAGGTAATTTCCACATTCTACAGAAATATAACAAAATCAGTTACACCACTTGCAGCAATATCCTCAGTAATAAATCAGTCCGATGACTGAATTCTAATCGAAATATTAACAGTTTTTCAGCCTATTTACCTTGAGATTTGATCAAGTGTATAATGTGTTTATTGATATTTGCTAGTCTGTATTTAGTTATTCTTGAGCAAATACATGGTACGGGAGTCTAGGAAGAACCTCACCCAGATCTATGCGGCTGAGATGACGCCACATTATGAAGGATGTAACGCATGGCTGGTTGAATAATAGAAATACTTGCTGAAATATATCTCGTTCTTCCTTGTTTTGGTTATTCGACGCTATGAAGGATAAAAATTTTTTTAACAGAGTATAAAAATCACGTTTCTATCTTGTAAAATTTCGTTTTTGTTCCATTGTCCCGTAAAGTTTTTATTCTCTTTTGGTGTATTTATTGTTCCCTTTTAATTTGAAATTTTTGCATTCTATTCATTTTCTTCTTATCGACGTTGTTTTGCGAAATTTTTACTAAATTGACTTCATTTCTCTTTTATTTCCCTATATTTTTTGTTTTATGCATTAAGTTTCATCATTATGATTTTCCCCTCTCTATAGTCTGCTTCCCTATTCTCCTACATGTCCATATACCAATTAACAGGATTATTAACCGCACTCTTTGTCCTACATTCTAGACTAGCCATTTAATTTAATTAATCTGATCGAGTCTGGGGGCACCCTGCAGTATATTTAACAATTAGCCCACAATTCCATTACACTCACATTAAATTGTTTAGTTACATCATAGAGACCACAACAGACGTGTTACAATGTTTATAATACGCCAAACCCACAATAAGCAAATACCTGAGCAGCAAGTGCACTTTCCATTACAATTAGCATTTTAAGTCTGCATTATTTGCTATTTACCAGCTTTAAAGCACAGTTAGGAAAAATTGCGTTAATACTATTAAATTATGTAACAGACGGTAAAATTACTTTATGAATTACTAATTGAAATCAATAACTGTTATTAAACAATTTTATCCATTGCGTATTGAGAATTATGTGACCCTCCGGGGACTAAAGTCCTACATATGTATATATATTTAAATTTAAAATTTACTGCGTCACATAGAAAAGGAGACCACCATAAAAATACTTTAATCTAAATCATTTTTGCTATGAGTGTTTCTTATAATAATATATTATACATAAGAACATCGCTAAAAAATTAAACAATTTCGATGGTTAAAACCGCGAACAAACTTAATATGTTGGCCTTCCTCGTTGTTTTATGCGCTCCTGGACACATCTAGGCATCGAATCAATGAGATGGTCAACTTCCTTTTGAGGGACTATGTGCACGGCATTTGTGAGTTTATATGCTAGAGTTTATGGAGAATAAGGTAAATTTTGTAACCTTCTACCCACAATATCCCAGACATATTCGATTGGTGATAGGTCTGGAGACTGGGGTGGCCAAGGTAACAAATTGATTTCCTTTTGTTCGAAGAAATCCATAGAAACACCGAAACCACGTGTGGTCGTGCATTACCTTGTTGAAAAACCGGATTGCGAAGCGTTCTGAGGTAGAGCAGAAGATACTGCTCCAAGGCTTCTCGGATGTACCTTTGAGCGGTCATATCGCCTTTGATGAAAATTGAAGGTGACCTGCTACCATGCCTGGCTATAGCACTCCACACCATTATCCATGTAGTGTGGTGAACGTGTCTCTGGACTGAAAATTGAATATTCTGCTTTGCACATCGTCGCCTTCTCACTCATCCCAGATCATCCGGCATGCCCAAACAAAATCTGGATTCGTCGTCGAAGACTACAGTATCCTATTCCAGATCCCATTGCACCCGTTCTCTGCACCACTGCAATCGATTTTGTCGATGAAGAACGGTAAGAGATAACACAGAATGGGGTTTGTGAATGAGCTTCCTAGAACCATGCTCAACAACGATTCACCACGGTATTTAAACTTCTATTCAACTTAGTGGCGATTTTTTCCAATGACAAACCAACCTCTCGCAAACTCACTATTCGACGTCTTTCGTCTTTTGTTATACTTTTTACAACCGAAAATATACCTAAAATTCCTGATAACGCAAAAACGCATGCGAAAATATAATCGAAAAACATCATTTTTACATACCAAAAATTATTTAAATCAAACCATTTTTACGGGGTGCTCTCTTTTCAATGTCACGCAGTATAAATTGATTAAAATAGAGAATTGCTCAAAATTAGATACTTACTTCTAATCTTAAAAGTTCTTCCGCCGACAAAGTGGCCCGGTCCACTTTTTGTTTGTCCTTCCGGTCTTTCTTGTCCCTCTTCCGCTTGTCTTTATCATCTTTGTCGGATGTTACGCCTTTTATGAAGCTTTTGAACATGGTGGTTATCTGTAAAATGCAAGGGAACGAAAAGGGATTAAGTACGTACACCCGTGCGTGTGTATGAAATATTTGCAGGAATGTAAGAGTTAAGAGAGTAAAAAAAGCAAATAGAAGATCAAGCCAAATCCTGTAACCACTTTTCACTTTCTATATATGTTTACCTTAATGTAGCTACTATTATGATAAAATAATATAAATACCATTAGAACAATGACTACGTGACACGAGTGTTAAGGTACTGTTATCTCGGTTATCAACAATCTACATGAAAAACTTGCTTATTATGTACTAGATAAGCATACCATAATTGCAAGTGGTTAGTAAAATACCTGTTATGTTGAATATTTTGGGAGAAGATCCAAGATCCGTGATAATCGCGGTGAAAAATAAACATTTCGCTTGCGTAAATTTCTCTAAATTGAACGTAACTTTACGTAAGCTTCATTAAACAAAAACTTTGATCTTCTGGGCTAAACTGTTTGCTGATCCATTACAGGTACATTACCCTCAATTCTGCATCTAGATAATAAAGATCTGGTTGATGCAAATCGCGGTTTAAATAGCTCTTAGGGTTTGCGTACTTAATATAAGTACCTAAACTGCATAATGACCTATAAAATTAAAAGAATTCCCACATCTGTTGCATAGTAGATAGGTCAAGACATAGGTACCTATCGTGCGGAAAATACAGAATGTCCCATTAATTATAGTAGATAACGGAATCACAGATTCCTTACGTAATAATTTCAAGAGTCAACAGAATTTCCCTCCATTTAAAAGTTAATAATAACCGAAATAGAGGGCAGCAAATTAAAAATTTATTTTTAGACTTCTTTAAAGAATTCCTGAACAAAACTAACATATGGTACTAAATGTAATATCAGGGGTTTTGTTGGGGAAGAAAATTGACATTTTAGTAAAATTTTAATATATAGTGGAAATGGCGTCGCCAGCAACTTTCTCCTTATGTTTAAATACTCTTATATTACTCATAATTTGAATTAACTGCTAAATTCTGCAATTCTTTTTACGTGAATAGGGTGTACTTTAAGGATCTCCCTCTAACGCCTCGTTTTCCAGATACCTCTATTTATGTGTCTTCATACATAATAAAAATCAAAGAAACTGAATGTATGTAGTTCTTTTTAAGAAAAATTGGAAATAAAAATTGATATTTTTTTGTAGGTTTGAATATATAAATTGGCTTATAGCTACAAAGTTGGGTTCTCTCAGAAAAAAACATTAATTTTGTAGTTTCCATTCCTACAAACAATCTTTAACACAAAAATCTTTTCTTCAGTACTAAATCTCAATTTAAATCTCAGCTGATAAAGTTGCTTAAAATGCTCAAGAAGTTTAAAAATGACTTGATCTTATCGAGGGATGATTTTTGGTAATATTGGACCTACCACACAAGTTGGGAATGGGATATTATGTGATGTTGGCAATTGAATCAGTGACTACAGTTTTCCATTGTAAACACCTGAATTTTAACGATTTGCTTTTCATTTTTGACAAAATTGTTTTATCTAAAAGATGTATCTAAAGATTTAAACCGATGATGTATGGGATATGCAAGATGTTTCAAAAAAAGCAAAGATGTACTTTATTTAATGGGATACCCTGTACACTGCTCCTTATTTCAATAATATAGGGTTTTCTAATACTAATTCAACATGGACAATAGAAGAAGATTGGTGTAATTATTCTTATAAACCATATATTTGTTATTTGCAAAGAAGTGGTAAGAAAATAGCAATACACAAGATGTCTAATTTAAAAAGTCTTAAGTGTGTTCTTCCATGCTTTTTAAAACAGCCTGTATATTCCAAATATTTTTTATATTTAATTTTTGTTCAAAAACTTTTAAAAAATTAAGTTAAAAATGGGACCATTGATGATGGACATCACGCTCCTAATCTCTGTTTTGAATTTATAGAAATACGTATAAACTGGAGTAAAAAGAATATAGGAAACAGGTGAAGAAAGTGTCTTTAAGTCTTAATGAAATCAATAAGTTTGAGAGGATTATACATGCTTGTGAAGGTCTGTTATTCTTAGCTAATTTAACTTGAATTCTGCTTGAAATGCCATAAATTTATAACCATTCTTTCGTGTAAGAAAACCTGCATATGAGCCAGTTTCCTACTATAAATTCGCTATTACCAAGGGAATTGTTTTGCCTTTGGGCGATAAAAATGTCAATAAAAGCTAATCCACACCTTTTATCAGTCGAATATTAGCCCAAATCTCTGGTTATAATCCTCGGAACACTGAAAATCACTATATCACACTGCACATTGTAAATTTTATTTTAAAAAACACTGGTAAAAAGGAAGAAAATTGAGAAAACTCGATTTTCACTGTTTTTCGATCTGTTTTGACAGTTCAATACTCCATACGCGCACCCACCACAACATTGGTCGTTCAACTATTTTCCGTTTCCATATTCCATTCCTTTTCAGCATATCCTTCCTTGCATAACTTCCTAAGCCTATTACCCGTCTTTGTTTGGCGTAAATAGAAATAGTAATCTGTAAGACAATGATGGAAGCTTGATAAACTGTGTTAGGATAGATGGCGCTAAAAATTTTGTGTATTTATATATTGGATTCAGGTATAGGCAACCATTTACACTATTGACAATATAGACAAATTGATGAAAACTTAAAAGATTTTCAAGGAAAGAAAAATTGTTTTCTTATCTCGCAAAATTTTAAACAAGCTAAATTTATAGAAAGAGAATCATAGACATCATGAGACTGTAAACATTTCTAAAATTCATCAAAGTAGACTGACCCCACTACTTTTATTAAGGATTTCTACAGATTGGATTTCTTGGAAAAATAAATGTAATTAATCGACTAAAATTACACCCTACATAGCATTCACTACTATTTTTTTTTGTATATAAAATTTTAATATCATGCCAAAAATACAAATTCTACTTAGTCTCCTCAGTTTAAATATGTGCTAAAAGTCATGCGTCAAATTTGACATGTCCTTCAAATGACGTCATGAAAATGGCTAAAAACAATAAACGTTCCATATAGCAGTCAGCCGTCAAAGAAGCACAAATTTTCCGTTTTTATAGCTTATTTATTTGTGTTTATTTCAATTCTATATATCCCCTTTGTGGTCGAATTCACCGGCAACCCGGTAAGCATCTAGCTCCTGAAATTCTCTTTCGAGAACTACTATATACACAAAAACAAAAAACGCCTTATTCCCTTGTTTATCTTAACTAGATTCCTCATTACTCGTAGCTGTTTAAACTTTGTGACTAATCTAATTTGTATTTGAAATGCTGAATAGCTTTTTAGCACAATATGGAGAACCCTTCAGGCTCCACTAGGCCGCCCTCGAAACTGGAGCAGACCCAACAACAGGTTAATGAGGTTGTGGGTATCATGAGAGTAAATGTGGAAAAAGTTTTGGAAAGGGACCAGAAGTTAACTGAGCTAGACGCAAGGGCTGATGCCTTGCAGGAGGGGGGCAAGAGGTTCGAACAGCAGGCTCAAAAATTGAAACGAAAATATTGGTGGAAGAATTTAAAAATGATGATTATTATAGGGGTTATTGCTGTTATCCTGTTGACCATCATTATTAGTAAGTAATAATGTCTTGCTTATCTTATCTTTAATCTAGAATTGTGGTAATTCAAATTTATTTGTCACAATGAACATTCCCATTATTATTGCAAATACCCAATGATATTACTTATTATTTTGTGTATCAAAAGTTGCTTGTTTGAAATTGAGTTATCTTAATAGAAATTAAACATTTTATATGAAATATATGTACCCCTAACAAAAGGGTTTTTCAAAACTTTGCAGTTTCCATAGCTAAAGGTAGCGGTTCTGACTCTGACTCAGATTCTACCATGAAAGCACCACATGAAAATATGAAGATCCAGTCTGTTGATCCAACAACTTCACCTCACTGAATTTGTATTCTCTTCATTTTTTGGGCAAGTAGACTAACTGTATATCTTTTAGAGCATCTTCAGGTGTATATTTTTAAGATCTGCACTAGTGGGTCAAGTAAGCCATTAAGGTTGTCTATCTCAATGAAATATTTATTACTATTTCTTGGTTGAAATGCCAATTTATAGATTTACTACTACAAAAATTGATTATTAGTTCCACATTGATGTACTGTGACTTTAAATCATCAAGATGCCAATGAGTTTTCAATTTACATTTTCACCTTAACAATACCTGACCAACCCACCTATAATTTTTTCTCAAATATGAGGCAATTTTATGGGTTTTACATGGTGCCTTAATACTGTGTCAATTAGACTATAAATAAGTTTACACAAACTACTTATTTTTTATATATAAACGTTTTGGAAAATATACCTATGTGTCTTGAGATTAATAGAAAATTTCTTTTAAGTATTAAATAATACTTCTAATCAAAAGCATATTTTATATACTATACAATATACCCTATATTTCTACTTGTTAGTTATGGTTTATATTATCATTATTCATAGTTTATAAGCTGTTAAATATTGCTGCAATGAATTCTGCTGTGGTAGGCAATAGAAGAGAAATTCAAAAAATTCTTTATTTAGCATTATTTCATTATTGGTGTCTTAAATTCTAAGTTTTGCCGATAATTAACCGAACTAAAAGCTTATTATTTCAGGAACATTAGTATTAATTTCTAGGATTAATTCCTTCATTTTGATTTATGTGATTTTTGTGATTAATGTCGCAAATAAATAATATTAATTTTGATCTCCTGAATTTATATCCCTATGCAAATATTTATTTTAAAACTAACTTGCAAATTCGCAACTTTGTACCTCAAAGAATATACTTACAACACAAAACACACTTATCCAAGACTGTGCCGAGTCAAGACTTAGTTTTTACATGAGCATTGTCATTTCGCCAGATAGCTTTAAATTATTGTTAGATGCTCACAAACTTTTGAATATTGTCTCTAAATAGTTTGCTTTCAATAAAAGGCAAATATATATAACTTACACATCCTGTCTAATCTAAATATCTCAAAAACGGCCCATCGTAGAACTGCGTAAATCACACGAATTTACATGACGAACAACTTGTACCGGGGTGATATTTAGCCATTTAATTGCGTTTCTTAACTACATAAAATCGCATATTATTATTTTACCTGAATTTTCAGGGAATGTATCTCAACCATATGCAGGGTGTCCTCGAATTACGTGGCCAACATAATACCGCAGATTGTTTGAGTGAAAATAAGTCGATTTAACTAAACTTCCCTCAGTCCAAAAGTTGATAATTATGGAGCTACAGGGTGTTAAAGTTGAAAAAAAATATCACATTTTCTTTAATATCTTTCGATTTCTTTAAGTTAATTTCACGAAATTTCATATTTGAGGGTGTTTTAGGATACGAAATTCAAATTTATTAACGATTTAGTTGTTTCTTCTAGGGGGCGCCACAAGCGACCATTAGGACACATTTAAATCTCTGTAACTTTTTCGTGCCACGGTGTATATTATTTTGGTATTTAAAAACCTTTTTCCCTACCTTTTATACTTAGAAAAGGTATACTTTATTGACGTCGCTAGAAGCAACGGTTTTGGAGAAAAATGCATCTAAGCCTGATGATGCATGCAAATTACCTTAAAATTATTTTCCGTTAAAAAAAATTAAGTTTTTCAAAAATAATTATTAGTAAAGGTATAACAATAAGTTTTCAAAATCAGATATTATTAAATAGAAAACAAAAATAATAATTAACAAAGAAACAACAACAAGCGAGAATAACACTTACTAATTAATTAAATTATTATTGGCCATACTTATGGATATTTACAGGAACAAGAAGCGAAACTGACAAGAAAAACTGAGGGCTAAATAAAAAAACTGACATTTGAGAAACAAATTCAAGTGTTAAAATGTCAATTAAAAACATAGCCAACTGAGTTATTTACTCAAAAGCGCTAACGCAAATATGCAGCGCATTAGAATTATGCGTTTTTCTCCAAAACCGTTGCTTCTAGCGACGTCAATAAAGTATACCTTTTCTAAGTATAAAAGGTAGGGAAAAAGGTTTTTAAATACCAAAATGATATACACCGTGGCACGAAAAAGTTACAGAGATTTAAATGTGTCCTAATGGCCGCTTGTGGCGCCCCCTAGAAGAAACAACTAAATCGTTAATAAATTTGAATTTCGTATCCTAAAACACCCTCAAATATGAAATTTCGTGAAATTAACTCAAAGAAATCGAAAGATATTAAAGAAAATGTGATTTTTTTTTTTAACTTTAACACCCTGTAGCTCCATAATTATCAACTTTTGGACTGAGGGAAGTTTAGTTAAATCGACTTATTTTCACTCAAACAATCTGCGGTATTATTTTGGCCACGTAATTCGAGGACACCCTGTATATTATGTTAAGTAATTCACAATTCTGATCAAATTTTTCAACAAAAAAGTTGATATTTTCACATTAAATACATGACGGCGTCATTGATTTGTAGATTTGGTATAAAATTTTCAAAAAATTACGAAAGAACTTATTTATGTTGACATTAAGGTGAATATGATCCGTTTTAAAATTTATCATGTGATATTACAATTATTATTAATAGCAGTTACTGGCTTCATAGTTAGGAATATTTTAAAGAGAAACGAAGCTTTGTTGGTAGATGGAGCAATTGATGAAAATGCAGTTTCCATTATTTTAAAAAGTTGCAACTGACAGGATTTTGTTTGTCTTTACGAGTGTACGACTAATTTTGAGCTTGTGATGGTTACCCTGCCCCCTAAAATCTTGTTTTATACTACCAACTCGTAATAATTTAGCGTGCTTCGACATATGTAAATGAAAATCGAATCCGAAGAGCCAAAATTATGACCTGTATACTAGTCGGAGAATAGGTTTCCAACCTTGTGAGTACACGACTTGATCAATCCTTTCTATATAGTTCCTCAGTCAGAATCTGCATCTTGCGTCTACCGACAGATGGCACTAAGCACAACCGCTACCTTCTTTCGCCATGAAAACGAAATTGAATTGCCGTTCCTCTTCGCTGTAAATTTGTCCATTAGAGATTGGACCCTACGGGCCTTAAAGGTTGGCAGCACAGAAACGGCGGAAACGTCATGATACTAACCCGCATGTGCCCACCACAATCACCGCAGGCGGCCAGAAATAATCAGACTAAACAGTCTGATTGTGTAGGCCGTCACCAGGAGAGAGATATCCGAGGATCTCGTTTGTGATAGTGGCATGGGGTGATGCGGACGGCAGCGATGATATATTTATGGCTTTCGCCGTTTAGTTGCTGCCTTTGAGTGCTCCGTGGAATCTAATTAAAAATAATTCCCTTATCATCCCTTATCATCACTTATCTTGACGTTACGGTAAATGGAGATTTATATTTTTACAATTATTCATGTTGGTCGAAATTCTGAATTTTCAGACTAAGAGAATTTCATTAAAAATTAATAAATTCCACGTACGTATCACATTTTTATACTTAACCCCAACCAAATGAGCAAAACGAAGTCTAGTAATATAACACCAGTTAAATAAAATAGCATTTTCTAATGGAGTTTGGTTTATTTTACAATTTATAAAATGTTATATACCTTCATAAATCAGTAATAGACACTGGCAAATAAAAAAAAAACGTAAATATTAAGATTATTACAAATTACGCTATAAGTACAATACCTTAGTCTTAAGTTCGAATTTTGATTAAACTTATGTAGCATCACAAAAATAATCAGTTCAAGTTAAATTTTTTTCTACTTTCTGTGCGTCTTCTCTGATTTTGTTTTTCCTAGGACGAAGCATTGCCTCAGCATTTACTGACTCTTTTTCTTCCTCATCCCCATTCTTGATTACTGTTTTATTGCTCTCCAATTGCTGTCTCCACATACTCGCATAGATTCCATCCTCTTTTAGAACTAAATCTTCATGTCTATAAGGGATCGATTTCAGTATATTTATTTGATTGAAAAATTATGCTTCAAATCCGCCACCTTCCTCTCTCAACAATTGCCCCGTCCTTTAATAGCAAAATCTCATCCGCATTGATGATGGTAGATAACCTATGTGCAACTACCAATGTAGTCCTATTAGCACACATTCTGCTCAAAGATTCTTGAATGTTTCTTTCCGTGTGAGTGTCCAAGGCACTAGTCGCTTCATCTAAAAGGACGATTAAGGGGGCTTTCAGAAGAGTCCTGGCAATAGCCACTCTTTGCTTTTCGCCACCACTTAGTCTCAGGCCCCTTTCTCCGACCTATAGAGAATTTAATCTCAAAGTTCTTTAAGCTTTTAAGATGTACAATACTGTACCAACCACTGTGTCGTATTGTTGGGTAAATGACATTATCCTATTGTGAATATCTGCCCCTTTCGCAGCTTCAATTATCTCAGCCTCATTCGCAGATACTCGCCCATACTGAATGTTATATCTATGGTAGTTTTTTCGCTTAAGATTAAAATAATTTTTGAGCAATTATATCTTACTTGATGGTTTGATTAAAGAGTACAGTATCTTGGGGTACCACTCCAATTATCGCTCTCAATGATTGTTGTGTTACATCGCTTTTAATGTTATAACCATCGACAGTTATACATCCGGAATCTACGTCGTAGAACCTGAATAGGAGTTTGATTACAGTGCTCTTGCCGCTTCCAGATGGACCAACCTAAGTATAAAAACATTAATGGAGAAATATGGTTAAATGCATCATTTTCCTGACAAGAGCAACGGTTTTCCCAGGTGGTACATTGAAGCTGATGTTCTTAAGTATGGTTATTTCGGGGTTATATTTAAAAGTGACGTCTTTGAATTCAATTCCTCCTTCTTTAGGAATCAGTTCTTTGGCATTTGGATCGTTGACCACTTCTTGTTCTTGGCGCAGTAGATCGAACATGTTTTCCATGTCCACGAAGTTGTTTTGAATTTGCCTGGAAGTACCGTAATTTTCGCTATAATGCAAAGTGATTTACTGCATTTGATCAAATGGATTAATGTTCGTTATTACCGGTCTTACGAATATCTTTAAGTCGGTGAAAGTTTTTTTGTTTGATTGTTACTGCATGATGCCAAACGGGCAGCAATTGCCTACATTTTTTATCCAATAGGCGAGCTTCAATATCTGAGAAACAGCTAAAGATAAATATATAAATAATTATATATTCAAAATCAGCGAAGAGAAGTCTTAATCTCAGCACAAATATATAGAATGATGTATTAAAAAAAAACAAGAGTGATATTATTTTTAATGATATCCGATGCTGATTTGTTCATTCTTTCTCTTGTTTGTAAATAACACCTCACACGTAAGAAAAGGTTGAATTGAAAGCAATATTCGCCCTTTACTACTTTACCTAAGGACTAGAAAGACAATTTTTGTTGACGTTTTGGTGACAGTAATTCTTGCATAGAAAAGTTTTTTTATAAAAAAAAAATTAAATTCACAGAATTCAAGTCTATGGAATGCCCGCATGAAAAACATGTGATAAACACTCAGACAATCCTCATCTCTGTTGATGAGGAATGACTGAACATTTTTTTGCGAAGTAATGTGAAGACTAAAAGATTGATTTAAGACCAGTGAATGGTGTTCGATCATCATGCCTAATTTAATTTGTTTTTTCTTTTTTTTTTAAATTTTATTAGCTATATTCATGAATCCTCTAAAAGGTATTTGTTAGTTTTAAATTTATTCTTTAAGTCCTAGGTTGATCTTTTATTCAAGCATATGCAGTCAATGAATACTCCATTTCGGGCAAACAAAAACTTTTTAAAATTTATATTTAGTGATTTTCTTACTCAAATAATATTCATTATACCTCCTTCTATATACCCGCTAAAAATTTCAAACTTAAATGCATTACCGACTCCTATCTATATGTATTTTCCTTAATGCAAAACTACGAAGATTATTCGAAAAATCAGCTATTTGTCCTAATTTTTGGAATTTTATGATTAGAAATAATGAAAATACAATTATATGTATATAGTTCCTTATGGTAAGTATGGCTTAGAATTCTCCAGTTAAAAAAATTACTGGAACACAGTGAATGTCAATACCCAGGAGCTACGTATTAATTTCAATTAAATGAATTTTGATTTTATCATTCCATCCCATTCATCACTATAAAAACACCTATGCACATCATAGCTAATTTGATGTTGAGCAGATCTTGACCTGACTGGCCTGATGTTTACCTAACCGATAGCGTGAATCGTTTTTCGTTTTGTATTGTTGAGACCGTAGCTTGATCAACAATATGAGTCACTGCTACATTTGCAGTTTTTTCCATTTGCATTTCTAACATTCAAACAATTTGTGTTTCATATCTTCTGGACTTACCGATACTGTATTCCAAACTGATTCAACGGCGCGTACAACTGAACAATATAACTCGCAAACAGCACATAATCTCCAACGTTGAACTGATCAGTGTACACTACATAATAAGCACAGAGTAAACTCCCAGCCAATAAGCCGCAATTGGCGATGAAGTTTTGAGCTGAACTCATCATATTCATTGTGATGATGGTCTTAAACTCCTCGACTTGATACTTGAGGATGGCGTCCTTGAAGACCTCAACTTCATATATCTCAGCTCCGTAGTACTTAACAGTCTCGAAGTTGAGCAAAGAATCCACACTCCTGGCACGCGTTTCATTGTCAGCCAAATTCATGCGTCTCCGGAATTTGGATCTCCATTCAGTAATGGAGATTGTGAACACTGAATTTAAGCGATTTTGGAGTTTTTCGGTATTATTAGACTTAAATAGACTTACTTAAATACACGGCCATTGTAATGCTTATTATCAAACCAAACTTGTAATTAAAGGCTACAAAAAAGTACACAATTGCAATGAGCAAGTCGATGACCGTCGGCCCGAGATAGAAGAGAATCATTTGCAGCAGGGTGTTAATGCTCTCAGTGCCCCTATCCATGATTCTCAAGACTTCTCCAGTCTTTCGGTTTAAGTGCCACCTCAAAGACAAAGAGTGCAAATGCCGAAAGAGTTCCACTTGGACTTCTTTGGTAGTGTATTGCTGTACTCTAATCCAGAGGAACGATCTGAGGTTGTTGAGGAAGCCTATACCTCCCCCTCCTCCTCCTTGCATGAACTTTAGAGCTACATAGGTCAGAATCCAATCCCATCTAAATTCTAGGGGATGGGAGGAAGTTTCCGTCAGGGAATCCACTAAAAATTATGGGTGAGTTTCGAAATGAGTTTCGAGGTACGGAAGAGTTACCGATCTTTTTATTGTACAGTGGGATGAGTAAATTCGCAGCTCTGCCAATTCCAAGTAACACAAAGCAAAACATTACTCGGATTTGAAGTATGGCTGATTTTTTGGGCCATAGAAAAGGAGCTAGAGTTTTGAGCTTTTTCCATAAGCCTATCCATGTGGATTGTGTTTCCTTTTCCTGGGATAAAGATTAACTTCGCTAAAGAAATCCTTAAAGACTTACCTTAAATTTGAGCTTGATGCTTATGTTGTCAAACTGCACTTTGTCCTTTTTCGGTGCATTTGGGTCGATAGCTTGCTCTCTTTCTCCTTTTCTGAAAAATGCTCAATTTAGATTAAATAAACTGTTCAAAAAGGGGTTCAAGTTTCAAAGTAGAGGCAGAAATCAGTCATTAATACAGTATACTTTGATGCACGCTATTTTTCGATATAATCTGAACAGGTGCTAATAAAGAAAGGTTTTATCTATAGGTGAAATTTATAACGTTTTCTTAACATTCACCTGTACACCTTGAAACCAAGGAGCAGTAAAATGGGATTTTGGTGAGTATGGGGAATGGTCAAATCTTACTTGAATACATAATTAATGTCGCGACGGCGCATTTTTAGGCACACGAAAGTTCAGATTTGCAATTGAAAATGTTATTAAAGCATGTCAAGACTAAATACCACGTATAACTCCTGTTCAAACAAATGTATCAGATATATCTTTTATCTTTCAAAATATGTTGTGTTATAGAGAGAAAAACGCAATTTGCGAAATATTAAAAATAAAAAATAATAAATATTTGTGAAAGCAAAGTTCCTTAAGTTCTTGTACTTAAAGTTCTACCAAAGTACAATTTTCCTAGATATTTACAGCTTATCCACATGTGAGTTTCTTAAAGGCACAATAACGTTACACCATTTTTCATCAGTATAAATCCCCCCATTCGAACCCAGTTTTGTTTATTTCAGGTTAATTCTATTGTTTCTCTCAATACGTATCATAAAGGGTTCTTATTTTGAGTAGTAAACAAGCTGTGTATTATGGAATTGTGTTAACACGCTGATTTTGATTCAGCGCCATTGTCGATTTTTGTAAAAATTCCCAAAGCGACTTTTCGTTGTATAAGAATGAAAACGATTTATTTGCTAGATAATTGTATTTGTTCGAGGTTTATGAATTAATTATGTAAGTGTGATGTAAGAAAAAACCGCGGATTTCTTCGAAATCGATATAAAATATTATGTAATTCCAATATTACTAAGGCATAGATACAAGAAAACAATAAACACGATTAAAAAAATCACAATTTTGTTTTTTTTTTTCAATTTTAAGTCTAAAATGGTTGATTGAATCCAAAGTTCAAGCGATCGTTTGACATGTTTCGCGCTTTTTTAAATGATTTTTTCATCCTTTGTTAATTTTTTACATATGTCTTAAATTGTTGAATATTTTTATTTTGAAAACCTCATGAAAATTCTTAAAATGTTGCTAAAGTGTGACTCTTCTAATGGAAAATAATTAATTTTCCTGAAAGAGAATTTATGCTTTTTCTGAGTTCCTCGTAGAGGATTGAAATTGAAGGGAAATGTTCATGCAATTGCTTCTCTTTTTATAGGTATTTGTGAGCGCGTTTGCTGGACACTAAAGCCCATGCTGAAATTTCAAATTAAATGTTTTCTCATTTTTGACTCCGCAAAAGACCTGAGAAGTAGCCTGAACCTGCTCCAGCGTGTGAAATAAATTGCAGTATATGGATACTTTACTTTGATATGCACTATACATAACTGATCTGCAATACGATACGTAAACATTTTTGAAAAGTTGTATTAATTTGATTTGTCCATTTAAAAATTATTTATCCAATTAATGATACCAATAGCTGTTCGTCGGCCAATGAAACAACAAATGCCGCATAAAGATGCCAGCAAAATTAACTCTTAAAAGAGTCTACTCAAAAATACTATCGTATTGTATAAAGATAAAAAAGTTAATATATTTTAAACCTTACGTGAGTAGAGATGTCAGTACATTCCCATCCCGATGCTTAGGTCTACCTCTACCACCCATAACGTAAACACGAAAATTGGAATTCCCCGTTCACCCGTCGTCCATAAAATGGTAGCACCCTCGCGAACTGTTAATTTAACTGTTCTAGTCAAAGGCCGACAGATTTACCGAGGTTTCACAATACAACAATCAATGTATGAATATTCAATTATTATTTTAAGGTCATATTTCATCAACTCGATAAGATTAGCGCAAATTGTCAAATGATTAAGCACAAAATTCGTTTTCAGCTAGCAAACATAATTACTATTCCTGTGATCATCAGTTAATTGAGGGAAATTCATCGGAAAGGTATATAAAAGATCTATTTTTAAACAAGTTAGGTTTCTGCATTAAAACACGTGTCTGACTACGTTCTGCGATTAAATCATTCAGTTTTACATTTAGGAAGAGCTGTCTTTTTTATAGACAACGATAAAGTAAAAAAAATGTGGTTGTTATCGATTATACTTCCTAAAGGTTAAAAATGAAATGAAAATCTCAAATTTCATATCTCACTTTAATAATCAATAAAATATAACTAACACAATATAATAACATGGGTTAATATATGTAATAAGGCTAAAGAGGTCTAGAAGGGCCTTCCTACGATGGCGGGCAACAAGTTCTATAATATGCAAAAATAGCAACATTCACCCTTTTAAATAAATACATATTTCGTCTCCTTGCCCTATTATTCTTAATCAAATTTCAAAATCAATAAATCGCAAGAGGCATAAGGAGATTTCAATCTCCATATGAACACTCTATAATCACATTCTTAGCCCTATTCAATACAACGATTTTACCCATTATTAATCCAAGCAAAAATCAACATTTTTCCCAATAATTGACGAAATACCAAAATACGGATTATTAATGAAATCATCCATAAACCTACGCTTAACCATGATAATCCACTTTACCTATAATAATCCAACTTACCTGCTACATTCTCAAATGAGTATAGAAACAGAAAGTGTTAAAAAAAATAATCTAGGAAGTTTTTTTCTGGAAAAAAAAACTATAAGAGCTTCACGACGTAGTGATCTGCTCCAGGCTGTTTTCCACTGATCCATCTTTGCTTTCCAGCTGTTGTTTCCACATGTTGGCATAAACCCCTTCTTGCCCAATCAGATGCTCATGCCTAAATAAGTTTTCAATAACATATGCATCGGTGTACAAATGGAAAAACTCTACCTTCCTCTCTCAACAATCTCGCCATCCTTCAATACCAGAATTTCGTCTGCATGGATGATGGTAGAAAGTCGATGGGCAACTATGACGGTAGTCCTATTGGCGCACATTCGATTTAAAGAATCCTGGAAAAAAACCATTAAAATGTCTTGTGGAAAAAAGAGTAATCCTAAGGATGATGTCTGATGATTATTGCTATATGTGGGGAACGCCTTTTGATAACTTAAATTTCAAAAGTTCAATGTATTTTCTGTTTGAAATTCCTGTTTTTACAACTGATTTTCTTCCAGAATTAACGTATCACATCTTGCAGTAAAAAAGAACTGATACAAAAGATGATGCCTGCGGCCGAATTTAGAAGCCTAGTACGCAGAAGATATTTATTGGCGACTGACGCTGTCACTTTTTCTCTCGTGTTACATACCTAGTTATGACATTATTGTAATTTTGGGATTCGATGGGATTTAAGAGGCTTAATTCTACGTATTTACTAATGAAGTGCATTTTAGAGGGCTCTAGATATAAATTAATACATTAATAAACCCAGAAATCAGCATAATTTTTTTCTCCCCTACATGACTCAGATTACAATTCCTTGCTACCTACCAACTGGACGTCTTATCGACCAAATTTGCAGCCAAAAAACTCACTTGGATATTTCTTTCAGTCTGCGTGTCTAAAGCACTGGTGGCCTCGTCCAAAAGAATGATAGCGGGAGCTTTTAGTAAAGTTCTGGCAATCGCCACTCTCTGTTTTTCACCCCCGCTCAGTCTTAAACCTCTCTCGCCCACCTATAACCAACAACTATTAAAAAGAACTTAATTCAAATGTATAATTGGTAGAGTACTTGAGTTTCATACTGCTCAGGGAATGTTAATATCTTATCGTGAATATCGGCTCCTCTGGCAGCCTCTATAACATCCGAATCAGTGGCGGTCATTCGGCCGTATTTTATGTTGTATCTGAAGTGGAAAAATATATATTTATATATACGTTAAACTAATGACTCCGGGATATTGACTATCGTCTATTCTATCTATTAAGATGTGCAATAACTCATTGCTAGATTAACTTATTTTGATGAAAATGATAAAATCTTACTTTATCGAATTGTTGAATAAAACAGTGTCCTGCGGAACTACTCCCACAGCCCTTCTAAGCGATTCTTGCGTGACGGTTTTAATATTCTGACTATCGATTGCAATAGCGCCAGTTTCGACATCGTAAAATCTGAACAATAACCGGATTATTGTACTTTTGCCACTGCCAGACGGCCCTACCTAAAATTGGAGATAAATACATTAGGTGCCCCATAATTAATACTTCATACTTTTGAGGAAAAATGATTTTAAACTTTAACATCCCGTAACTCGCTTATTATAATCATTTATTACTTTTATGTAAATAACTTGTAGCGTAACTATGTAGTATTAATTATGGGACGCTCTGTATAAACACGTGAAGCATTTTATAAAAAGAGCGTTCCATATCTAGGGAGATTCCATATATAAGGTGCCTTTTTTTCAGCGAGTTTTCAACTGTGTGCAAGGTAAGAATGTCTAGCATCACGACCTCATAAAAGTATGATACAGACAAGACTTGCGAATCACTGACACACTAAATTTTATAGATTGTGCCCGTGGTATGCGATTTTTGTACACTGAATGCAGACACACTGTAATAGACTCAGCATATATAAAATACAGGGTGTCCAATATAAAATTGTCCTAAATAAAATTTCAACATTTTCAATATATAAAAGTATTAAAATTAAAATTTATTTAGTGACGCGCATTAATCGTTCTTTATCAAACGACCCGTGAGCTGTACGTTTGCAAAAATGTTGGCTGTAAAGTTTTTTATATTTCGAAGGGATACCATTTCTTAGACGATTCAGTGGAATATTAACGTAGCGACAAACATGGTCTTTGTTATACGGAATAAAATAATAATCGACAAAGTTGGATTCTTTTCTTTGAAAGACTCGTGCGATACGCCTTTAATGAGTGAAAGTGGATGTTGCTCGGAGGTGTGTTCCTCCCTTAAAGCTAACTAAAACAAGGGTTCTCCCCTTGCTCTCATATGTCAAAATCCCGTTTAACATGGGGAAGTGCGATACAATATAAGCGCTACGCCCTTTCAGGAGGGAAGGGGCTACTCCGAATGAAGAGAGATACTTTTAAATATTTTTTAAAGTTTACACGTAAACTTTTAAGGGTTAACGATATATTAAAAATGTTATTGGATGGAGAGACGCTCAGAATGGGGCGAGGGGGTAGACAATCGGCGTTAAATAGAATTATAATTTAAACTGAAACGGGAGATTCTGATTGTAGTTTTCTGGCGTTTTCAAGAAAGTTTTATGTAAAGTAAGTCAATGACAGCGAAGTAATTAGAAAAACGCCATTGGATGATGGTACTACCAGAATGTGGTCCTGGGAATAGAAAATAGAGGAATAAAATTTTTGGTTTACTTTAAACAGGAAGGTTCTGATTGTTATTCATTATCAATAATTTTGAGAGCTTCCCATAAAAAAGTATAAGTTGTTGTCACCAAACCTTTTTTCAGCCATTTCGTATATTTTGCTGTAATTTTAAAACACGTTCTGCATTACTCCGGCAACTACCGCATTCAAAATAATCTCATTACAAATATTGAGCAATCCTGCTTATGTGGAACACCCTGTATGTAGCTGCTAACCTGAAAACTAACATTGCATTTTTTAAGAGTTCATCTAAAGTGGTCATTATGAAAAAGTTATTGAAAACATCGGATAATGTGTTAAATAAATTCTTGTTGAATTGGCAAAATTTGATACAATTCTTGTGATCATTACGCATTTACTTTTTGCAAGGATTAATCTTGCCGAATTTCAATATTTAAATGCGTCATAATGGGAGGAAAAAAAACGATTTTAGGATCGAAACCTTCAGCATTAACTAGCTTAATTTTTTTCAGCAAAGAGATAAAATGAGCACTGAACATAAATCTACCTACTAAAGCTACTGTTTTCCCTGAAGGCACTGAAAATGTAATATTCTTCAGAACAAGTCTTTCAGGCACATAACTGAAGCTGACGTTGCTAAACTCCACAATCCCCTTCTTTATTACCAAAGGCCCCGCCCCTGGGGCATCAATAATCTCTTTCTCTTCTTTTAATAAATCAAACATATTTTCCATATCGATAAAATTCTTTTGAATCGACCTAAAAATGCGTTCTATTAACAGCAATTCCATGATTCTCAGGAAGAATTTACCTATAATATGTTCCAAACCAGTTAAGAGGCACATAAAGCTGTACAATATAAGTGGCGAATAACACGTAGTCTCCGGAGCTTAAAGTACCCTTTTCCGCCACCATGTATGCGGCAAGCAAACTTCCAGCCAACAACCCTCCGCATATAATGATATTTTGAACTGTGTTCAAAACATTCAAGGTTACATTGGATTTCCACTCTTCATCCTAAAAACATGACATTTTGAAATTTCAAATTGAGCTACAACCCATGTGAACTGACCTGATATTTATATATAATATCTCTGAAAGCATCCACTTCATAAGACTCTGCACCATAATATTTTACAGTTTCAAAATTTAACAAAGAATCAACGCTTCTAGCTCTAGTTTCATTGTCAGCTAAATTCATCCTTCTGATAAATTTCGTCCTCCACTCAGTCACCCAAATAGTAACACCTGAAAAGCTCCAGCTAAAATCCTGTATAATGAACACACAAGAAACTAACCAATGTACAGAAGCATAGTGACAAATACAATAATTCCAAACCAGATATTGAAGGCGCTGCAGAAGAACACAACTGCAATTAAAATGTCAATTAAAGTGGGCACTATGGAGAAAAATATATAGTTCAAGAGGTTGTTTATGCTATCGGTGCCCCTGTCCATGACCCGCAGGACTTCTCCAGTTTTCCTTCCCAAGTGCCACCTTAAAGACAGGCTGTGCAAGTGTGCAAAAAGTTCAACCTACAATATTTAACTTATGTTCAGTTTTCTTGCATAAAAATGTCACAAACTTCAATCTCTCTGGTGGTGTACTGTGAGATGCGAATCCACAAAAAAGAGCGTAGATTGTTCAAAAATCCCATTCCTCCTGTACCACCGCCTTGCATGAACTTAAACGCCACATATATTAAAATCCAGTCCCATCTAAAAGTGGGTTTTGTAATGCCATCCGAAGTTAAAGAATTCACTGGAAAGCTCTCAGTTATATCTGATCTCAAGTTGAGATCCAAACATACCAATAAGTTTATTATAAATCTGAACGTAAAGATTGATAACCCTGCCTCCTGCTAGTAGCAATACACAGAAGAAGACTCTAAATTGTAAACACGCATCCTTTTTGGGCCACATGAAGGGCACCAAAACACGCATTTTCTTCCAAAAGTTTTTCCATGGTGACTGGTTGATTTCAACCTAAAAAACTTCAAATATTCAAATTTTGAAACTTGAGATTAGGAATTAGTTTAAGCTTTCTTGGTAAGGGAACTGTTTACTTTATCATGTGTGACAAGATTGCACAAATGAGCATTATTTATTATTGAACTTACATTAGGCAGGTTCCTAGAGGAATCATTTAAGTTAAAATAATCAATGTTTTGTATGATTCCTGGGGCTTTTAATCCCAGGACGAACAACACCAGGCAGGCTACATATCTAACTATAAAGAAGGACATTTCCACTTTATTTGTGATGCTGAAACAACATTCTTTTACCAAAATATTCCTTTTAAACAAGGAACTATTCACCCTTGCAGCTGGAACCACCAATTCTTCTTATTCAAATTTAAAAATATCAGGTTTTCACACACAAAAACTAGAGTCCAGAATAATAAAAGCACTACTCCATGACCTCTAGTAGGTACTGAAGGCAGTAAATAGTGCCTTTCCACTCTAATCACCCATAATGAGTACATGAAAGAAAACACTGTCAGTACTAAAGTTGTCACCTAAAAATTCCTTTATAAGCTTTACAAAATCAAAGCCTTAAATTAGGTTACCATATATCCATAAATAGCAGAATTTTCAAATATAGTCACAGATAGGATGAATCTAATGCCATCAAGCACTGGTATGAATATTGTTAAAAGCATTTGCAGAATGTAGAGTTTGGATTTTGTAAGGTGATTTGGGGAGACTTCATTTCCATATTTTCTATAGATATATAACTGAATGGTACCTGGAACATCCTTTTAATAAATCTGACTTTATTTGCATCTATTTTGTTAAATATAATAATAAGAGTATTATCCCGTGGTTGGTATTTTATTTGAAGGTAATTATCTTACCTGCTAGAAGAATAAATCCGGCAATAATAGTACTGGTGAGACTATCCATAAAACAAGGATTAATCCCATTGTCCACGTGAATCTGCCAAATTGAAGCATTTGGTGGACAGTAAGAATAGTTAGAATGGTTGCTTCGATCCATGGTTATGATGTTTCTATGAATTACTCTAGTTAGCACATCATGGAAGGGAGTAAAGCTATTTTTAGTGAAGCTTTTAAATTTAGATAGGAATCTCCATAATCATTGTTTAATAGCATGTCAATGTTCAAATAACTTCATCTTGAAGTAATTCTATACTTTAACGTTTCGCATTAAACACAGATACTTTGTATTTTGTCGTTTTCTTGAAGAATTTGGTGCTAAATACCTGAATATCTCACTTGTAACGTGATGATTACATTTGTAGACCTAGAAACAGGTGCTTACCTACTTCATCCAGACAATTGAGACAAATCTAATCATAGCTTAATGAATAAATTAACAAAAAATTACAAAATTGGTTAGTTTGCCTTATTTTTGTTTAATCATTTACATAATTTTAATGCAACAATCAGGCACATCTTACAAAGTCAAGTGTCAACAAAGATTATGTTTTGGAGGTTAAATCTGAGTCAGATGAACGTCAGTGTCAGCAGCTGCGCCTGCACAGTATGAAGAGTTGAGTCACTGATCACATTGGCCCGTTGACACGAATTTTGAATTCTGGAAGTTTAAAATTTAACTATTTACTTAATTATTTTTAATTAGATCCTTTTCTATTTGACCCAAATGATGAGATTATCATCGAAGACCTCTTGCAGGCGTTTTTATAGCGTTGATTTTGCAGTCTATTTAGGAACTACGTTGAAAATATGACAACCGCGCGGATGGTGCCATAGGAAGCCATTTTTAACTTTATTTTGTTTGAATTTCAAGACAAAGGGAGTTTTCAATAATTACTTTGGATTGTTTATTGCTGAATGAAGTGTAGCCAATTAATTGTAACATCAGTGCCATTAGGAGATAGTTTTCATGCTGTAAAGGCGTTATTTCGAGGGATCATCAAACGCAATTGGCGATGTTCGCCACAGTTGCAGTCGAAATACCCGGATAATTTTCCTAACCGATTCTATTTCGGAAATCACAGATTTGATTGCTTGACCTACTCTGGGATTTTTTTTGCTTTTTGGTGGTTTGATGAAGAACTTTCAAAATTAAGTTTTTTTCCCTTATGTGAAAGTCGCAATCGAAAATAAAACAACGCCATCAAATTTTCGTTAATTTATTTCTTACATTCAGTAAACATACTATAACATTAAATTTCAAATACACCAATAACTCGAAATATTATTTCTAGATGTGTGCTCAGAAAATCTTCTATTATAGGACGACGTATATAGTGTAGGAAAAGAAATGTAAAAGATTAAAGGAATAAAAAATTCGTTGTGTCCAAAAAACGCCGGAAAAATAACGTTTTATGCAGGTGATACAGTACGACGACACTTAGTAATATTTTCCTGTTTCTTAATAAGTAGTACTTAGATGTTTATTACAGACATAGAGTAATAACAATATATTTTATGTTCAGTTTAAATTTAAGTGGGTCCTTCTTCGAATAGTCCTAACTATACGTTCCTTAGAAATTTGAAACTATGTACAAATTGACTATTTACCATATTTCAGTACGAAAAAATATCACAGATACAAATATGGTGTGAAATGAAACAATCTCAATCGGAACTGAGGAAAAGAAAAATAAAACAATGGCGGGTAAGTGAAAATGAAAAATGCAATTTTTATTTAATAAAAATTAACAAAAACCAGGTTTCTTCTTTATATAAATTAATAATTACACTGCTTTAACTTACAACAGCTTTTTACAAGCCCGCACTCGGTCCTTCAACGGAAGATTTATTGTACAAAAAAAATCTTTCAAAATATATTATAAACTTAACTAACATCTTTAAAGCTTGTCTTTCATACCTAGAAACCTACCAACCCAATGTTTCCTTTACTTTAACATTAACGTAACACTTAACGCTGTTTTGTCACATAATAACCGAAACAATCCTCAAATCATATAACACATTCCCCCGTATACAGTTTGTGAAACGTATACTGCAACTATAAATAATGTCTTTTTTGTGATGGTTCGATTTACATTTTTACCCTTAAATCGTAGTTTGCGAAATGAAAAACGAACATTCTAGGCAAGAACATAATAAGAAACTGAGGAATATAATTCTCGAAACTCTGAGCGAACTGCAGCTGTATTCTCTATTCTTCAGTGGCGCGCTCAGGTTTTGATTTTTTTGCCCCTGTGTTTTGCACCCAAAAAAATCTCGAGACTGATAGGAAAAATCGCAAATACTCGCGTCAACGTAAGTACATTAATAAATTATACGTATTATATAATATAATATTTGAGCTATTTTGGTAGTTTTAAAGGCAGTCGCCCAACTGACCTATCTAAATATACATTTAAACTGTCTATCAACCCTAAAAACTAATATAAACCTATTCAAAAATAAAAATATAAATTCTCCTTATCGCTGTCAGGCGACTGCCCTCGAAACGATGAGTAAATCGCAAATTAACTAACAATACAAGAATTATAAACTCTGTACAGCCTTAACTAAAGCGGTATTCACAAGTTATGTCTTTATAAACTTTCCTATGCACAGCTTTACAGGCAAAAACCTCTGTCTGTTTTTGGAGATATCAACAATTTTACAATTACATATTGCCGTTGTTGCGAAGCCGGAATTTCGAGGGGCTCATTTAATAATTAATAAAGCTATTTCCCGTGTAAAAAATGGATTCGTTGTTAATCGAGGAGAAACAGAGAGGTAGGTTGAGATTTGGTAAGTTTATGTGGAGGTTCAATGGGAAACTTCCGGAGGGCGAGTTGGAAATTTGTGTTTGAGAGAAGTTTGAAGAAAATAAAAAAAAAGGAATTTAATAAATATAAATAGTCAGCTATTATATAAATCACAATAAATATATTTAAATCACAATAAATTGCATATTTTTGAAAAAATGTGCAATAGCAACAATTTCCGAACAATTTGCAATTTGCCTTCAAGTTATTCAATTTCACCTAAATTGAAAATATCACTGATAATTTTCGCCGTTTTAAAAAGTCCCCCGATCTCGGGCCATCTGTCCCTCCTTCTCTATTTCAACGTAATAAACAAGAACCGGTATAGTCCGCTTCACTTTGTAAATTTCGTTATCTCTTTTTTTGAGATTGTTTAACAAAGAAGAAACAGAAACCATAAAAAAGTTTTTCGTTATTTGAAAAAAATTATTCTGTCCAGCTTTAAGCTGGCATTACGGCTGCGTCCACGCAAGCGCAAAGAGAATTTAGCTGCTAAGAAAACCTTTTTGAAGATCTAGAAAAATCACGTTTAATGTAAGAAGCGAAGAAATAAATTTTGTGTACAAAATAAGCAATAGATATTTCTCCTGTTTCCTGCTAAAGCAGCGTAACCGCTGAGGACCTCGCGGCAGCCACTTTAAACGTTTATCTTTCTGTTGACCGATGCAACAAAATATGGACAGGCATATCCAGTTCCAATTTCTCTAATTTAGTATTCAGATCTGTGGAATTATGAGGCTCTTAAACAATAACAAACAACCTCAATTTACTGATTTATTGAGTGGCCCTAAGAATGTTTAACCTCTTAAATATTAAAGTAAACATTAGAGTACGGCTGTTGTGTTAGAAATTCTACTAAAAATTCAGTTAAATATTGCGGAAAAAAATCAGATTCTTAAATTTTATGGGTGAACACCCAAATTGGAAATATCTAATTCGGTTTCAAAAGTAACGTAAGAAAAATTTTCTACTTCAAATAGATCATCCTGTAGGCATATTTGCTCATATCAGAATTTTACGTCAAATTTTACAAAATCAACATTTTCAATTTTGCAGGCTTTTTTTTCCATCTGCGAACAAATAAAATTTTTATCCAGCAGTTTTTGTGGTGTTTCGAAGTCAGTGATGTCACCGACTTTCTTCCACATCGAATGATTAAGCCATATACAGAAAATTTGCGCACCTCTCAACGAGGCTATTCCAGACAGACGTCACACTAACTCGACGCGGCCCTGCGTGGAAACCGCATCCCATCACTTTCATTCATAAATGAATATATACCTAAATCTAACCCCCGAATGAATTCGGTAAAATCGGCAAAAATATGACACCCTGTACAACTTTTCAAACGTTGTTCCTAAATTTTTGAAATCTCACCTATTCTTTAAATCGGGGAAATTAACGGTAATTTCCGTCACTGTGTAAATGCGATGCGTCTGCAGCTGTGCAGACTCATTTGAAGGTGAAAAAGGAAAGAAGTGTGGTCGTAAATAAAACCCTCTCCTTATATTTTTGGACCCCGTAGAAAAACTTCGGGCAACTACTATACAAATACATTTTGACATAAACGTCAATGTAAAAAATGACAAGTGACAGATCGGCGCCAATTAGAAAAACATTTTTAAATGGAACACTCTATTATAGGATTTTTGGACTTTCAAAATTTTAGGAATATTTCGTGTGACACGCACCATTCCGATGTTTGTCCGCTTTCCGAGTACTGAAATTTCCAATTTTACTTTTTTGCGCTATCCGCGGCTGTAAGTTCCTAACGATTAAACTTACAGCGAAATGCATTTCACGTTGACATCTAAACTTTTCAAGTCGAAACGAGATATCGAATTTGGTGGGTTCAAAAAGTGTTTTGATACAATGTCAAACTGAGAAAAGAATGCGATCAGTTAGATCGTGAAAAATTAAAATCAAAACTAAAGTGAACTCGTTTTCGCTTTAACCGTAAACCGTTAGGGACTCACATCCGTTTAACGTACGAAAGGAGTGAAATTTTAAACCTCAATATCTGGGAAACAGCTGAACACCGGAATCGGAGGTGTCATGCGAAATCATCTTGAAGTTCCGAGACTAATCCAAAAATTCAATAATATCAAACTGTCGACGACTGTCATTTGTCACTGTTTGACATTTGACGTTTATGTGAAAACGAAAAATAAATAATTTAATAGTTAATTTCGATTTCAAATTACCTTATTGTAAATGGAGGATCGACGGCAACTTCAAGGAAACTCGGACAGGAGCTTCCTTCCAACAGCTTCGCCAGCGATGCACGTACGAAATAAAAACATTACGAGCCCAATGTCATAGCGGCAATTAATCTAATATTTGCGGGAATTTGATTTTAATTACGGCAAAATGTTCGTTCATCACCAGCGACCTTAAATTATTTCATATTTAAATAAACGCCGCTGCTATTAAGTCGCTCTTGCAGCGTGAGAGTATTGCAACACAATATTACGGAAGTGAAGGATTTCCTTCTTAAAGAAATCCGAAAAATACCTACACAACTAATTTTTAACAAGTGCAAATGACTTTCGTCTCGCTCTTAAAGCACAACTTACTCGTAAAAAATGAGATCATCGACTATATGCGCTTTTTTGAAGCCGCGAGCCCCCCAAAAACCGGCCGCACTTACACTTTACTTAACCATCTAGATTTACTTATCCTTGAGCCCTCCCAGTATCGAATGCTCCATCAAACTCGAGTTCGGCTGATAGTTCCTAATCTGGTGTAGTGAAATTAGCTGATTGGGAAACCCGTTACTCGGCTGACTTTTAGGGATATCGAGACTATTTTGCTTAGGAAACGAGAGTGCGTCATAAATATATGGCCTATTGGGTGCTAGCTGATGGTTTAGGTGGTTCAAATGCCCCGACATGGACGAATTGATCGGGGTAAAAGCCGAATTGGTGTTGTTTTTCGATATGGAGGTGTCGTAAGAGTTCCCCAAGTTGGTACCGGGGGCTCCGGGAGGAGCGGACGCGTTCTGACTGCTCAACTGCTGCCTGATGATCACTAGATCTTCGTTTTGCTCCAGCAACCCTCGAGGGATATCTGTGGGGTAGTCATGCATGTTCTCGGCACTGTCCGGAGATACTTTGGGCCAGTAGGGGTGCTCCAGTCCTCGGTGATTTAATCCTGCACAGGTCATTACTATTATAGACCAGTTGGGGTTAATATGCAGGGTCCCTCATATACAGATTACTTCTCAATGGATGGTAAACAATTAAAGGGGTTAACCATGAGCTTATCTTAGGATAACAACTACACAACTAGATAAAAACTACATAGATAGGCGTGTCCTAAATCGCTCTCATTTTGATTTACAGGGAGTTGAAGTTTCACTTTTGTTTTATTTTCATTAATTTCTCCGTTATTTGTTAAGGATTTTTTCCTGTGCAAATTAATTCGGAATTTGTAATAACAAGCATTCTAGCATTACGAATAAACTGAAAGAACAATAATTAAAAATGCTCTACAGAGCGTTAGTTTTTTCGTGGTTGGTTTCAATATTTTACATCAGATCTTTTTCATGACGTTTTTAGATTTTATTCATTACCTTCAGTTGATCCTTTATATCTTTCATTAACTTTTTTGCCTCTTTAGTTTTTTAATTGGGAAAAATGGTTTAAGAGATATTTGCATCAATTAAAACTACCAATTTGGCTTGTAATCAAAGTAATTGCTGAAAATGTCTTCTTACCAAAATACAGGATTCTGCCCTTCTTCTCATGGATTACCGGAGTCTATTACAAATTCCAGGTGTATTTCTAATAGTTTGACAAGCATTTGCAATATTTTATAATTTTTCTACCTTGTCGCTTTGTCATACCCCTAGGTCAATCGGGGGGAATATAGTTAGATATTTTTGCAAATATCTCTTAAACTGTAGTTCCTAATAAAAAAAATCTGAAGAGGCAAAAAAGTTAATAAAAGATATAAATATTCAAATGAAGGTAATGGATAAAATCTAAAAACGTCATAAAAAAAGATCTGATGTAAAATATTGAAACCAACCACGAAAAAAATAACGCTCTGTACAGTATTTTAAATAATTGTTATGTCAGTTTGTTCGCAACGCTAAAATGATTGCTCCTACCTATTTTAGGTTACTTGTCTTTACAAATAAACCAGAAATTAATGAAAATCGAAAAAAAAACTTCAACACCTTGTAAATCGACATGGAAGGAATTTACATGCCTTCGTGTGAAGTTTCTGTCTTAAAATAAGGTCATGATTCACCCATTTCATTTTTTATCATCCGTTAAGAAACACCCTGTATATGGAATAATGGCAATAGCCTTTCAAATAATTTTTTAATCAAAAAACGCTTTAAGTAAAAGTTACAAGGCTAATTTGTTGTCTCTTTTTACGACCTTAATTTTTTTTGGCCCCATAACAATCGAACGAAGTCCAACTCTTCTTTTTCAAATACGGCAATCTATATCTGACTCGTTTGATGGAATCTACACTTATTTATGCATTCCAATATATCAAATTTTATTGGGGTTAGATAAGAAATATTTCGACACAAAAATTAATTTCCTTCCTTTAGTAAAAAAACAAATAAATCAAATTCACTCAGAAAATAGCAAAATAAAAAATTACTGCTTACAAAAATTAATGGTTATTTAATCTTCAAAGCATTTGCTCAAAATGTCTTCCGTCGTTATCCAAACACAGTGCTATTCTTTGCTTGAATGATCTTTTCACCTGAACCTACGTGTCTTGCCTGATCGATTGCATTACACCGACGATACGAGCTCTCAAGTCATCCACGTTATTTGGCCGATCCTTATAAACTTGATCTTTTAAATTGCCCCCAAGGAAAAAGTTGCAGGCATTTAAATCAGGTGATCGTGCTGACCACCCTATTTCAACGAGGAAAAAAATTGATACTGCTTTTCTTTAAATTCCAAATTGTGATTTCCGGAATGGTGCCAGAGTCTGGAATGATGTTTAAAACATACACAGGGTGATTTTGTTATTTTGCTTTTCTGATTGAATTTAATTCTTTTAATAACATGAGGAAAATAATTTTTCCTTGAAATTTTTCTTGTCCGACTCCTAATAAAATTTGATGTCTGTATGAGTAAATAAGTGTACCATAAAAACAAGTCAGGAATAGAGGGTCGCTGTTGGAAAACAAAAGTTGGACCCCATTGGACTGTCATGGGTCCAGGAAAAAAGTTCAAGGTCATCAAAAAGTGATAACAAATTACCTTTGTAACTTTTACTTGAAACATTTTTCGATTCAAGTATTATTTAAAAAGTTATTGCCGTTATTCCATATATATGACGGACTCTGCAGAGTGTTGGGGAGATATGTGAGTTATTGCGGCAGAACTGGTGTTTGGGAATTTATTTGAGCAAATTAAAAGTCAGCATTGCTTGATACGCCACTGCGGACATTAATTTCCTACTGAAAGTTCCTAATACGAATAAAATTTTTCGTTTCTCCATTATTAATAAAATTAATTTCATTAAAATGTTGGGCATTCCGGGCGTCTCTACAAAGCGTAAATATGTGGAACCACCCATGTTACCCTTGTTGTAGGGTACTTGACACGCCACCGAGTGTGTCGACTTCACTAGAACAATTGCCAAAGATCAATAGATGTCGGAACGTCTTTACAAGGATTGCTGATCCAACCTGCGATACCTTCTTTCGAATTACAAAGGTGGGAGCGAAATTTTTATATTCTTTGATATGCCACTCAGCCTTACAACAAGGGCGGTCCTAACATACGAATGTCTAGAAAATTTATAATCCTCCCAAAATCAGTTTTGCGACAATAGGCGCATTCAACAGAGGTAGCAATTATGCCTCTGTTGACTCTGCTGAACGCAGCTGTACGAGGCACAAATATTCCAAATTTCACATTCATATCAAAAAAGGAAAATCTCGAAACTTACCTAATCCCGGACCAATTGGAGGCCTTTTGTCCGTCCTCTCCGCATGCTTTTGCATGTGTTTTTGCAGATATGTCTCTTGAGTGTAACTCTTGCCGCAATATTGACAGATGTGAGTCTTCAGGTGCTTGCTCTCCTTGTGCTTTGGTATGTGTTCTAGTAGTGAAGGTTCGTCGCTGAAGCACTTATAACACGAGTTGCATTTGTACGGTTTGTCGGTTTGATGACACCTCGAGTGAGATTGCAGGTTGCTGAGCTGAGAAAACGCTTTTTGGCATCCAGGATGTCGACACCTGAAAGAAAAGAAACTTACGTTATCTATTCGTTTAATTGAGCGATGATCGCTTAATAACAATGAAATTATGAGCGCCGAAAGGAAATGCATGGAAAAAAGAAATGCTCACCGGTTACATTACAATGGAAGGTCTTTGGCAATGATCTTGACGATTTATATGCAACAAATGCTAATGTCGGAGGCAATTAAACGGCTAATAAAAAGCGACCACCATGTCGTGTCAAAAGAATCGAATACATTCGTTTCGATCCGATTAACAATTTAACAAACAATTACAATTGAAAATGAATCAGATTTTCCCTGCCCATGTAACGTGCGAGAACAATAATGAATATTTATCGTACCGCGATTTACACTTTTTTCTGTCAAGGTCAATAAACATCGGGTTTTTCGGTTTTGGAGTTAAAAGGGCGGATTTTAAAAGGCCATGAAAGTTGTTGTGAGGCAGAAACTGCGTACAGGTAGTTACATGGTCTCAGCTTCCTTCATCTGGCCAGATATATGTGAATGAAAAACACGAAACAGAAACCCATGACTTACAGAATTACAAATACGAAGAAGATAGAGGACTCTTTAACATAATCCAGATATACGAACAACGGAATGCTCTGGATTCTGGATGGCTACATTGATTCTCGAGATAGAAGAACGTGTCTGAAATGCGATCCGTCTGGCTACTTCGCTATTGTAGACATGATAGAAAAACGTGGCGCTTTTGCCCATGACTCACAAAATTGCAGATGCGAAGAGCACAGAGAGCTCTTTAACATAATCCAGATATACGAACAGCGGAATGCTTTGGACTCTGGATGGTTACGTTGATTCTCGAGATAGAAAAACGTCTGAGATGCGATCCATTTGGCTACGTCGCTATTGTAGACATGGTAGGAAAACATGGTGCACAAGCCCATGACTCACAAAATTGCACATGCGAAGGGCACAGAGGACTCTTTAATATATATATATATATATATATATATAATCCAGATACATAGGGCGCAGAGTAATTTAAACTGTCATCTTAGCCCTGCGGTCAGGCAATTGAAAAACCTCTGACGGATGTCTTATTTCGCTACGTCATTAACGTAAACCTCTAAATGTTACCCGTAAGCATAATGGAATTTGCATATTTCTTGACCTTTGATTTACGTCATATTGCGGTAATTGAGTGCTAATAATTCAGCACTTGGAGCATGTCAGTGCTGCTGACAGAAAATGAACTGAATTCGTTCTCTTAACAGACCTAATGCTCGCTTTACTTTTTCGAAATCAAAGACAGTTGTATTCGCAGCTCTAGATGGTGCTCAGCCTTGATTGAATTTAATGAAATGAAACGAATGTGAAGTACAGAGGACATGAGGACGGAGAAATAATTTTCCCTTATATTTTTTGATCCAACTGAGAAGAAACGAAGAAGAGTCCGAGATCTAGAAAAGTTTATGTAATTCGTCGTGAAGAAGCTGTAAAAAATCTAAGAATAGAACAGTTCCCTGCATTAAAAATCCGAAACAGAAAAAAATAACATAAAAAAAGAATTCAGTACAATATGTGTGGCCGGTTATTTCTTTTGGATATTTTTGAAGATCTTGAAGATTTACGTCCAGTAGACTGACTGAGGGATCAACAGTGAAATAATAATTTATTTTGAAGATCTGGAGATATTTCAAAGACCTTTGAAGATCTTGAAATGGGTTGAATCTCTCTATTCCAACTAAAAGAGTTAATTAACGAGGAGAAGAAAAGATATCGCGTTTCGGTTTTTCTTGTGCGGACGCACGAATGAAGGAATGAAAAAAAGTACTTTTCAAGAAGCAGATGGGAATTCCTCTTTTCCGAAAAGCCATGACCTTTGTTTATTCTTTTAGAGAAAAATTTATTGTTAAAAATTGAAAAGTCATCGCAACTTTTTTCTATAGCTCAAGAAGCTGCTCAAAGTCTTTGTGCATGATTCCACGTCATCCTTCGTGTATAGCTACCAGGCCCATGGAATTTTGGACTTGGTGACGTAACCTATAGATTTATCATTATTTAATTTTACAAATGTTTATTTTAGTACTAAATGCAGCTTGTTCAATTCCTCCACATATTTATCGTTATTTTAGCGGTTATGACTGCAATCTAAACCAATAGAGGAAAAAATGGCACATTTTCGCTTACATACATGTACCTTGCTCATAGACAGCAGCATCGACTCCGAAATGGAATCATAATACGAGCGCGTTTCTTGAAATAACAAAAACCGAAAGAACAAAATAAACACGGCTCCCGCTCTAGTGTAGATAAACACATTTTGATTATCTGAAACAAAATAAACGTCTTTTAATTGCGGCCGAGATCCCCTCGGATTTTAATGGTTGATTTTGATTTGCCTAATGTTTTATTAATGGTTCGTCTTGACTTGATCCTCCTAAGGCTACAAGGCATTATCGCCTCGTCTCAAACCTCAAATGAAATTATTAATATAAATATCAGACATTAAAGTACACTCTGGCGGAGCTAAATCGGGACATCCCAGAGGCCGGGGGGCCTTACTAAACGCTGCACAGTGTCGAAGCCGGAACAACGATAAAAACGTTGTTATTAGTTCAAGCGGTGCGCGATGAAACAAATCATGTAAATTAACCTTTATATTGCCACAATCCTTTACGCCAAACAATTTCAATTGTGTATGTGTGTGTGTGTGTGTGTGTGTGTGTGTGAGGTGTGTGAGTGTGTGTGTGTGTCTATGTGTGTTTTAAAACAATTAAAATGTGAACAAGCCACCTCCGTTTCCTACATTCAATTCAAATTCAGCTACAGCTACACTTACTTATATGGTTTGTCCCCAGTGTGCGTCCGAATGTGCTGTTGCAAATGACTTAGTTGCGTGAACTTCCTTTGGCAGATTTCACATCTGTAGGGCTTGATTCCGAGGTGAATCCTGGTGTGTTGTGAGAGATAGGAACTATTGGCGAAGGCTTTGCAACACTGCGAACACTTGTACGGTTTGGCTTCGCGCATATGCGCCTGCGTGTGCAGTTGCAGCTCAGCTTTGGAACTGTATACCTGCAACAAGAAAAAGAGTTGAAAAATGGGAAACGTGCGCTTTTTGATATAAAAAATGTGCAAATTTTGGCATTTTGCTGTTATAAATTCAAAATTGAAAATAGCTTCATCACTGTGACTCGATAAAGTGGTTTCAGACTGCTATTCAACTGACCAATCTGTTGTAATTATGGGCAGAAGAAGTGTCGAACGCTTCAGATTCCACATTAAATAAAAACAATTTTAGAATTTTTTTTTGATTGGAAGGCAACTTTCACAAGTGCTTCAGGCGTCTTCAGCCCATCATTTCCTTACCCGAAGCTTCGGGATACACTCGATAACGATCGTTATGAAAATAGCACGGTTTATGCATATAGGAAACTACCTGCACGAGAAAAAGAAGGACAAATCGTGTCTTCAAAACGTGGGATTTTCCCTGAATAATTTGCAGGAACAACTTACCATAAGGATTGGATAATGAACAGGATTGGTTGAAATTCAGCTGAAACGGATCAATCCGGTCTGTGTCATCATTTCGAAAAAGGTCGAATGTTTTAAAAGATGCCTTTCACCATATTTTCAAGAAGATGTCGTTCCTTATATTGTTGAGAAAATGCGATTCATCGTATTGTCAAGAAAATTTAGTAATTTCTTCGACAGCGTCTGTCGTGAATGACAACTATTCACAATCCTCGAAAAATCGTCCGCTTGTAATCTGAAGAATAGCGTTCCCGAACGAAAATTGTGACATTAAATATGAATCGGTAGATGTCAGATTGCCAGGATCGGGTACGAACTAGCCTAGGGTATCAGAATCCTGAGCTAGGCAAGGGCGTCAAATATGCACCTGAGCTTTAGGGGTTCAACCAACACCGACAATCGCTTAATTATTGTTTTGTTCTATCGGCAATCCCTTTATCGTCTCCAAGCTAACCGAGCTCGAATTATCCCCATACCCCAAATCGTTCGAACCCAACTGGTCGCAGCTCTAGGAAAAATCCCGTTACGTATAGACCGAGCCCGTCAGTCAAATTTAATTATTCCGGAGCGAAACTAGTTTTTCTTCTTCGTTTTTTTTCAGTTCGTATTATGTTGGCTGCATCGGACCAGCGATGGCCTTTCAGTAGCATTCGGATGCTTTTATGTCGGCTAATTTCGAACGGGCCACAACAAAAAAGGCGGCCCTCGAACTGGCGATGTTGCTATTCGCTTACATTAACAACGTCGGACTTGCTGTTATTAAATGTAATTGGGTTTTGCTACACTGCCACGGATGCCGACTCAGCTCCTGTCGCTGCGCTGAATGGAGATTTATGGTCCTAATGCCGAAATTTCGTTTTATACGACCGCACGCCAATGACCAGCTCCAGCATGCATCTAATCATTATAAAACGATTCTTTATTTACTACGCTATTCCATCATCCATCCGATCGTCTTAACCTTGACGTCTCGAGTTTGAAAAACCGTCAGACAATTGACCTAGGAAGCAGTACCCATTGCCAAAATACCTCCGGGTTCCCCGGTGCCGCCGCTCACACACGCCGCACCTCTAATTAAGTACATATGCATTGTGTCACTGAAGTGGTTTACATAATGTAATGAGCCTCATGAATATTCATCGCATGATGGATCTTCAACTCGTTCTTGATTTATCGTGTTTTAGGTGCGTGGACGTCCGAATGCGAGAAGTGCGTACTATATTTGACGTTATCGCGCTGGTACTATCTCGGTTTTTTAGCATGGCTCTAATAACGTATTTCCTTCTTTCGCATCTGCTGTAGTCGCATCAAAAATCCATGGTAATCGGATTTTAAACGAATCGCGAAATAAAACATTCCACTTAACAATCACGAAATCGATTTGGCAGTAAACAACTCTTAATTATTAAATTTGAAAAATACGTGTTTAAAATATAAATTTCCGGTTCGATAACACCCCCTTTTAACTGCAGAGCTTTTAACCCTTCGGAGCCAGATTTATTTCTATTTAAAAGCTCCATAAAAACATGAAGGCTTGTTAATTATGACTCTTTTTATTGTTAAAAAACAATCACCGCTGAGTGATATAAAGTTAAAACGGCGTGAGGGGATATTTCATAGAGTACGTTGTACAAAAAACGTCGGTATATCTAATATGACATGCTCTGAAGAGGGGGGGGGGGGGGGGGGGGAATGTAAATTTGCAAAAACAAACTTCCATAAAAATCTTCGAAAAACCTCTCACAATAAAATAGGAAATGTTTCAAAACATGTCAATTGGTGCAAGATAAGGCACGCGGGACGGCCAGTTGGATTAAACATTTGAAAAACACCGATATTACGCTTAGTGCTGTAATTTTCAAAGATGCCACCCGCTTTAACGCTGTACCGTGAGATATTTCAAAATGTCACCTACACCAAGATCCGGGGGGCGGAATGGTCGTAGTAATTTCTTCGTCGGCTTTAATTAAATCGAGCTATTTTGTATTTAAATAAACTCTTTGGGCCGAAATAAAGTTAATTCTGCAGGTGTTGGTACTAAATGCTCGCCCAAAAAAAAAAAAAAGAAACAGAATTCAGATTGTCACCGAGATGTTCAAGACGATAACGCCGATCATTAGCGAAAAACGTGCAATTGGGATCATTAGCTCGAAATAATTACCATATTAACATAAAAAATACATTATATTAAAGCATTTTAGAGTTTTCGTATTTATTAACAAACACGAATGTCTTGTCGCGAATTCTCCTCATTAATTGACTGATTAAAAATTTTAATGCTGTTAGACAACAAAAGGCAACGTCTTATGTGTTGGCCTTATATAATTTATTGCAATTTGTTAGTAATTTATTTACCTTTAGGTTGCTAAAAATTGTTGACCTTATAAGGTCACGTTTTCACAATTATATGCCGCTCTAAATTACCTTTTAGGTTACTTCCATTATATTCACAGAAATTAATTTAAAGGTACAAAGTATTTTGTTATCTACCTAGTTCAACGGTCGCAAGTTAAATTATTAATTACAAACCAGATACCTCAGGGCCAGATCACTTACTTTAAAAGCAGAAAGAGTTATTAGGGGTCAAATTTTAGAATGGAATATGTACCAACAATAAATATTTAAACAATAAGCGTCTGCCCGTTCCACTAACAATTATTAATAAAGTATACGTATTAGGGTCAAACCTTTAATTCACATAAGTCATGAGGCCATCGCCTAATTAAAATTTACTTTTTAATTCGAATTAATATATTAGAAGATTTCGTGCGGTAAATGGACATCAGAGGGGTCGTTCGTATATTTTAATGAACATGGAAAAAATGGCGTGCATGTGCACTGACGCAATCCACCAAGGTCTCCTCCAAATGGACTATATTCACCGCGATCATCACGAGGTTCTTTCCATACATGTTTTTTGCTCTAGAAGATTCACACTTAAGAGAACGCATCAGTGGAGCAACGCCATCGAAATTGAATTATATCAACATGAAATCAATCACTTTCAATTTGCTGTTAATGGCATTGTAATGTAAATTAATAACTATAATGGTCAAGTAGCACGATAGGACATGGTAAAGTTTCATATAGTAGCGTTAGCGAATGCTAGACATGTTTAATGGAATTGGAAATTATTTACTTCCAAAGAAATGGCTTTGGACTTCCCGCTCACCAGACCTAACACTTACTGACTTTTTATTTAACTGACTCTTATAGTTATTTTTGAATGTGTAAGTTTTGACACTGGTTCAAATCATCATTGTTTCTATACTTCTTCAATTTTGCACCGTACACCGGCCTTGCTCGTTGAACAGCCTGACTTAGCACTAGTGACTCAAAAAACAAAAAAACTATACAGGGTGTTATGTATGAATAAGCAGTGTTTTAAGGTCATGAACAAAATATTGACACCAATGACCAAGAATTCCTGTTACGCCTATATTGAAATGGTTTTCAAATAGTTATCTGCAACACCTAGTTAGCGCAGTTGTGAGTCTTATTGGGTGGGAATAAGCGGCTGTAATTAACATTCTCATTTCAGTGACTAGGCACGATATATCATAAAACTTATTCTTTCAAACCAAGAAACACAAAGAACGAGCCATTCCACGACCTTCGAAAATTCAATACCATGGTCATGTTCAATGTCTCGCTTGTTCTCTAATCTCGATGCCTTTTCTCTTTACTTCCCGGTTTCTTTAAGACCTCCACCACGCACTTGTAAAGGTGCATCAGAATTTGAACAAGGCCGTGTGTCACATCAATAATTCAGACGCTTAGGAGAACTTCTTGCTCCTCCTCAATTGAAATAAGTGAAGCAGGGATGAAAAGCTGGACACGAGATTTCTGACGGTATCAAGTCCATGCCATGATTGAGACTCTTAAGTGGACATTTAAATATTATTGTATGTATTAATTTGCTCTGTAATCACCGGCTAATCTGAATCGAAGTGTTGTTCAATGTGTGTGTGTGTGTGTGTATGTGTGTGTGTGTGTGTGTGTGTGTATGTTTTAAAAATGGGTTATTGTATCGCTATTATTAGTCTGATTGCCAAGGCTATCTGTTTTCCCGCTTGGAAAAAATCCTGCAATTTTGCTTCGAACTACTCACGTTCGTTTGTTTTGATTTAATAGACGACATCAGTGGCGCACCCGCACCAATCTGTGAAAAGCAATTAATCAAACATTTACAAATTGCATTAAAAACCCTTAACATTCACTATCCGAGTAAAACTAGAGGTAACACAGCGGCGATTTGCTTTTGTTTATGACGAGTACCCTCAAGGCAGTGTTGCCAAATGAAGCGCGAAACGTGAGGTGCTGGGATTTTTTCCACTCGATGAGAGGAATATTTATCGGACTGTCCTGGAATTTTTACCTGAACATCGCAAGATTTTTACATATAATTGTATTTACAAGATTTAACGTGCTAAGAATGATGGATGTTTTATAGATGGCTGATGGTAAAGACGTTTAACAAAAAGTAATTAATGATTCGCTTTTTTTGATAAACAATTATGGCGCACAATGTAACTAACTAATATTCTTTAATTGAATAGAAGATTTATTTTCCGCGAGAAATATTCTGAAATCGAAATTTTTTTAGCGGTTTACGTAGAAGCACAATGGACGTGAAGAAAGTAGAAATTACTGAATGCAACCTTAGAAGCAAATCTGCTGATTAACACAGATACAAAAGGATGAAAATGAGTATAAATAACCACCACAATAAAACCGAGAATTCAGTAAATTGAGCAAAACTGAAATTTTTTTGTCTTATGTCATACCTTGTATATTATCAGGAACAGTTTGGAATTTTGAAAGGGCGGAATTTTAAGGGTTTGCGCCGAAGGGAAGAATATAAGAAATGCAAGGATCGTCAAATAATTAGTAAAACTAAAAAATGGAAATTTGCAAGCAAGTTTTCTTTGTCATTGATTACAGGTTCAGATTGATGCATTGACACGCGTAAATGCATTGATACGGATAGATGTGTTGATACAGATATTCAGAGTGTCCCTGAAGTACTTAGCCAAATTTCAGGTGGTTCTGTATATCAAATGCTATCAAAAATGCAACGTAGAAAATTTCGGAAAACTCAGCCCACTTTAAGGAAATAATTTTTTTTTTTTTGAAGACCTGTCGTGTTTTGTATTCTAAATGTCCCCGTATTTTCCTTTGCATTGTCCCTGCAAAAAATTCCAAGAGTACCGTTGGAACGTCATTTTAATTTCCTATTTTAAATAAGCATTGTGAGTTCATCTTACTTGCACTTTACTGGCTTTTTAGAGACCTGAACGTGAAACTTTATTATTTCTGTTTTTAAATTAAATTTTCAACTGTCCGTTGCTCCAATCCTCCACCAAATCCATATTGTACCATTTCACACATCATAAAAAACATTTGCAACCAAGTACCTTTCTACCATTGTACAGAACTTTAGTTTACCTTATTTTTAAAAGTGTGAAGGAGGTGTCAGTTATTGAAAAGCCCTTGTGTACCAAGATAACGTGGACAAAGATGAAGAACTCGAAGAAAGTGCCTGTGCAGTTTGGGTCCAAATAGTTGAGAAGAGAGGAGAAATCAGTCGTGCCGTCTGGACCATTCTTTGGAGGTATGGGTTGTGTTTGAACCAATAGCGGGGGCATTGTGAACAATATTTATAACTTGTAGTATTTTGTTTAAAATGTTTTTAAATTTTTGCAAATACAGTTTGTCTCTCCGCAAGCGATCTTCAATAACTAACATCTTAACACTTTTAAAAGTAAGGTAAACTCGAGAAATGGTATTACGGTAGAAAAGTACTTGCTTATAGCTATTTTTCATAGAGTGTGAAAATATATAATATGGCGAACTTTTTGGACCAATAGACACTTGAGAATTAAAAAAAAGGAAGAAATAAAAAAGTTTCACGTTTAAGCCTCTGAAAGGTCAGTTAAGTGCAAATAAGATGAACTCACAGTGATTGATTAAAATAGGAAATTCGAATGGCTTTCCACCGATATTTTTTAAATTTTTATAGCGGCAATGTAAAGAAAGATACGGGGGCATTTAGATTACAAAACGCGACGAGACCCCAAAAAACAAAAAATGAAATTTCCTCAAAATGGGTTGAATTTTCCGAAATTTTCTACCTTACATTTTTGGCAACATTTGATGTGTAGAACCACCTCTTGAAGTTAAGCGAGGTAGTTCAGGGACACCCTGTATATGTTGAAACGGGTAAAGAAGTTAGGGTAAAAATAAGATTTGGGTTTGATATGTGAATTTATGCCAACACGTGAAATAAATGGTAAAGAAACTTATCCATTTTTGGACAGAGTGAGTGTAAAATCGCTGTCCGCAAGTGCGTCACTGTTGTTACTGACTCACAATTCAGAATCAAATCAAATTTTAGCCTAATTTATCCAATTCTCTGGTTCATTTTGTGGCTATTTTCACTCATTTATATTCTCTATCTAACTGTAATAATCAATTACATTAAATGGAATAACCGCAAAACAGATTTGCTTGCACATTCCTATCTTGTGAATTCTACTTCTATGTAAAACGCTGAATAAAATTCAAATTAAGGTTTTTTTTTTTTAATTTTGAAATTTGGAATTAAAAAAAAAATGCGCAGCATTTTGCATATCCACCTGATATCTCTCTCCGAGCTCCTGGTGGCCACCATTTGTATTTAATCAAGTTCGAAACCATTAACAAGATGCAAATATGAACTATTTGAAACATTTACCCAGACCCTTTGTTTATTCGATCGCCTAACGAGCCACCACCCACCATCTACCTAATACAACTCAAAAGATTTGGTGGCCTGGCTTGTAATTGCTTTGATGCCAGTCTCGCCCAGTTACATAAACTCATACCGGATTACATATGTAATATACGTAGATTGGTAATGACCTTGGTTCTGTTAACGGTTAGTAGTGGTAAAAGCTTTCATACTCATTTTAGATTGGAATTAATTCATATGTGTCTGCTTAATTATTTACTCCTTTGGATCACGAGAATTTCTGTTCTTATTTACAAGAATTTTTCGTATCGGCCTGAGTGACCTGGCCAAACACATCGTCGAAGATCTAAACCTGGCCCCGGGGTCTAAACACATTAAAAAATCTGATTGTCCGCCAAACTAGTCTGTATGATTTCGGCTGTTTATCATCGGTCTCTTGTGTGGGTTACGTAATGCGTAGTTTTTTTTACACGCTACGGCTTATTGATGAGGAGGCACAGGACGGGAATACGGAAAGAGGGCCCCCGGCACGTCGTTAAGATGTAGGAGGACCTCCTAGTTCCGAGGACTTGAAGATGCGAAATCTTTTTTTTTTATCGACATGTCATGGCACGCCACTGGAGACCTCAATTTGTGATAAAAACAAAAGTTAATGTAAAACTCAGAGGCGGTTCTAAGAGGAATGACGGACGACTAATTAAAAAGGAAAGTGTGTTGGCTAGCCTTAAGAAAATCTGTCCATCACTGAAGAGCTAGATTTTGACTTGTTTAGTTATCCTACAACACGAAAAGGAATGACAATCTGGAATTTAGTATAATATTTTGTCGCTCACTTCCAAATCTTGACTCCTTATCAATTTTGAGCCAAGAAATAAGCAAATAGTTAACAATTTGTCGGAAACTCAACTTGGCTGATAGAAAAACTCGAAGGGGGATTGAAAATCGGAAATTTTCTCATCAAAAATTGCATTCATGCCCCAAATTCATCGTAAATTCCAATGCACTCGTTATACTACATTAAATAATTCACGATTTCTTGTTGCGTTTCTCGCGAAACTACTGTTGAGCTGAAATGCGAAAATCCAGGCACCACCAAGTGTTTTGTACGCCACTGGTGATATGAATTTTTAGCTGAGAAATAGGCCGAACAGTTCACAATCTCCATGAAACTAAATATTAAACAAAATATTTGCTGAATATCGAGTTGGTTGCTCATTTCCCTGAGACGCGTTCCAACATCTTGTAGGAACTATTAGAAAAACTAACGGACTTAACTTAAATTCTCTAGCAGTGTAAGGCTGAAAAAGACGCTCTAAACTTGGAAAAGTTCTACTAAGTTCAAGTATTAAAAGTCAGGAACATTTCTTGGAGGTTTATAGATCAAATATCGTAATTTAACTAGGCACCAAGATATTGCTGCCCCTTTGACATACTCTGACTTGACTGAATTCTGAGGTGGGTGCAGCCTGCAGAGCTCACAATCTCGATTCGGGTGAACCACTAAGAGACGTCTCTAGAAGGGTGGATAAATTCCACATTTTCACTTCTATCAATGCTTTTCTTGATTGCAAGAGATTTTCCCAGCGCAGTTTTGAGCTGTAAAGTGAGTCAACCTAAATAAGAATGTCTGAAAAGGGGTTTTTGGAAGATTCCACGCAAAACGACAACGATGCAAAGGAAAATCAGATAATTATGGGAGATTCGGGGGGATTTTAAGAGTTTTTTCGTGAGTATCTAAAAGGATAAGTTTTGAGGTTTGGGCGAATTCCCTAGATTTCCTCATTGGCTGCACTCCAAATGGAAGCTTTAAGTTGTTTCAGTGGCCAGTCACGTCAGAATTAGCTCCTTCGGACGAAAATTAATTCGTTCAAATGGTTTCGGCTCACGACTCAAGTTCTCAGCGACCACCGAGGCTATCGCAGCCGTTCCAAAACTGAAGAGATTCCGGTGCGGTCAGTTCTTCTGCACGAGCGTTTGCGCTCAACTAAGACTAGTACTTGAGCGCAGCAAAAAACCATTTGAAGCTGATGAATGGAAATCCTAACTAGCAATTTCCTTCTTCTCGCCTATCTAACCATCGTTTAGCCTTTCAGATTAGATCCGATCAATGAAATAATGACGTCGTCGAGTAGACTTAATCAAAGTAACAATAAATCGTGGTCAACGTTGTGTCACATCATGTTTTCTAATGGTTGAGTATAAATAAAGGTGTTAGTAGTAGCAATTACACACACCGTTTTTCATAATATCAATTTTCGATTTATCGACAATAATAGCGCAACGCGAATTTTAATCGGAACTCGACTGTAAAATCACCTTCGAAATGACTATATCTACTTATAATAATAGAAAAATTAATCTTGAGATGGTGTTGCTGCAACGCTTTAGAAATCTTTTTTTTTGCAGGAGGAAATTTGCGCAAGGTAATGCTGGTAATTAGGACTCTGTCCTTAAGGTATGGATTTTGATGCTATTGGAACGAGAATGCTAAATTATTCAAATAGCTTCGTTAATATAATTCAGTTTGGGTCGTAATAATGTATAAATCCAAAGTCCCAGCTATCTCTCGACTCGAAATCGAAAGCCGAAGCGGAACTACGATAATGCGATTTGATGGCCGAAAAAAAGGGAGACCATCAAAGACTTTTCAATTGTTTCAATGTCTCTCGACTGCTTTCGGTTGGTCCTCTTTATTTTTCTCTCATTTTTTGTTTTTTTTTTGTTTTTTTGTATCTCTGCGGTCGCGTTACCAAAGTGTGTCAAAATCATACGTGCGCGACGGCCGTTGTGCAACAAAACCGAAGGAATAATGATCTGCGGAGACAAAAACTGGATTGAAAATTAGATTTTAATTTCCTTGAAACCAAATAAAACATGCCGCTTTTTAACGGCGTATGTTTGCTAAGATTTATTAAGATTTTTCTCGTGTGTTACGTAAACCAAATTGGCCATAGCTCATAGAATGCGTCGGTCGATTTGCGAGCGCGAACACCGTACATGATTTTTTTACTTTTAGTTTACTTAAAAAATTTTTATCGGTTTGATGTTACGGAAATTATGCGGACTTTGCTGAAGCATTTGACTATGCAGCCGGCCAATCAAGTGTTGCGATTCTTTGTTCTACTTCGAGTTCCATAGAAGTAGCATTGGAAGACGTTGTTGAAAGCCTTAAAGCAAAGGTTCGTTGGCGACGCAGTTGTGATTATTGATAACACCCATAAAAGCGAGGAGAATTTAGGTGGACTTTTTTTAGAGCCGAGAAAGATGTCGGAGCCGCTACAAATCAACTGGCTCGGAATAAGGATTCTACTAGATTCTCCTTATTCAAAAAGAACCCTGCGTGCAATTTCCTGCACGAAGTACAAAATTTGCGAGATATTTCTAATTTACTATTTGCTTAAACCTCATTTATATCTCGGCAGTTCTGGCTTGAACCATCATGTTTAGGCCGTACGTTATATTCTACTGACGCACACTAAAAAGCAACCAGAGGAGCTTACTTCGGATCCACCATTTTATCCAGAAAGATTTGAGATCAAAGAAATTATAATGTACTTGTTCATTCATAACCCATCATAGACGTAAAAACCAACGCCATGGTCACTAATTTAAGGTCATTAGTTTCATCTACTAATACGAATTGACTAGAAAAACCAAAACAATCCTCTATTAGGTAATAAATTGGAACATAATGATTAGGTTGAATTTTAATTACTCTTGTGATTTGAATTTCATTTAATCGCCAAATTTTGTTTACTATGATAACAATAGAATGCTTTTTAAAGTAATTTATGTATCCCAATCAAGGCCATAGATGGAAATCATACATAAATTAAACAATGGAAAAAGACACAGGCCAAAATTTCAAACATTGAGTTTTCTGTTATGGATAATTAGTTTCCACCTTTAATGGAAAAGCCAATTACCATTACATTTTTCAATAATTGCAATTTCGTCATGACATTTAATTCCAGTAAAAACATTCAAATTGCCAATGAAATTGCCTATCATCCTTGGTTCATATGTATAGCAAAATCTTATTAAGACAGGCATCATGGGAAGGAAATTATTAACGGATGAGGGTAATAATAAGGTAACAGTTTACCTGTAAACGGGATCTAGATCGGCTAATAAGGGTTCGTAATTAAAGGTTTTTATTAATATTCCTAAAACTTGATTTCTAGCCTGCTTTCCGATATTCTCCTATAAATAAAGTTTGGATTATTGGATCAATATCCAATAGGTAACGTCGCCATAGATTTTTAAGTATTATTTCTCAGAATTCAATTATTAACAATATTCATAAGCCTTCACCTTGAACGTTGCCGTCTAGTCCAAAAACTCGTTCTTGCTTTTGGCAAAAGAATTATTATGTGGGTAATCTACAGTTCTATCTATAAATCACTGCTGCATTCACTTTGCTGGATTATAATATTGTGTTATATATCTACCCGTGACGTTCGATCTGTGTATTATGTCTCGGTACTAGCAATGAATAGAAAGAAGTCAATTGAGTTGCATTTTGTGGCGTAAATTCTAAATAAGGCGAAGCCGGTATTGATGAAGTCGAAGAGGCTCGCTCTAGAAGAATTGGAGCTCGCTACGCTGTGACAAATCTAGCAGAATATCAAGCGCCTATAGAACTTTTCTGAGGTAATAAGGAAAACTAAATTCTGTCTCCGTTAATATCCAAGACACTACGAAGGACGGGGTAAAGTAAAAATCATGCAAAAAAAGGAGAAAAAGAGCGAATAAGGTCTTGAAACACTTCGTATTAAACTTTCAAGAAACGAAAGGAAAGCTGACTTTCGTGGAGACGAAAGATTTGAAAAATAATTGATGGAATAAAGAGATTTTAAAACGTACAAAAACATTAAAATTAAATGAGTTTTTTTTTATAAAATCGTAGTAAACGTGTGAAAAATGCAAGCAAACCATACATTAATTATACTTTGAATGCGAGGAAAATAATATAGAAAAATTATGCAAAGTTCTAGGTGATTTTCTTTGTTGTGGCGCATTAAATACGAGACATGATTTGAAAAAAAGGCAAAAATCACAAAAATCACTGGGATTTTCTTTCTACTACATAACATTATTATGTGATAAAAAAGATTTGACAAAAAACTGACTTTCGTGCCAAAAAATAATTCCCCACAAATGATGATAGAATAACACCAAAAGATCGTTAAAAATTAGTGATAATTTCCTGTAACCAAAAAGTTCAGTCAAACAGCATCAATAATAAAAGATATAATAAAATGGCAGGTAGTTAATTGAAACTAGCGATGTTTCTTCCACAAACCCGCGAGATAACATGGATAATCACAAAGAACAATGAATGATGGAGAATGGCGCAATGAAGAATCACCGATAACGATATTAAAATTATAGTTAAAAATCATCATTTTTGCAAGGGGGTGTGGTACTCCAACGCACGTTCCAATTGGGATAAATAAACACATAGAAACAAATTTATGTTTTCGATTCTATGTCGACTCTTTCCAGAAAGCAACAAATGGCCCAAATAATCTAGCGTCACCCCCTTATTTTCAGATGCACTGATATTCTCTAGCAACTAACTCTTTCCGAAAAATATTTCTAGAATTCGATAAGTTTTTTATTTTGAACCGTGAATAAACGATGAATGGAGGACAATTTATGTTTAAAGGTGACTTAATAAGTAAAAATCCCATCTAGAAACCTTAAATTGTCACTATTTACTTCGATCGCTAAAATACGAAACTCCATAATTGGAGCTCATCACTGAACACGCACAGGACTCATCGAATCCCGAAATTTTAAGTTGCAACTCTAACTATACTTTTACATTTTCCGACAAAATAACACAGCGACAAGGAGTTACAAAGCAAACTTGAACAGTTCGGTAGCAGATGGCGGCATTAGTCTTGTGCGCGCTAATTTCCTTTACTCGTTTAGTAATAATAATTGTAAATATATCTGCTCATATCTCATGTGCATATGTATCTCTCGCACAAAATAGTTTCTGTCCTTATTTATGGGAATAATTTAATTCAATTTTTGGTTCACAAAATGCACCATTTTCACCCTCCTTCACGAGCATTCCTCAGAATAATTTTAAAGTATTTTAGGGCCGGTCACAATTCTCACCACCCTGTATGTAAATGCACTAGGCCATATTTCAGGTTTAAACCCTGATTTTCTACTCCCCCTCCCCGTCTTTTTTCTTTTCCTAAGACAATGTTCAGGGTTCGCTGCAAGGTGCATTGACCTTTTATAACAACAATTGCCATAGAAAAAAAAACAGAATAGAACACGGAATGGCAGATGGATGGAAATAAAAAAAGTGGCAAAGGGAAAAAACTAAGGCAAGACACACTTACTTACATATGCACTCTTTAATGTAAGTTTTATTCAATTCTTGATTGAAATTATCAGATGCCAGTGGGTTTTCTGAAGTTTGAATGACTTGCTTTTAATTGTTTATAGCTCGGTTTACATCCATGAATTGCTTTTTTTGGCTTTTGGTGAATTTGATGGATATAATCAGATGATGTTTCTTTAATTTTAGTTTCTCTCTTTGTGCTTTTAATAAATGTTAAGTTCATTTCAATGCGCTTATACGCATATGTACATTATTTTTTAGTTTGTTTATTCGCCCATCATTTGAAGTATTTTCCAAAGGAATTTTTGATGATGAAAAGAGTATACGGGGGGTCCCAAACAAGCGACTTCTACTACAACAGGTGTGTGACATCTAGGAGGCCTGAAAAAATCCCTGGAATTTCATTCGACTTGCCGCTTTCAATGACGGAAAAATGCCAAACTTCGTGGAATTTACTCCAACGGTTCGGTCACGATTCATAATTTTCCAAAATCACAATTTTCACTTCCTTACTAATATTTTAAAATTCCACGTACACATCATCTTAAATACCGCATAATCCTAATTGCACTGACTTTATTTAGGACACCCCGTATGTCAATGCCAGTGGGGGCCTTATTAGCTCACAGTCGTTCCTGTTCCTCTCCTTCTCCATAATTGCTTACGTGAATTCTCATAACTTGCTTTTGAACCTGTATAAGCTAAACCGAAACTACAGCCAGTGTGCGGTAAATTACTAGTTTCCGCGCTCGTTAGGTAAATAACTATTTTCACCTCCACTAAAGAAAAAAACTAAATATACTTTCACAAATTTCTTAAGTTTGTGAATCGTGGGCTGCAAATGGAAACATAAAAGACCACATTAGAAGTTCCAGCGATTCACATGATCTGAACGAATCTGTGACTTGACAGACAACGTGTTAATGAGAAATATCAAGGGGAAAATATTTGCGGAGAGTCTATAAATCCGATAAAATTTTTGGTGGTCAGCGGGTTCGTGTTGAATCAGGCGGAAATTTAAAATGTTATAACCGATACCTTGGTTTAAGGTGTAAACTGTTCCTTTTTTATGCATATTGAGAAGTCTTTTTTCTGCTTATTTGGGCTCAAGATGAAAAATTTTACATAGCTACGCGTAGAGGATCAAATGGACTTTGCCAAGTTTGTATGGGATCCGGGGAAATTCTCTATATAAAAAAACAGAAATCTGAACGTTTGCGCCAGCCCTGACCTCGCTTTTCCCTCGGAAACTCATGCATCCGAATGTCACCCCCACCTCAAACCTCATTAATCAAACATTCCCTCCCTATAAATAACACAAATACGCATCGATAAAACAAACAAATTAGCTACGCACTTACCTTTTCCTCATGAAAGTTTTCCCCGACACTCAGCGGCGTGGGTGGGGTGGTCGGAGTGGCCCCCCGATCGGTCCCATCGTCTCCCCGAATTCCGCCGCCGCCGCCACCACCACCGCCCCCCTCCAACGACCTTGAACTTTCTCGCAGGTTTTCCAAATGAGCCTTATATTCCCGGTATTTGAGATCGCTAAGGTCGGGATTCCTGTCTGGCCCGTATCCCAAACTGTTCAAATTTCTGTCCAGACCGTTCAGGTTCCCTCGGTCCCCCAGGGGTCTTTCGTTGTTGTTTTGATGGTGGGTAAGGTTAAGGTTGCGATCCAGACTCTGGGTCAAGGACCGCTCCAGATTGAGCCTCTCCAGATTCAGGCTGTGATCCAGGTTCATGCGTTGGTCATGGTGCATGGATCTCTCATTCAGTATCCTTTCCAAGTTCCGTTCTTGTTGCATTCGCTCTTGCAAGAGGCGATCAGCTGAGTTTAGACTGAGGTTGAGCTCCAGGCCGTTGTTTAGGGGTTGATGTTGGTGATTGTAGTTCCTGTCGAGTCTGTCGCCCGTTCTGTGATAGTCTTGGTGGTGGAGGTTAAGGCGGAGGTCCACATTGCGGTCTCCGGCAAGGCGGTCCCCCAAGCTACGAAGGGTGTCTATGGACCTTTGAAGGTAATTCGTGTTGTTTTCCAAGAGCATTGCGGAAGGAGGCTGGTGGAAATCCAATCCTCCCGTCCGATAATCCAGTCTCGACTCCAGGGTTGAGTGTTAAAGTCACACTTGCATTAATCGCGTATAAAATTTTAATAACAGTTCTCTAGGTTTGTAAAAATAGTCATATGTAAAAATTGTTTTAATCAAAAAAGGACCCGTTGTCAGTCGAAAGTTTCCCAAAAAATCACAATCAAATATCACTCTCCGTGGGGGTTTAAGGTACAAAGTTGTTTTCTATGTAGCGAAACTACGAAATTGAACGGAAACGTGCAGCGTTCTCGAAACCAAAACAAAATACTACGTTCAGAGTTGCGGCAAGTGAACGCAGCTAAAAAACGAACGCGTCTAGCGAGGGCAAAAACTACACTAAACATACTAAAACATTACAAAAAGCCGCCGCTTTCTGAATTGAGTCGACGGCAGCATCCAGTGAGCGCCGGCACACCGAGGGGTATCGGTGGGGGTAATTTGTGCGTCGAACCCGGTGGTGGGGGTAGGCCGGTCGGTCTGAAATTACGTAACGACGTAATGTTCGAACAAGTGAAGATCGTCTGCCGACGCACCGGAGGGTTGGGGAGGGGGTTCGGGCGGCGCGGCGTCTCGGCATACGCGTTTCGAAGTGCGTGTGCCGTGTCGTTGTTGATGGCTCCTTGAACGGCGACGAGACGTTTTTTTTGCGTTCCCGAGCGGACGAGAGGGCGATTTATCGCAAAAAACGCCAAATTTCATTCATGGGGACCTCAGATTGGCACGCGGATACGTTTTTTTCTTTGTGTCCGCACGGAGGGACAGCTGAATTACGTCTCGGGGAGATGAGTCGTGTTTCATTCAGTTTGGTAAAATAAATTTCCAATATGGTACTGGGCGTCACGAAATTCCGGGTCACTCGGGGCTTCGATAGCGTGTTCTCGATGGATTTAGGGGGGTATTGGCAAAGCGGTAATAGATCGATGAAAACTGAGTACATTGTCGGGTTCGACCTTCCAGAGAAAATTTATGGCATCACTATTTCACGGCTACCTTAATTCGAATGTGATATGCAGGGCATTCTTCAAAATCTTTCATTTAAACATGGCGCCTTATATCGGTCATTATAGGAGATAGAACAGAAGTTCAAATAGGAATTTTTCAGAAAGTTTTACATGCAATCACTGGAGTACTTCAATTTTTTTCTATCCATGGCGGATTTTAAGTTCCTATACAATTTCATTTCTCTAAAAGAGACACCCTATATATTATGATATTTGAATTGATCGTAATGTAAACAACTTTAAAAAAAGCGAATACACTTTTTTTATCATTTCAATTTGTTTCACTATTTTTTAAAACTTATTATGGCTAAACAACGGACCGGTAAGAGGGCGATTTATCGCAAAACAAATTCAAATTTCATTCATGGGAATCGCAGATTGGCACGTCGATACGGTTTTTCGTGTCCACATGGGAGGACAGTGGAAACATGTTTTAAGGAATTCAGTCGTATTTTATTTAGTTTAAAATACTCCGTTTTAGATGTCCAAAACTAAACAATTGCTAAGATATGCACAGGGTGTACAATTTAACATTTTTCAAAGCTTTTATTCACAGAAATTTCAATATTGGAAGTATATTATTCTTTAGAATCTCCACAATTACGGTTCACTGCTGTTACAACTTGAAGGGTGGCACTCTTTCGAGATTCAGGATTTTTTTTACTACTAGAAATTTTCGCACACCATTGACGTACCGTTTCTTTAGCTAAATTTGAACTATTCAGGAATTTTCGTTCGTTGCATTATTTACGCATTTGTTACCGTTATCTGGTTATTGGCAAAAGCATTAGACCAACCGCTCGTTTGACCAAAATTTCGGTACTACAAATACCTTTTATGGTCCAAAAGGTCATTTATGGTCATTGCCAGGGAACCACTTTAAAACGTTTATTCAGATTCACCATAACGAGACTTAAAAAGCGTACACAAAAATGTAGAACAATAAAACTTTGAAATTTTTTGGAAATTACCGATTTATTATTATTATTTTATTACATTTAATAGTATTTGAAATACATTTTTTCTTGTATAAATAATTAGTTTTACATTAAAACATGTTCAGAGGAATTACGGAAGAGAGTTTTATTAATTGTCTTACATCTGTTCACTCAAAAAACCATAATTCAAAAATGGACATGCTTTTTAAGTTATTTTACGTACCTTTTTTTATTAAAAAAAAAATCTTTTTACAGATATGGTATTCCCATATCAAAATTTTAAAGGCGCGATTAAGCAGTTTTGTAAAAAAAAATAGGCACATGTATTGTAAAAATGTACTTACCCCCTCCCTTTATATTTGGTTTATTTTTAAAAATCTCTTCCACAGAATTATGCCGAATTTAATTCTGTTGCTGGCGTACTTCATAACTTCAAAAACTTTATGTTGATAATAAACAGCGCTTTATGATACTGTTTTGCGGTCATAAACTGATTCATTATAGTTTTAGTGCAATAAAGCAGATGAATTTATAATTGTTGCAAAATAAAATTCAGCAGGTTAGTTCCAGTAGATTTGATACATACTTATACATGGTGTTCCACGAACATAGGTTACTATCGATATTTTAAAAACTATGCCTAGGAAAAAGTTGAGATTTAGGTAACATATTAAAATTGATTAAAAACATTTTCATGAAAATACCACTTTCGGTTATATTGGAAATAAATGTCGATTCGGTTATTTTTAATGGAACACCCTATATATTATATCTGCAGAACATTTGGAACCTTTATAAGCATAACGTTCGGAATATAAACGTTCCGATTTTCGTGATATTTAGAATTTTCTCCAAAAATAACAGTCGCAGTCATTAAAGTGCTTTTTAACAATTCGCAAATGGTTAAGAATTTTGCAATTAAATTTAGCGCTTTTGTCCAAATTCTTCTGCCGTTGTATCAATCAGTTAAAAAATGCTTTTTTATACAGGGTGTTTAAAAGGATAGCAGAAAATTATCATTCAAAAATAGTAAAAAACTGTCAATTTTTTAAATAGGAGTTCCCTAGTTTTTCAACAAATACGTATTTAACATTAAAAATAGGTACCACATTAATTTCAGTCAAGCAGCCTATACCTAAACCTAACAGTTTTCATTTTATTTAAGAAAAAACACTTTTCAATGTTCAGTAGTTTACTTTAAATATGACGGCACCCGTAAATTATTTTACTTTATTTTAGTTATTGCCTCAATATGTTTATTATTTATGGCGTATGTAAGAAAGTTTTATCCAAAACATGTCATACATTTGGTACTCGATATCCAGAAAAAAGGAAGATATCACGAGAAATCCTCAAATTCGTAATAGATAATTTTTAGTAATAATATTAAAACAGAGTTTAAACTGTCAATAATAAAAAACTGTCACTTTAATAATTATAAAATTTAGGTATAGGACTTTATACATAAAAAATGTTTATAATGTTCTTCAGAATCCAATTTTGATATAATATATAGGGTGTTCCAGTTAAAAAAGGCGAGTGGAAACTCATTTCCGATATAACCGGGAGTGGCATTTTCGTGAAAATATTTACAATCAATAAATTACCTCGATTTTAATGTGATACCCAAATTAAAACTTTCTCCTAGTTATAATTTTTAAGACGCGGCTAAAGGCTCATATTCGTGGAAAATCCTGTATACAAACTGAAAATGATGAAACGTTAAATGACTGTCAACGATCTTCATAGAAAATACAACCTCCCTCATTTGAAGTGCGGAAACGCAGCACTGAAAGCACTTTTGATCGCTAGGGAGGAAAGAACTGTTATTAAGTATATCCCTCTTTCCGAATCATAAATACACGATAGTTATTTCTGTTTGAAAACAAAGAGAGCGACTTTTACTCTCTGGAATGTTTATGCGTTTCGCTGCGCATCGAGTCCCAAATTATTGGCGGGAGTAAAATTAGGATTTTCTTCGAATGATGGTCGAATAGCTATTTTTCCATGTCTCGAATAAACACATGACAAGTCCTATTAATCCTTACGGAGACGCAGAGAGTATCGAGTGTAACTTACAATTTGGTTGCATTGGTTCTTAGGATGCTCTCCATTAGTAATAAACGCTGAATATCCCAAGACACTAAATATTTCTACGGAATAGGTCCAATAAAATACTCACATGTATAACAGCCGCTAGAGTATATAGTAGGCCGTAAATGTCAAGTTTCACGAGGTCATGAATTTTGATGCGAAGACTTTAAAAGAGTTTGTTGTTAGTTTGGTCCAAAATAAATTACGTGTAAATCAATGAAGCCCCAGGAGTAACCCCGGGGACGAGAAAACCCTTGGAAAATCAGTATAATTTGATCCACTTGTGAGTAAAGGTGAACAACAATAGCTTGTTATAACGAAAGTATTTAAAGATGATTTTTAGTTAATTAATAGAGAGTGCGAATATTTAGCAATGGACAAAGTATCGTATTGTACTCGCGCATAACGAGCATTACTCCCACAGGAAAACTTCTCCATTGGGAACGATGGCCTTCATTATAAGTTCGCCAAATAACATGCTGTTGTCTCTTTCATCATCATCCAAAGTTCGTTCCTTCACACTCGCGTGCACTATTTTTCAACAAGATACCAAACTAATTATTCTAAAGGTTTCGTACGCTTATTCTATAATTATAGATTTCTGTATAACGACCTTCTCCAGTCTCGTGGTGCTTTCATTTCGTCTTAAAATGTATAGTTTACCTTTAAATTTAAGACAGACTAATAATATTCTGACATGCAAAGGAATTCTTCAAAATGACCAGGGCATTAGCGGTCATTTTCCACATCCGTTTCATTAAGAGCATCATAATGACGACTCGCCGTGTGTGTATTTATTTAACAACCGTCAGGGGTTCATTATTAGAAGAAACAATCTCCCATCCATCTCAAGTGTCCTAGGACAAACACGTTTTATTGGTACGGTCAGAAAAACGCACATGGCACGAGCCAAAAAAAAAATCGTTACAAAAAATACGTTAAAAACTAACCCACCGGGCTCCCCATAGAGAGGTTGTGACATAACGGAAAAAAGTCCATTTCAATGGGAACTGATTACCTCCCAAAAAAGCCCTCTTTTGACCCCTGGTCACCGGCCTCAGAATGTGACCGGGCCGCATTTTATGCAAGGTGGTTCACGTTTAAATTCGCATAAAAACACCCATTCAGTACCCGCTAAGACCTTTTTTTATTATTTTGATTCAGATGCCCCTATTCAAAATCTGACCAAATAGCCAGCGGACCGGCACAAATCCCGCACTCTATCCCGTAAATACATGCCCAATACATCGTTGGACGACCCATATTTAAATAAGGGGAATCCGTACCATGCCGGAGTTTCCGTGAAGGGTCCACTAGACCATTTGGGCTGAAAAAGGACCGAGATACAGGTATTCGTCCATTTGCATATCTTCGTGAGAAAAAAAAGACCGAACGTGATATGTGAGGCTCCGTCATCCGTCAGATGCTGAGTATAAAGCTCCCGAAATAATTATTCCAGAATTCCTCTAATCGTTTGCCATTTCTCGCATTTAAATAAAAAATCGATTAGAGAGGTTTCGTAGGCCCTTATTAGGGTCGTTTTTTAGATGCTGAGTGATTTGTCAAAATTAGTTTTGTACCAGACGAGATAATTTGACGCGTCAAAAATTCCTCGTGATTTTTATGCTACCAAGAGAGCCATTGTGCCACTCAGAGAAAAATTGAATTTTTTAAATATGGAAAATTAATGAGGTGCTTAATGGAAATTTTATGTGTGAAAAACTATAAGGAATCGTTTGCGTGCGGTATGTATGGATTACGGATCACTCACGTGTGGGCGAAGAATTCATCGAGTAGGAAGGATGAATAGAGCTAATTGTAAGAGAAAATTGAGGTCATACAGGCATAAAACCTGGACTAATTTCACTCTCTCGGGGGCCAAACCTAGAAACTGGTGTTTGATTAAGATTATTGCGAAGAGCTTTTCGCAGGTCATTTTAGGTCAAATCGATAGTCAGGGTAAGTACTACATTTTTTTAAATTAGAGCTTTGATAGGGTGCGCTTCTACTCACGATATTCAGTTACGTAGTTCGAAATCCTGGGCCTCTGGAGGTTTATCCATAGTGAACCAAATGTCCCGCGTGAATACGTTAAAAATTAAAGCAAATATTTTTCATGAAAATACTGGAACACTTTGAATACTGTTTTTAGTTGTAGATTTTTTGACGTAACAGACATGTATACAGGATTATCCATGTAGTCGATAAATGTACTTTTTAATTCTTTTCTTATGGATCCGCATGTATACTATGATGTTTTTGAGTTTTTTGACAAATTCTGAATCTATTTCTCCTAATATATCCATGTCTAAATTCAACAGCTATTAAAAGATTTGCGAAATATGACAGTCAAAGTGGACTGCGAGATCGCTTGATCTTGCGCCTATGCACTTTTTTTAATTCGGTTATCTGAAACATACCTTGTATTTAAATAAGTCTAACAATATAGAAGAGTTAAAAAATACAATAAAAAATTACTCAAGAAGCTCAACAAATGCGTCCTCAAATGATAAGAAAAGTTTTTGAGGAATTTGAATTGTGGATTGTTCAGTCGGGAAGTCCACGTGGAACAGTTCTAATATTATTTCTATTTTTCTATTTTTTTCGAAATCTACTGAATTTAGAAATGGATATGTACATGAAATATGCGCAAAATTTCTCAAAGAATACAAAAACACGCACAATATACATGGAGATCCATAAGTAAAAAATTAAAAAGTAGATTTATCTACTGAGAGATCATTTAAATTTCACATCTAAACAATTGTGAAGTTCGTTAAAGAAAAGAAAGTACGTCGATTATCGTTTGTGTATATTTGATTATCTAACTAACCCACATAATTTGCTAATTTTTCATGCCGAAATGCTTCTCCCGGAGACATTTAGCCAATCATTATTTATTGTTTTGACTATTTACCATTCGGCCTTTGCATTTTTTCGTTTTCCTTTCTCCTTTACTCTATTAATTTTATCCGTTTTACAAAAAATCGGTCTTTTTTAAGACCACAGTATAGTTTGTGTTTAAACTCGGTTGTACGTGCTGCAAAATAGTGTTCATGAACAAGTAGAAAAAAGTTATGATCGAAGCCAATTTCCACAATGGACATCAAATTTATGGAGAATGGGTTGATGAAGTTCAATCTTGTTTTCAAGAATTTCGTGAAAAATTCCCTGAAGTTGCAGCAAATGAACTGAACTTCACAGATATACTGGAGTGTGTCGTAAATTTATTCCGTTAAACCGGAAGCATTTAGAAAAAGTCAGGCAGCACTAAAAGAAACGCACTCTGGACACTGTAGAAAATGTAGGACAGATAATGCATGAAAGCCCGAATACTTTCTTGAGGACATTGTCACAGCAGATCAATTTACCTTATGGTTCCTGTCACAAAACTCTCAAAAAGGTCCTAAATTCGTTTCCTTACAAAATGCAAGTGTTCCATGAACTTCAGCCTTTAGATTGTGAAACGAAGATAACATATTGCGCTGGTCCAATGAAAAAATGAATAATCTTTTGGATCTATCATTTTCTAATGACGAAGCCAGGGTTCATTTGTCAGGATATGTGAACTTTCAAAATATGCGAATGTGGAGAGTAAATAATCCTCACACATTTCAAGAATCTCCATTGCATCCGCAAAAAATTGGAGTTGAGGTTTCTGTCTCCAGAAGACGTTTAATTGGACCAATTTTCTTCAACGAGAGTGTTACAACAGGTCATTATGAAAACCTGTTGGACGCATTCATTAAGCAACTATATCTTGTTGAATAACAACAGGGTTATTTCCAAGATGGTGGTACAACAGCGCATAGGGCTCGTACCACCTTAGATCATCTAAGAGAATATTATGTCAATCGTTGAATAAATTCACATACAGAGCGTATCTACCCACCTCGGTTCCTAGACCTTAGGTCGCTGGATTAATTCTTGTTCCCAACATTAAAAAATAATATTTTTAGACAATCAGTACATATAATCGAAGATCCTAAGGAACGGATCAAAGCAGAGCGTGCAAGTGTCACCCCCAGAAGTTCTTGGCGATGTTTTCAACAGTATGAAGTCTCGGGTAAATTTGTGAATTCAAGTGAATGGACAACATTTTTGGTAATCATTGTGAATTTTTCAAACAGTTAGGCTTTTTTCATTAAAATGTGTTGTTAAAAAATAGCTTTAATGTGAAATTGAAATCTTGAAAATTAAAAGTAAATAAAGCAACATAACCTTACTTGGCTCCTTTATCAAAAAACGTTATCTTCAACGTCATTTTGCGGCTTATGATCAAGCTACGACCTACTTTTTATCTTCTATTTCTCTTGTGTAAAATCTCACAGCTGGCTAGATATGAACTTTAAATGATCTCACTGTATTACATGGGTAACCCTGTATACATGTCTGTTACGTCAAAAAATGCACAACTAAAAACAATACTTAACGTGTTTCAGCATTTTCATGAAAAATACTTCCTTAAATTTTTAACGAATTTAAGCAGGACTTGTGGTCGTCTATGTGATATAAGAAAATACATAAACTTTCAGTTTTTTAAGAGAAAACGTTCTATATAAAACCCGGTGGAGTATTTAGGCATTTTGACCTTGAGATAATTTCGAAGAATCTAAATTATTTAGGTGTTTTGTAAAAAATCAGGTCTGTATTTAAAAAAAATCATTTTTGGCGATGGCAAAAAAATGAAATCGAAGAGAAAAAAGGATTGGCCTCAGTAAGTACATCTCAAAACATTTATTAAATTTCGTCGTGGAGACTTTCTGGAATCGCCAGATTAAGACTTAAAAAAAACATTTTGACTTCTTCCCAAAAAAATTCACTCAGGTTAAGTTTCGGTTGTTACAGTTCGGGTCCCTTCCAGTTTAACGGAAAATTCAGTTAAAGGAAACTCTGTTCACGTCAGGTTTATAACAAAATTAAGTCAAGGAACTGCTGGTTTCCTTTAGAACTCCTGGAAACTACATTTGTTCTATGGCATCATCTTGTATGTTATTGAATGTTATGAACCTGCCAGCCGCAAGCAACAATAAATTCCTTAACACGTTTTGCTACAACTACTTTATCGCTTTGGAAGTAATTTGAGCCTTCACGATTTAAAGCGTTTCAACCTATGTTCAGAACGCTAAAACTTAATTTGTTCACCGTGTATAGTATTCAACTTTTTGAACTTGCTACTTCCTACAACTATTCCTAAACTCTTCTCTATTATTTCTAAGTGACAACGAGAACAAGAGTAACGTAAAAACTGAAAATTGCAAATCTCAAGAGAGAAAATAATTCCTGAAATTTTGGCGATTCTTGAAAGATGACTGATCTCAAGGAAACCATATGACGGATCTTGTAAAAAATGTAAAATTGATGTATTTCCCAGGTTTAAGGGCGGACGAGAGATCAGGAAAAACAGATAGGCGTCCCCGAACAATAAATTGAATTTTTCGTTTTTCGAAACGCTGTGGAACCGACCAGAATCAAAATGGTCGTTTTTGAACAAGTACGGAAAGTGAAACTTACCCGCGCGCGATTGCGTTGTTTCCCAAGTAGTTGAATGAGGGAAACACATTTTCCGCACGAAGTAGAAATAATATTTTTTTCTATTACTGCGAATAATGAGAAAGTTTCTCGTTTTTAATTGAACATATCTTTTCAAATAATTACACAAATTTTAGAGTGTATTAAAAAACTTTCACGAAATACAGTACGGTGGCAAACAAATATTATATTTCACTCGCAAAAGAGTGAGGGAAAGTGCCAACTAACCACGGCAGTAGAAAGAAGAGTTTTCTCAAATACGTAAAATGTGCATATTTTTTTGACTCAAGAAATGAGCGATTTGAATCTGAGGATTCCATGGAAGAGAAAGAGACCGGAGTAGTCAATGTGGGATTCAGGAAGTTCGATCGTCCCTCAAATAGTGCAAAAATGCTGCGGCAAAATTTAGGTCGTGTTTTGCTTCTTTCACTAAATTATTCTGAATCTTGGAGTGACAAGATGGAGGATAAAGATAGAATATTGAACCGAACTTCCCGTGATTGCAGAAACTAGAGGTTCACACGAATCGCATTGGCCAAGATCTGAAAGTCCAAGGACGAAATAACACTCCTCTCAGTCAATTACTCTTCTTGAATAAATATTTCTGGGCATTTAAGTCAAACCAGCCCCAGCTGAATTCATTGAGCCGAACGAGTACAGCTTGGCTCGCGACTGGTGAATGGTTCTGGTGGTACTGGTGGATGGATCTCCATTATTTTTTCCATTACCAAACACAATCTTGTCTGCGTTTTTACGCAATTCAGTTCAAGAAGCAAAACAAGTTCAACACGCGGCGTCGTCGAAAGTGTCTTGAAAAACCGCAGGTTCATTGAAGTAGGTTTTTTCCGATTTATTGTTCTTGGCCTTGTTGGGTTCCGTCGAGGTTCGTTTTCTTCATCGGCAGCAGGCTTTTTTGCGGCCGATTTGTTGCACCACTATTGCAAGTAGTATCTAAACCGCAAAATATAATATTCCACGCTTATTATTATGTGACTTTTTTTGCGCAACATTCGATTGACGTTTGAATGGGACTTTTAATAAATATTTTATGGTCCAACAATTATTATTTACGCGGAAATTTCGTTAAGATCTCTTATTCATCAACAGGCCTTAAACAGTCTTATTTGTGATTGGCATCAATCATTACAAACTAGCAGCTATTTTCCTAAAAAAAAACTCGAATTTCCGACACTCATTTCTACTTTTTCCTCATACATAACTATGTTTTTTTAACAATTATACGCGTTTAATTGCGGTCAGGTCGTAATTAAAATTAATGATCTTCATAGATGATTTCCCCACCAGTAATTATTCTTATATGACAGTCTTTTGCAATTTTCCAATTTGATTCCTCATAAATGACGTAGCATGCGCAGTACTACCGTACCATGAGAAAAGCAATCGTTGAGAGGGACATTTTCTGACTCCTCAAATGATTATACAGTGACTGGCAGAAAGTACGGGTCGTATCAGATTTTTTTTAAATTTAAATTTATCAGAAAATTAAATTTTTAGTAAAACTTGGTGTATTCCTATAAACTCAAAACGCAATTTACAAAATTTGTATATTTCACTTCGTACGGGGGAGATTCGAAAATTATGAGAGTGGCTAACGAGCAAAGTAGCGTTATTTTTATTTTTAGAGGAAACGTGTATTATGAAAAATTGTTTAGAATTAAAAGATAAACTCAACAATAAAGATTAAATTTTTGATTCTATAAAACACTTTTTCTAATTTTTTATGTTTGCCCCGTATAGAAAATAAAACAAATTTACTTAATATGCCAGTTCCTTTTCAGAGAGGATTAATTAAAAATACAAATAATATTATATGTATTATTTGTATTTTTTAATGAATAAACTTTTATCAAGAATATATTTTTTTTAATTCTACCTGGTGGGCACTTTCTGCCGGTTACTGTATATAGGATGCTACATTTTAAGTGGGACATGGCAAAACCCGAGTTAGGAGACATTAAAATATGACGATTATACCCAATATAACTTATATCAATGTTGCGTGTTCCAAAATTACAGGGTGTTAAAAGTTGAAATGTTATTTTAGAATTTCTTAATGACTTTTTGCGTTTTCACAGCATCAACGTCAATATTGATATACTTAAGTTACGTAAGTTGCCAACTAAGAATTTTGATCTGATTTTTACGTAACTTGTATAAGGCGGTAGTTACAACCTAAAACTTTAGTATATATAATTGGTTATATTTTTTTACGAGTGCAACCAAACTAAAACTCAATTCAATATAACGAGAGCGTCCATTTTCACAAAAAATTTTTTTTTTAAACGGCACGAACTAACTTATGGGTAAAAACCTCGTAAACAAAGGAAGATATCGGGTTTAAATGAGAATACCTTTTTTTGAGAAAAAATAGACACTCTTTCCTTATATTGAATAGAATGTGACCTTAGTTCCACTCATAAAAAATATATGACCAAATATACCGTAGCGAAGGGTCGTAACTAGTGCCCTGTAGGAGCTACTTAAAAATTAAATCAAAATTTTTATTTGACACTTTACAAAACCTAAGTATACCAATTTTGGTGTCGATGCTAAGAAAACACAAAAAGTTATTAAGGAATGTAAAAATAAAATTTCGACTTTCAACACCCTCTAATTCTGAAACACCCAATATTGGTGTAAGGTACATTTGGTCCAATAGTTATACTTTGGTGTCCCCTATCTCGGTTTAGGCCATGTCACATACCCAGAGAATTACCCTGTATAAACACATACTGCTAGTCCACCTCCAACGAAACTAAACACGTTTTTGTTTTATTTACAGCTATTTGGGCACTATTTTACCTCCTAAAAGTACCTTAAAATTGCGCAATAAAGCGGCTCTAGGAACCTTAAAGTCGTACGACCCTTGTAAACTCCTGCCCGACCGTAACAATAAACCATCAGCTAAACAAGGGCTATAAAAGAAAGGTCTCTTCAACCCTTTCCGTATTTTGAAAATTGCCCAATATTACTTAAACGGCCAGAGACGCACGGAAGTGCTGTTAGGTCTTTTTGTGGGTAAATGAAACGGTACTCAGGGACAATTTTTTTTGTAAACTCCTCGTAAAGTAATAAAACTATTTTCTCTCAGTATATAAATCCCTGGACAATGGTGACGCAAATCCGGAGTAACTTAATGGAGATCAAATTGAACTAATCCGCCGACTATACTTTGGCGGGATTATAGGCAAGCGGAAGAGGGTCGTTAAAGGCACCTTTTGGACAAAAACATTAGAATTCGTGGAATGAGGCAGTTAAAATCATCAAAATTTTAAACAAAATTCAAGTAGAGTTCCCACGTCGCTAATGGCGGAACGGAGTTGTAAAATTACCTTTTCCATAGAAGCAACGCGCCCCATTAAATAAGCAATCAGAATTTACGAAAAAGGTAACCTGAAACTAATCTAAAGTCGGAGTCCCACGGGACAACTGTTGGAATTGATTTACTTAACGTCATCCTGGCAATTCATCGAACAAAGCAACGACCGAAAAAGATAAGTTGGAGTGAACCTAAAGTCGACTTCCCACGAGGCGATTTGACGGGCCTACTTTGAATACTCAGAATCTATGTTGTAATTCTCCAATTTACCCTCAACAAAATCGTATAAATCGACGTATCAGTCCCGTCACCCAACAATTCTGAAAGATCACAGATGTTAATCTGCTCCAAACATCCAAAACAAAAATCGTATCAAGTTACTATTAGAAACCCACTATGACATCCTAATAATGTTTGAAAATATGTCTGGCCACAATAATATAGATCAGCCGATAATCTCTCCCTTCCCAACCACCCCTTTAGTTGTAATCGGAAAAGTAACACCTGTAATCTCGCACAATGGCTCCATTTTTCAAAGTACCAATAAGTGGTCCATTTTACCCATTGATCGACCTTTCTTCAGATTGATCTGCTTTGCGACCTCAATCGCACGAGCATAAATTTCCTCTTTTTATGATGCAGAGACATTTTGTCACCCCAAGCACCCGAAAGGGGTGCGAAGAATAGATTTGTCAATATTACGGTGCCGTTAATATTGAAAACCGATAAATATTTTGAATTGGTAAACGATCTTAAATGCCGCATATTTTAAAAGGGTCGTATTTTATCCGGCTAATGGATCGCAATTTTGATGATCTAGTTAGCATCTTTTCCTCCCTTTGTCGATACGCATTGAAGTGTGCCGTAAGATCAGTGGGAAAGGTGGTTTGCATATGATATTGTGTCACTGATGGATCACTCTATCAAAACCTATGCAAATCTTGCTTGCGGTTGAGCATTTTTCGATTTTTCTCACACTTCTTAACATGCCGTTGAACCGTCACAATTTAAAATAGGCTGTGTCGTGTTAAAAACGCTTTCGCGGTTTTGATGTTGTAATTTCTCGCGTGCTAAATCCTGGAATGGAATGACCAGAGGTCACGAAAACGATAAAGTTTCATTTAGTCCTACCGATAAACAAATCACTAAATTTATAAATTCCTTTCATGGACTTTTTGTCGTTAATTTGGACTTGGTAAGGGGTTGCGCGTCTCCTGTGCGATTGAACGACTCAAAGTTCGGTGTGGAACGATTATTTGAATATGGGCCCCCCCACCGCAATCTTTACACTCGGGAGATTTTTCTCCTCGTCGATCACCTTAAGCGTCTTCGCCGAAGATTCTTAGCACCAAAAGCAATTAAAAAGGCCCCATAAACTGAACCAAATATCTAATCTCGCAGGATCTTTTATAACATGCCTCTTTTTGTCCGGCAGCTATAAATATATCGAAAGTCAAACCGCTCTAACGGTACCAAAATCGCTCGAACCCAATGCAAGTTAGCCGGTCTTTTTCTTAATACCTATTTAACCCATTTTTTTGTGCAATCTCTCTTTTCTGACAAACATAAAATGTACCGTAACACAGTTGACCGAGACTGACACACAATCAAAATTACGTATATTTATTGGCTTCTTTAGACGAACAGATTTTGTTGCGTTTAGATCAGACAAAGGAAGGTAAATACCCGAAACCCAGGTAGCTAAGTGAAATAGACAGAAGTTCCAAAACGAAGAATTTTCGAGAATATAAGGACAAAATATCAAGATTTTTTTTTTCTCTGCGTAAATATGTTAATCTCATTCAAATGGCAACACCGCGACGCGCTTTTGTTGACAGTTTGGCAAGGGACAGCTGTCACTGCTTTTACGTTTGGCACAATCCTGGGTGAACGTTGCCAGATCGCTTTAAATAGACCTAAAGCGTCAGTCCAAATCTTCTTTGAAGAGTGATAGGAGTACGAAATTAAGCGATGAGCTTAGGCTTGTTTGCACTTGCTCTGTTTACACTCTTTACTAGACGAGAAGAGTCTTGAAAAAATATAAATCTCGCCCATTTAGAATTCGTATCACCCAGGTTTGAAATATTTCCCGGTAGAGACATTTCAAACAATGGAGACGTACGTTGGCCGGCACGTTCACGAGATCTCTCCGCCGTTGGACTATTATCTATGGGGAACTATGAGAGAGCTCATTTATAAATCTGTACCCCCCGCTATTAATGATAGAAATTTTGATATAAATGTACGTAAATACATTTTAATAATTAAAAATAATTGATTCTTCTATGAAATCGAAGAACATAAAGGTAAAATGCTGAATTACGTAACACAAACACCAAAAAAAAAAAATCGTCTTTTATTGATTTAAATTTTTCTTAACCTTTTTTCAGTTCCTCCTTTATCAAACTCAATTTCAATTCGTTTCGCTCAATTTTCCACGAAAACATTCTGCCTATTTACAAACCAAAACAATTTTTCAACGGGGGTCTGGGGATGATTCTGAAAAATTTTTTTAGGGGCAATTGGCAGCGTTCCCCATCGCCATATTCCTCAATACAAAGCTCGACGTTCTCTTAAAGCTCCTACTTCACCGTAATCCAAACAATGCTTCATTGTATCCGAACAAAAATTAAGAATGAAATTGAAAAACGCAGTCCGAAATCCAAAGATCGGAATCTGTTTTTTATTCATTAATATTTACACCCTCTCGTCAATTTCTCGAGTGCGAGAGGGCGATAATAATATAGGTCTCAAGGACACGCCGCACAGCCCTAATTTCTGTCTCTTTTCCTCCTCGCTTTTGTTCGTAAATCGGTCTCTTTTCCACCTGCTGCCCTACACCACCTACGATTTAGGCCCTCGGCGTTTTCTCACAGTCTGGACTGGCAACGACCCAGATGCTCAAATCCTCATAAATTCCAACTTGAAAAATTAACCCCAGCAGGGTGGATCGATGGTCCCGGTGGATGTTTACTATTTTTACGAGTGTTTTGGGGGCATGGAATGCATCGGATGAATGAAGATTTTTCACTGCGCCCTTTTACAAAATCGCATATGAAAGAGCATTTAGTGGATAATTCAGTCTAAGATTTTTTTCTTTCACATTTCCTAACGAGATTAGCCCTAATGGTCAGTTTTCGTCTCTAGAAGGCGAGCATAATGACAATAAAAAATGACAGCTGGCTCCCAAGGGATGGACACTGATACGTCCGCTCATGACCACATGAGGAGTCATTAAAACTAGAATTTTAATTAACTAGGAGATTTTTTATTGGGGGTGCTGCACGTCTAGGCAAAGTCGTCTTATAGGTATCGTCTCATTAAATGAGATTAAGGCGACTCGTTTTTCTCACTTTCAAGCACATGCCCGCTTGAATCGGTTATTAATTTTTTCCTCGGGCCCGCAGCGGGAAGCGAAGAGGGAAAATTGAAGTCAACTTACATTACAAGTTTGGAAAAAAAGAAAAAATGATTTGCGGAGGCGAATGACAGGGCCAAAAGCGAATCGATACCAAATAATACGAAGTAAACAGGCGAGCGAGCAACGCGGAATTTGCTTCAGATGCGGCAGTCTTGGTTGTTATATTTATAAAGAATATGAACAATCAATATCAAAAGGGCCTGTGACGCCCTATCCCACCCTGATATTTTTTGGGGCTCCAGACGGCGGGACAACAGTCGATAAAGCCAGCGATTTTACAAACAAACAAGACCGGAGAAATTTCTAAACCTCTCAATACATTTAGTAATTTTAACCGTCACCACCCCAAAGCGTAATACTCCATTTTCCGTTTTTGGTACCTGATCTCCCCGAAATCAATTCGCGTGCTTCGCACCCCCAAAAACCCCTTCATTATACCGGGCCACGCGAAAGTCAAAACGCACGATAGTTAACAAAACCAATACAAAGCGTTGATCTCCAAATATAGATCGCTCTCAAATAAACGACCCTTTCCTATAGCTCATTTTCCACCCTTTTAGCATCTACCCTTTCGGTATTGTGTCGAAAAGACTAGACTCGTTGCCGGCGAATGTATCGAAATTAGGGTGGATGTTATAATTATTGTCGATAAATCGATTGGGATTTTGTCGATAGCTCGCATTAAATGTAAGAGAATAATAGAAATGCAAATGGATAGATCTGGGATTTGGGTACTTAAAAAGATGATTCTTGACTTTTATTAGTCGTTCATATAGGTAAAAATTTTATGTACAGGGTATTTGAAAGCTCATGATTTCATTTTTAATGCGCGATTAATCATCTAAAGAGAATTGTGGATTTTTAAAACATCTATTGTCAAGATGTGATAAAGAGGAACCCAATCCGGGGATAAAATAATAAAAAATTTGGTGACGACGATTAATCGAAAAAAATCTGAAAAATCTCAAATTCAAAAAATTCAGTGAAATCCCGTCAAGTGCAGAAAAATTACCTAAAATGACTCGAATACAGTAGATACAAGATTGGCTCAAACTAAGGCAATTCAATGAGATCATGTCATTGGTAGACAAATTACTGATGAGCGGCCCCAATAAGAAAGGAACAACCGACCAAAAAAAGGCCCGAAAAAGTGCCAATAGCAGCCATTTAATTAAATCCTGATAAAGGCAAAAAGTTGACCTCAAGGACAGCCTAATAAGGCGGAAATAACTAATCAAAAAGAGTCGAAAATGAATTTGTCGTAGAGACAGAGAAGCTATTAAATAGTGACCACAATCTGGGGACAAGCCCTAGTCAAAAAATGCTTTGAAAAAGTTCCAAATGTCATTTTCGGAGAAAAATTATTAAAAGACATCTCACAAAGGATCTGCAAAATAGTCTAAATTCAATAAAATATCAGCAACAAACTGCCTAAAAATGACCCCAATCCGGAAACCACAGCTAATCAACAAACTAAAAAATCTAAAAAGTGTGAAAGTTGTGGTTGTTCGAGGACCCCAATTTGGGATTACTTACCTAAATATGAACCTAAAAGCGGATCGTCGAGCCTTTTTTAATGTTATTTTATTATCATTCTATTTTTTACATTTCGCAATCAAAATGTGAGTTTTATCGCACTGTTATGACCTCAAAACCGTATCGAAATAAAGTTCTTTTGAAACCATTTTTTGAAGTGTGCCCTTTGATCTTGGCAGCATTTATTGCCAAATTAAATATCTGAAATTTCCTGTTTGTAAACCGTGAAAATGGGCAATATTGCATCTGATTTAAATTGATGATGACATTATTCCCGTGAACGTGGAAGAACTGTGTTACCGATATAAACTGATGTTCGCATCACAAGGCTCCTCAGTCTGGAAAAATGCTATTGAGAGCACATCCAGTAAATCTTTGTTTAATATTTATTACAAAATATGAAAATTTTACTGCCAGATTTCCCAATTTTACTTGATCGCGTGTGCTGATTTGAATTTGCCCGGGAAGTTTGAAAGTTGATTTTCGAGTAGTGAAGTGTTTCAAAGGAACTTTATTAGAGTTTAACGTAATAAAAGCCCGGAGAACTTGGAAATGGAAGAAGTTAGGAATAATTTTGTTTTTCGCACGTAAAAACACCCTTAGCTGAATAAATCGATTTTCAATGCAGTCAATACAGAAACGTGGATATCTATGAACTTGTCTTCAGCTGTCCATCAGGGAACTACGAAGTCGAGCTCGGTCAATTTATTCTTAATTGGTCATTTGCTATTACAGGCAACCTACTTATTTACGTAAAACAAAAACTCTTCAACCTACGCAAGGGTCTGTTTTTTACACATGGAACTGGTTCAATATACTCATTTAACAAAAGTAAAGGTCAAGTATGAAACTAAATTTCCCCAAGTGCTACAAAAACGCCTTTTTTGCTGAAATCCCCAAAAAAAACAGCTAATGGCAAATAAAGCATCATTTTTTAAGCCGTTTTTAATGCTTTAAGATAGGTCATAGTGGTTATTTTACGAGCTTTGTAAAAAGCTTTAGCGAGTGACTACTAATCCTCAACTAATTAAAATGCACAGTAAGGGCAAACTACAAATTAGGAGTCTACTTCTTCCGTTGATAGCATCCTCCAGCGTCTATCAGCTGTTGCCTTTTTTTCCTTACCTTTTTCCAAACGCCATCAATGTCATTATACCCGTAATAAAGCACAAAAAACTGACCACTTAAACCCTTTCGACATGAGAAAGTGACCGTAAAAAACATGGGAAAAAATGTCGGAAAAAATCTAGGCCAGCCTGATGACTTCAGTCGCCACCTGTATTTACCTGGGGTTATTTGAATAATTTCACTTTCGGTAAGATAATGATTTATTTTCGAGTCGCCCGGTATGCGTACGGCTAAGCGTGATCGGCCAGACGAGGGAGGAAATCTATGGCGCAGGGACGTACAATCTCCGAAACGAAAAAGGTCGTTAAAAAATTGTTCCACTAAACGTGCATTTTAAGGGCGAAAATTGTCACTTGCTAATTTTCCCTCAAGCAACGCTCTAAAATGCCCTTAAAATTGAGGCTTAAATAACAACAACAAAAACATCAGAAAAGTTTCAAGGGCGCCCATGCTCCTACCCCAAGCTCGAAGGGCATGACCCTTAGTCTCGGCTTCCCTAGATGCGTTCACACGCTCTCCGAGGGCTCTAATCGACCAGATCGTCATTTGTTTTATGCCCTTGCATCTGGCTGTCTTTGTCTAACGCTCAGGTGGTTCACTTCGGGGATGCTGCTTTGAGGGTGCCTGGCTTGATTTGATTTTAACGAGGGCGTTTCTGGTCAGAACTATAATTAATTAAAAGTCGATAATATTAGAAGACTGGAAAACTTGTTTCTGTATGGCGTAGGTCCAAAATGTGTAGTCAAATTGAGAGGTAAATGTGTTTGTCGGTGGACTGGAGGAAGTCAAGGTTCTATAGGATGCGTCAAAAAATATTCACTAAATCTGTAAAAGACTTTGTGGGGGGTGGTTCTGAAATGGTACAGATCGGTCTACAGAGAAAAGAGCAGAACAATAATTAACTAATAAAAATATAAACAAGGCAATGACTAAGAATAAGAAATAAACTGAGTTAAGAAGTGGAGACGATAATAACTTTAGATTTACTGTGTTGGTAGAAACCCCCAAACATTCTCTTGCCAATCGAGATAGTGAATATTTCTTTTAAAATATGGAAATGTGGTTGAGCGGAAATAATGGAAATTTCTTAATTTACAACAAGGAAATTTTAGAGAAAAATTACGCATTTGAGGAGATGAATTCATAAGCAAAACGTCTGGATGCTCATAAGACATTTCCAAAGAAAGTTTTGTTGGGTCCACAAAAGTCAACTTCCCTTTCTTTCTCGTAACTTAATCATCCTGTAACTAGTGTTGGGTTTTTTTTTGTTTCTTTGTAGTTTTCGTTATCTTCTTTGTTTAAAATATTCACGACTTATATCCGTATGCCTAAAAGTTATTCTCTTCCCGCATCCGGTGCAAATCTGACATTCAAAATCCACAAAACCCACGGACTAGTCCGACCAGAAACCCACAGGTAACCTCATTGTTTGGGCCATAATATGATGGAATGATTGCCGATGGTCGATGCGGGGTTAATTAGCGCCCCTTTTGTTTTCGACGGCCTGCGTTTGATTGCTTCAAGTGGCCTACGAAGATTAAAGAGGCCGCCCCGATTTACCGAACTTCCAACGTTACTGTAGGTAATCTCCTGAAAGTTTATACAGTGTGGGCTAGCCAAATGGTATAAATTTATTATATCAATTGTCTCATTTCAAAAACATATACCGAGTGACTTTGAAAAATTGCATAACACTACATACGTATGTCCGGTGTGATAAATTTATCTTGATTACGTTTCATTTTGAAATAGCTTTTTTGCTTTTAAAAATATCTCTTCGGGACAAAAGGCTGTTCTCGAGGGCTTCTGTACAAGCTTTTTGTAAATTTAGAATAAATTCCTATAACTGTCAAATTTAGACGTTTATTAACGTAACTTGCAGTTTTTTTAATGGAACATCCTGTATATATTTTCATTTTCGTATTTTAGGGAACACGTAAAACATATCTCGTATCACCCAGTATATCCATCTCTTGCCATTAACTCAGTATGCCGATTTAAAAATTGTAAACAGTTTTGGTATTATTCAGGTAGCTTCTTGCTTAAATTGTCTTTAATTAAAATAAAAATTTAACGATGTTTGATTTTTCCATGTGGGCATTCATATGTCAAAAGTAAAATTGACGAAACTCCATGCAATGACATTCAAGAATTAAAATTAAGAATGACCAATGATGTCTAAGAGTTAAGACGTACACCGGAAATTCTCATTAATCCTCTCCGACATACTCTTAAAGTATATCAAAAACCAAAAAAAGAGCGACAGGGTGGGTGAGTTCGGCAGTTTTTCTAACAAATAGTAGCAAATAATTATTTGTTATTTATTTTTAATTGTCAATAAATATTTTGAGTAATAAAGAAATAAGTCTACGATATTGTAGAGAAAAATAATTTCTAACTAATAACTGGACTTAAAACCATTTAAAATTTTTAAATTGGGATTCTTGGCTAATGGTAAGAGATAGATATACTAAGTGTTATATAAAATATTTTTTTATTTTCCCTAGAATACGAAAACTGGAAAATATACAGAATATTTCATTTAAAAAAATGAAAGTTACGTCAAAAAATGTCAAAATTTGACAATTATGGGAATTCATTTGAAATTTTCCCAAAAACTTGGGAAGAACTCGTCGAGAGCAACCTTTGCCGCGCAACGATATTTTTCAAAAACAAAAAAGTTATTGCAAAATCAAATGTTATCAAGATAAAATGATCACACCGCACATGATGGTATCGTGGCAAAGATGTTTAAAGATTAAAAAAAATCCTTTGCATTTTTATTCGAAATTCTTTTCGTTTTCGAGATACCGGAAGTCCAAATTTTATTTTAAAATTACGCATTTTTGCATAGCTCCTTCAAGACTTAATCTACTTTAATGAAATTTTGCAGTTTATAACAGCTGCTATCATGGATGGTGCATTTTTTGCCCTTTTTGTCCGAACTGGTGGTACATGGCTCTTTGTGATTCTCTTTTGCGGCCGTAAAGGGATTCATTATAGTCCTACTACAATAAAGCAGGTAAATTTATAATCCTGTTAGAATGAAGGAGATAACGTATTACGTGTTTATTGTGACAATGACTGAATATGGACTGACGACATAAATTTTGTTCCTGTGAACTCGTTATTAACATGTTTGTTTTCTGTATATAAAATCGATCATTAGTGACCCACATTAACGCTCAATTTGTCAATTGTTTTATTTTAATGGAGGATTTTATTGTAGGCAGTCAACGTTTCATAAAATCGACAAACACGCTATTGTTCCCCACTTGACGTTTATCCGACAGACAGAGATAGGTTAGACAATGTGTCTTTTTTCTTCACGTCACGACTCTGTCACTGTCATCGAGTTTGATTGTTTAGAATAGACATCTCGCATACGTCCAGGATTTGGATTACTTATCGGATTGTTTTTTAGAAGTTTTTGAGCTAATTTACTGAGATTTTCTTTAATGTATTAAATTAATCCTATATTGGCAAACGATCGAAAAATTGCAATCTTATGACGATCAGTTCCCCGAAAAACAGGCAATAATAAGGGTTGGTGTGCGTTGCACAGGTGTCCCATGTGGCAACCCCAGTTTGACCTCACAACCCAACAGGCTTAAAAGTCATTTAACCGTGGAGTTCTGAGTTTTTGGTGAGAAAACATTTGAATACATGGGTTGTAATCGATGTTAGAGGCAAAGGTCATCGGCCCAAATCCGGGGAAAATGGTTAGTGGAAGTAATATAATATAATAATTAGGATTAAGGTTTGGCCCATCATCGCTTACCATAATCCGAGTGCTAATTTCAATACAAGGGCCGGTAGCGTGCGTGGCGTTAATCCACATGCATTAGCCACCAGACTCGTATAAAATAAAATTTTATACCTCTTAGTGATCATGCAAGCTGTCGTTCAAAAGACATCAAGGTCATTAGAATTCTGTAATAACTAATTATTAAATTTAAATCATTATTAGAACGAAACAGGAGACTGTGAAGCAACAACCAGCATCAGCGGCTTAAGAGCTAGTTTGGAAGTTCGGTAATTCCTACATCTGCGAAGGCTAATGTTGGCTTAATTGCATGATGCCTTAGAGGAATGAGTTAGGTATAAGTAGCAGCGAATTGCACGCATACAGAGCCGGCTTGGAACACCTTTACTATCACAAAAAAGTACTTAAAAATAAATTATCCATTAACTTTTTTTGGGGCCAAATGCGCCACGTCCCTTCGACAACATCACGACCGATCAAACAATAATTTTTTTGTTATCTACTCAACCAACATCCCTCTAAAGAGCGCACATTGCGTCCATCCGCTCCGCTCAACAAAAGTAATTTAAATAAGCGCAACAAAAAAATCTCAACAGTCTAAATCCGGGCGGCGCGGAGTCCTAATTGGTGCTCCGGAACAAAAAACGAATTTATAATAATAATTACCATTCGGCCCTATTGAGTGCACCTTTAAAACAAGAAAAGTAAAACCACCACCTGTGCCATATAAAGAAAAGGACCTCCGACCTTGTATACTTTTACTTTCGGGACTGGGTTTCCATATGGTGCTCGGGGCGCACCCATAAAAAATAAAGTGTTAACATGTTTTGTTGTTTTTTTTCTCGCTGGTACACCCGCATGGCAGTTTTGTTTATTCAGGTAAAAAGGGATAGTTTGTGAGGAGTGAAAGGGAAATCTATGATCGGAGATATGATCAAGGGCTTGACTGGTAGACGTGTAGAGAGGAGTCAAGATGGATAGTTTCAAGGTAAAAGGGGGCTAACCCTGTAGGTAAATAGAGCTTTGGACTATCTTTAAATTTCCGTTCCGCACATAAAGCAATTTGTCCAAGTTCAATGTATCGGATTAAAGGTTTTGAGGGACGTGAGTTGCCAGGGAAAGGGTTTCACAAATTTGCATTTTTTCTTGCACTTCTCTCTAAACTTAAAAACATATTAAGTTAAAAGGCTAAAGATTACTCCTTTTTCCCAATTCCTTGATTTTCCCAACATTTACGGAGAGACTTTGATTAGGTGCGATACAAATTTTTTTCAGAGAAAAATGCCCTAATGAGGGAGGAGTATGGAGTACTCTGTAAAGAAACAAATGAGACATTGTTGTAATTCCTACATTACGTTCCCACATTAACCCCAAACAATGCCCCCATAAGTAAAACAAGTGGGCGTGAACATAGCGGCCATCGCAGAGGACGGAACACACCGAAGAATTTGTGGGATTGCAGTAATTTGTTCCGGTACGATGTAAGTAATTACGCCACATTACATTAATACGTCACATCATGAGACAAAGTTATGTCTTCATTATCAGTTGTGTTCCTCAGCATTTGAAAGAGCCTCTTGATTGTTATCCCCCTCCCAAAATCTTGGAGCTTGCGGTAGCTGCCGGGTGTTCATTAATGTGAAGTCAAGTGTACAATTTTCCTTGATCTTTGTTGTGTTTTTTGCCTTCTTCATTCTTCCCGCTTGCTTTGTCTATCGCTGTCCCCCAAGGCGGAATATCATCACAATATTGTTTAAAATGACGTCGAGGATATTTTTGAACACCTGGACCTCAAAATTACCATCGTAAAATAACCTGTGAGAACACATTTGCCTACCCGAAACTGTCCCCCAATCCTATCGATCGTCGATTGTGGAAATGCACCACCCCGTAAACATCAAAGTACTCAGCTCAGGCACTTTGTCAAGTTACATTTTCTTTATAGTTCCTTTATGAGTACACCCCCAATTCAATGGAGCGTGTCTCTCTCCCTCTCTCTCTCTCTCTCTCTCTTTCTCTCACTCTCTCTTTCTCTTTGAACATGACAAAAATACACATGTGACATCTCCAAGCAAGAAAATCGATTATTCGACTATCAAGAATGCGAACTTAAGATTATATATTAACTACCATCAGGTAGAGAGTCTTTAGGACTTTTAAGGACCTTGTATCAAGGACTCCGATGTGAGAAAAGGAGTTTTCGAACGTCTCATTTAGCGCTGGTGCTATGGCCTGGAAAGGTCTCTGGAAATCTGTCGAGCAAAAACTCTGTAGAAAACTCATCTGAGTACTTTTATTTGAGGTCCGCTGCGGTTCCCGAACATTTCGCCCTCTCCAAGACCGAAGAGGGTAATATTGGGTGTGCACTGGAAGAACTACCCATAAATTTTGGTCACTGAAAGCAGGTAAAAAAAATGTTGTTGACCCCGGTCTATGGTAGTTTAAAAAAGTGAAATCGAATTGATTCTCGGGCCAGCAGAATTTTGATTGAAGGACCAACAGTGATTGAGCTCACGGCATGTTTGAAGCCTAAACAAATTCTCATATACCACGAACTACCGCTAACGGCAGAGAACTTCGAAACTGCGAGGAAAAAGGTAATGTTGTCAATTTTATGGTACCAAGAAGAACCCGTCTTTCATAGTTAATACAGTTAAATTAGCGCTGAAAAAAGTTAATTTATTTTCCATTAAAGTGAAAAAGCGAACCACGTGCTAGGCCATGCGCCAAATGTTTGGTGCGGCTTTTAATCGAGATTCAAATTGATAGAAAACGCCAGTTTATCGGGAAAAAATGGGTTCTTCTGCAGAATCGATTTAACGAACGAGGAACCGTCATAATTGAAAAATTATAACGGTGAAGTTGTTGTTTGTATATGAGCTTAGGCTTCATTGTTTAGGATGGAAAAAGTTGACCGCTTATGGGATATGAAGATTGCTAAAGAAGTGCCAAATTGATTCTCTGAAGCATCACGTATTTGGTCAGTTTTTGCTGTGGATAACAATAATTTGTGAACGTCTGACACACGTCTGTTATCTTTGCATCGGCGATCTGCCTGAACGGGATATCTAAGGAACCTCGCAGTTTACGAAACATTTTTAGGGGCTTTTTCAAAGTCACGATTGCACGTTTGCCCCTGTATCGCAGGAACTAAAAGATATTACAGCTCCATCTACGTAGACCTCGTCCACAACATTAATGTCATACAATGTTGTGGTCAACTGGTTCACAAGTTCTCGAGATATCCACGAAAGAATGTCTGGAAAAATTCAAAAACACTTTTAGAAATGTTTAGATATATTTCAAATTTGGAGTAGATGATGTTAAGCAGAAGACTGATGCGATGCTAGAAACTGAAAAACAGTCGAAGTATTCGAACTTTTTTTAGTACTTTTTTACGTTGAAATCCTTAAAAACGCGGCTCACCCTCTTCGAAAACTAAAATTAGACCATTAGGGCACTAGATATTACCTTCACTTTCTTGAGGTGAACGCGATCTTGTGGGAAGAGATTTTTTTCAATGTGATCGAAGAAACAGGTGTATTATACATAGGGGGTGCAAGATCCGCCTGACGGCCCACTATACCCCCGAAACCGCCCTTAAAACCAGTTCTTAGAGGGTTTTTGATGGTTCTGTAGTAGGCCTCCGTACGAGCCCGATTTGCAGCCGCTCGATTTTCCCATAGCATTCGAAGATTGGATGTGACGCAGCGAGAATCCCGACGAGGGGGTGGGGAAGGGGGGGGGATGTGAGACGGGGGTGAAATGAACTTATACGCCATGTTAAAGATTCCAGCGCTTAAAAATATCTCGTTTCAACTAAAAAACTAATTTTGCACCCTCTTCTCAAACACAGGAAACACCCCCTACGCCGGAAACGCGAGTAGTTCGTGAAACATTCTATTTTGTTTCGGATGTAGGTATAGTTAAAGGAAGATCGAGAAAAATTGCTACTTTTTTGTGATTTTGTGTGGGAAGTAAGGGGTCGTCGGGGGGTCGAAAGGAAGTTATGGTTTTACTTAGGGGAGATGCGCGTTTGAGATTTGTTGTGGGGGTTGCACAGTTTTAATTGCGGAGTTTCAAGTTGTTATCTGAAGGAAGAAGCTGTTAATTGGATTTCAAGATTTTGTTGTAAATATTGAAATTTCGATTTAATTAATACCTTTTCTTAATGTTTTAAGACACCTTGACGAGCATTACCGAACATCTTGCTCTCACACAGATACTATAGGTATAAAGTCATAATCTTATTACTTACAGGAAATGCTGAGCTAGCTACGGTCCTGGCATTGGGCTATGTTAAAAGAGAAAGATTCCGTTCAAAGTTTTGAACTTGAAATAAACCTTGCTACGCCACTGTAGTTGATAATTGAAATCTGGGATTTCGATATTTGTTGAGGTGAATATATTTTTTCTTATAACTAATCAGTGGCGCAGCTCATTTCTGCACGAATGTCTCCCGTAATGCGCAAAAGTGTGTTTTCAGATCCTTTTTTTCTCTTTGAAATCCATTTGTTACTCGTTATTACGCCAATGTGGTTGACATATGAAATCTGCAATATTGTTTTTCGCTCAAGTAAACATGAGAATGAACCAAAATATGCAAGTTGATTTGTCCTTTGCTACGCCACTGTCGTTCATGGCCATATAGTTTTTAGTCAAATGAATTTTGTTGAAAATATGTCAGTGGCGTAGCTCATAGCGAAGAAAGTGCACTTAGTTGAGATTGTACGGGCTGTAGATTTTGAGACTTGTTCGTCGATATAAAAACTGATCTACCCCCTGTTACGCCACTGTGAAGACGTTAAGCTTGAGTTTACTCGCACTCTCAACAATTTTGCTTTTGATTAGCCAGTGCCGTAAATCATACCTTCGTTATCAATATTATGTCGCAGCTACCACTTGAGGCAACTACAGAGTCAGAGCAAAAAATTGTTCAAGACTTGCTTTAGGAACAAGAAGCGTTCGTTTCGTCGACAGACCTATACTTCTAGACCTACCTGAGGACACATTTTGCACTGATACTTCCTCGGTTGCACTCCCCCGTTTTGCATGCCGCCCATTTTGGTTGCGTTGATGGGTTGAGGCACCACCAACAGAGCCGGACTCGAACCTGGAACCCCAGGACTCGAGCTGCTTGATGTGGACCTTCCCGACGTATACAGACCTGGAGTGCTCGTCATGTGATCCTCCATTCCGGCGTACACTGGAAACAAATCAAATTTCGATACTGACAAATATTGTTAATAAGACGTCATTAAATTAGAATAAAATTCTCATAAAACTGCACGTTAACTGGTTCTGCGGCCGGTGGCTTGCGATTAAAATGAAAATGAATGATTTTTAAGTTCTGATGAAATGGAAATGACTGCTTGACTGTTAGGCATTCGATTTGGAGTTAATTGACGGATTTATGAGTGTTTTATAATAGGTAGTTCATTGTGGCTGCGTATACGTACGTATCGCAGAAAGGCATCAGAAAACGGGCTCGCAGAAACCTGCTAGTGGCTTAAGATAACACCCATCGGTTTGTTAATTAGTTTGCAAAGAAATTAGCAAGATATTGCTCCAAATTAACATCAGGTCGTTGCGATAAACGTTAATTATGATAGATGCGACAGTTATTCGTGATGAAGAAACTTGATGCAGAGATGTTGTTTAGTTTTACGAGACTGTATAAGGCTTGCGCACTGTTTAATGGCATATCTTTGCATTAAAAAATATATATATATGTATGTTTATGATGGTCCGCGCCCGGAAAATTATAGCAACTTTCCCACGTCTTTGGATTGAAACTAGTTAGTTGAGGTTGATGTTTGCACAAGACGTGGAGTGGTCACAGGTGAGGTTCAGCATTATTTCGTATATGGAGGGAAGAGGGATGTAGGAAGAAAAAGTAAAAATTTTCCGGAAATATTAGAAAGGGTTGGGGGGGGGGGGGGGGGGGGGGCAGTAGCAGACGTGATATCTCTGGAACTCGTGGAGCAGTGTTTTTTTACATAATAACTCGACTAAGATCGGCTGGACGAGCTGTAAAAGTCCACGGAAGCCACGTTGGGGCGTCTCATTTAGTTTCCGAGATACCGATCGCTTTCGTTAGATTTTCGCGATTCTGTAGGGGCTCGATGATGAAGATGCCTGAGAATCCCGTATCGCGGATTCAGAACTTGACCTCCGTTGTCCAGGTGGAATCACCTATTTAATCATCACCATGTCTTCTCCAGGGTGTCGGCCGGCACCGGCCCCTCTCATAGTGCTCGCATGTGCTCCCAGACGTCGAGGGAGCCGTCCCGGTGCAACACAGAATCCACGCGATTGGAGCGGAAGTCAACGATCTGCATAAGTTTTCGATGTTCTCCAAGTTTTCAACGTTAACCAGTCGCTCAGTTATAAGAATAATAACCCTTGGACCTCCATAAAAATCAAAATGCAACGCTTTTTTTTTACCGGTACAACAATACCGTTAATGAAAAACGGCAACTTTCCAGCCAACAAACACTGTATAATTGACCTTTCGAAGCCGCTAAACTCCCACTCGAGATTGTGCATCCACACATTTAATATTATAACTTTTAATTAAGTTTATAGACGAAATAAAAAACAAAAACTAGGAAAGTATAATAATAAAACGCTAGACTGAGGGCCGTAAACTTCGGTTTGTTTTTATTTTTGCTGCAAGGGCCGTAAAAATATACTTTTATGTTTATGTCTATCCCATAAAAATTCTGCTTGCTAATCTTTTTTATTTTCGTTGCCTTTTTGTATTTTTTTTATGACTTTCCAACGCAAAGGGCATAATATTCTTCTTTAGGTGGAGTGGATGCAATTGGAGCCGCACCCCCCTCCCCCCCTCACCCTACAAATCCCACTTTCGAACGCAGATTTACGAAGACAAATCCGCAGGAATTAATGCGGCTCAAATTTGGAGCACCTTGGACGTTTTCGACCTCCGTTTTTCCGGAGCCACGTTTATACGACCCTCTCGATCTTGAATGGGCTGCGGAATGGCCTCCCGGAGCCTCCCTACATGTTCGATAACACCCCAATTGACGGAAATTAAATCTTGCACAATAGTTAAAGACACAGGTGGCCTTCAATATTAAAGTACCCGTCGAGACCTTGCCTCGAAGAATGTCAGTTGGTGTTTGGTACCCACATTTTGCGCGTGCGACCTTGGCTACTTACATCATGCACGAAGCATTGTAATGCCCATGTAAAAATGTCTTCTTTTGCCTGTGGGGTTTTATTGTTTGTGTTAATTGCTCTTCCCAGTTTGTCCTTTCGGTTTCTCATGTTCGAAAGCGCCACACAACGTGTTTGAAGAGAAATTGTTGCAAAATGCAACTAATTAGCCGTAACGAACAAAAACGGTGGCCGTACAAACAAAACGGCGTTTTCTTCAGCCCAAGATTGAAGTAGGTATTTCAACCCGTTCATCGTTGTAACGCTTCGCTAACCCTATTATCAATGGTCTAATAGAAAATGGAATGACGAAGGATGATTGTGGAAAAAAGCGATTTAATCGAGAACTTATGAATTAAAGTAGAAAATATACGAACATGCATGAAATTACTTTTGTCGTTACTCGGTGCTCTCCGATTTTTTTACTCTTATGCAGAGAATGCATTCTAAAGCCGGTTTCAACGAAGAAAACCCCTGTATAATAGTGTGAATTAGCTCCTTTCAACAATGATTGTTTAAAAGCAAACGGCCATGGCAAAGAACTTAACAATCTCCCGTGTTAGTTTGGCATTGCCGCGGGCGCCCCTCGTCAGATTTGATAGTTTCCTGTTCGACCGGTACCCAAATTTGGTACTTAATCGCACGGTAACATTATGGGTAGGACCTCTATTATATCTGCGAGCGACCGCGAGTTCGTAGTAGAATATTTCACTGATTTGTATCTTTTTTTTAACCACGATCGAACAAGCGAAACAATGGAAAAAAAATTATTTCAGAGATTTAGAAGTGTGAGAACGGTTCCTGGTCTTGGATGCGGCGTGAGCACAATTGTTGGGTCCGAATCCCTATTCTACCATCACTCTGCTGTACCGCGGTACTTTGAAAAGAGTACGATTTATTCAGCAGTGTTTGCTGAAGCTTGGCAATACAAAGCGGCAATTCGGATAATTACAACGGCTGTATGAGAAACACAAAAATCCTTTGACGCGACCACTTTTAATTAATTAATTATTTAATTGTGTCTTCCATAAAAACCAAAGGGACCATCCGAAACTAAAAATGTTCTCTCAAAAGCGGCATGAGCGCAAATTTATTCGCTACGGTGAAGGTTCGAGATGCAAAAATCGAAGAATTTTTTTCTAAATATTTAACATAAAATACCTTTAATGATTTTTAAGGGTTCATTTTTTACTTATTTTTATTTCAATTTTTTCTTTTTTTTTTCTTTTTTTTTAAATTTAATTCGTGACAGGGCTAGTCCAGCATTTTAATTACCGCATAGCGATGTTAATAAATACTTATGGAAATCCGGAGTCAATCCAGAGGCGATTGTGGGCATTTAAAATAAAACTGCTGACGTTAGCGCTTTACTTATTATTAGCTCTTTAATAATAGTGCTACCGAAGGGTGTTAAAACTACAACAGGGTTACGCGACTGGCAACTGAATTCAGGTGGCTTCGTGGATTGGAAACTTTTGCCGTGGTCGATGGGTGCAGATTTATAAATGAGGTTTTTCACAGTTCCCCACAATCCGATGGGGGTAAATCTGGAGAGCGGGCCGGCCAGCGTTTGAAATGAGGAAGTGTTCAATTCATTGCCGATCATCACCTTCGAGGGGGTTTTAACATTTTATCCTCGCGAGGGAAATTTTCACTTCATTTCCAGCCGAGTCGCGAGCACGTCTTTTCGGCGCAGACCATGCCCCAGCCTCGGCTGAAATTGGCCGGTCCGAGCCTACTAACCTAAGCAACCTTGCCGCAACCCTCCCAGCTTCAATTCCAGCAGTTTCGTTCGTATTCAATTCAATGCCGAACCTCCCGAACATTCGGGCGAAGCAATCGCGAATTTTTAAGGATCTCCACGAATACTTGAAATCTCCGCTTAGAACCGTTCGACTTAGGTACACGACTAATAAGGGAATTTCTCTTTCACCTGTTGCCGCGCTTGCAAATTTCGGGCCAACATACAGGCGCAATTTAAACCCTCCATAACAAAGTTATGACATAATCATCATCCCGCTGAGATATTACACAATAAGACGACACATTCATGCATAAATTTGCAGTTTCGACTACAAAGTATAATCTCTGGACAAGCTCATATAAAATGTTTGCATGTCGTTTATTGCGATGTCTCGTCGACATAAGCGCCAATTTCAGGAGGGAAATATCAGCACTAAAACCGATTATCGGCAATTACTGCGTAAGTTAAAAACCGCAAAAATACGACCCGTTTCACGCAAAACGGCCCCATAAATTTCTGCAGGAAAACTGGGCCATCCCGCGTCATCAGTGTAATGACCGGATGTCGAACGTCCCGTCTTAATTAAAATCTTTAATTTTATGTCTTCATGTATGCGACTGCATCATCGGCGTGCATCTGAGCCGAAGAGGCAGAAGTCATGCAGGTACAATTAGTGAGGAAGACATTCGGAAGATTATGTTGGCGGATTTACACAACGTATGACGATGTTAAATTACCCACTTCGGTAACTTATGCAAAGCTCTTCTGATGAGCTCAGCTCTGGATGGCCTTCCCATTATCTTAATTCAGCGATTAACTTCGTTATAACAGTGTTTGGTTTGCTCGGAGAAGGCGAGTGGCGACATTAAGGAAGCACAATCCGTGTCTTCGTTTCGGGTTTCGGAATTGGGGGGAAAGAGGCCCGGTGATGGACCGATAAATACATCTGTAATATAACGCGCAACGTGTTTACCTGTGGAAGTTTTACCCTTCATTTTGGGGGTAGAAACGTCCCCAGACATGTTTCTCGAAACGAATGCGCACTGAGGCTGTTCACTAAACCGCTCCCGTGAATTGGGGATGAAACTGATCTTGCGTCACACATGTTTGTGGTTGGCGATCGAAATGCTAATTTCGCTCAGATCTTTCGGGGTGTAGTAAGTAGTGGCGACCATCGAATTAAAAACGACACATAAGAGAAACGAAAAATATGGTTCCTTGGCAGTAAACTTTAAAAAATCGTTTTAAAAAAAATCGACAAACTCCTCGAACATACAGTGGTGGCCATAAAAATAGGACCACTTCAAAAATTTCAATTTTTTATTTTTATCAGTAAAGAGATAAAAAATTAGAACAAAAAAAACTAGAATACATTTAATAATAAAGAAAACAATATACAAAAATATAATTTAACGAAAAATAAATAAAAGTCTTCAATAAAACAATAAAAACAAAATAAATATGTGGTCCTAAAAATAGGACCGGTAAAACATTATCAAAAAAAAAAAGGAAAAAAAACGAAATTAGCAATTGAATATGGCCTAATGTTTAATATTTGGTTGCTTCTCCCTTTTGGGCAATCACTGCCTTTAATCTTTTAGGCATTGATCTTGTTAAACGCTGGCAGAGCTCAACAGGAATAGCTTCCCATTCCCGTTGGACTACGGACCACAGTTCTTCTTTATTTTTGACCTGATGACTCCTCACAGTAGCCTTAATGTGTACCCAAAGATTTTCGATGGGATTCAGATCCGGCGATTGTGAAGGCCATGGCACAACAGAAATTGCTTCATTTTGAAAAAATTGTTTCACTCGCCTAGCTGTATGTTTCGGATCATTATCTTGTTGATATTTCCAAATTAATAGCATTTCTTCCGAAGCATATGATAGCATAACATTTTTCATTATTTCAAGGTATTCCTCTTGATTCAGGATTCCTTTTATCCAATAAATAGGACCAACACCGAACCAAGAGAAGCAACCCCACAATTTTATATTACCACCTCCATGTTTAAGGGTTTTTAGAGTGTTTTGGAAGCAATTCCTGTTTTGGTGGCCGCCTCACGCACCGTCGACCATCCGAACCGAACAAATTAATTTTTGTTTCATCCGAAAAAAGAACATTTTTCCACAATTTTATGTTATCATCTTCGTTTTCAAAGCGAAGATGATTTTTTGCACATTTTATTCTTTTTAATTTGTTTGTTTTTGATAACAACGGTACCTTTCGAGCCGCTCGGCCATGTAAATGAACTTCCTGCAATCGTCTTCGGATAGTTCTGGAATTTATTTCCAATTTTAGGTCCTTTTGAAGTTGTTTGAAACTTAAAAAAGGGTTTTTTTGGGATTCTCGCTTTATTCGGCCGTCGGTCAAAATGGTTGTTTTCCTCTTACGACCGCGATTTTCTTGTTCTTCGTGTTTGAGAGCATTTATTATTAACGTTTTCGATCTTCCTAGTTTTTGAGAAATTTGACGCAGGGAATTGCCCTCATCTCTAAGTGTTTGTATTCTAATTCTTTCAGTTAAAGAACAGTGGTGTTTACGCCCCATCTGTTTGTATATTAGTTATTAAAATGCATCCAAAAGCTTCGAAATAATTAATTAGACTTACCTTTCAATTGCTATTCTAATGAATGAGGAATTATGAAAGTTATTAAAAAAATAACGAGCTTTTAATACACTGGTCCTATTATTATGACCACTTTAGTTTCGACTGTCTGAACGAAACAGGGGAAGTACAATTCTAGTATAAGGTAATTCCCCTGGTTTCTATTGACACACATAATTACCAACCTTGTAGAAATTTAGAACCCTATTTCGAACGAGATAGAATAACTTTCAATAAACTTTTCTCCATATTTAAAATTGAACCAGTAGTGGTCCTATTTCTATGGCCACCACTGTATAATCAAGAGTATTGAATTAAATAATGATATTAAAAATAAATAAATAAACAAAATGTAAAATATCTAGAGCGAGTCCGTTGGCTTTTATTCTTCTTTACTTCAAGGCAACGGTTTGGTATAGATTTACTTCGCGCCTGACAACGTTCCTCAGTAATGGAATACCACACTTGCTTAACAGCATAGAATAAATCTGGAATACTTTTGATGTTTTGTACTCTCACGGCCTTCTTCACATCATTTCACGAATTTTCAATGAGATTTAGGTCCGGACTACAGGAAGGCTTTTAGAGTTCTGGTTGAACTAACCACGAACAGTAACTGCCGTATGCCTTGGATCGTTGTCTTGCCGAAATTTCCCAATTACAGGCAAGTTCTCTTCAGCATACAGTAGCATTATAGCCTCCCACAATGCTCTTGTGTGGAATCTGATTCATAATCCCCGCAGTTTCATGAATAGCGCCTACTCCGGATCAGGAAAGGTAGCGTGAAACTTGAATCGATTCACCTCCATGTTTCAGAGCGATTGTGGTGTACTTAGGATTATATTCCCGGTTGGGAGGACGCTGCATCTGTTATCTCCTATCTAATCCTATCCGATTCATTTTTGTTTTATCGGACCAGAGATTGTATTTCCATTGGGACAAGGCCCATACTTTATGGTCGTCTGCAAACTGTAATCCAGATGTGCGATATTTTTTTTTAGTCATCGATTTTTAATGTGCTGTTCATCGACGCAAATTGTTTTCGTTCAGATGAGGTCTACTAGTTCGCAGGGATAACACTGAGTTTTAATTTTCGCAATTTTTTTGAAAAATCCCTCTCTGGATATCAACCGCCGTCATCTTGAGATTCTGGCGAGAAAGTTTCACAATTTGTCTATCTATTCCCGGATGTGTTCATTCGTGATTCCTTTTCGTGGTAGGTTTTAACCTTGTTGCAATATTCTTATACGACATCCCAAAAGACCTTAAAGTAATAATTAATTCTCCAAGTTACGATGTGGAACTTTTTGATTTTTCAATTGTTTCCTATACACATAAATCGTCCTTATTCCCAAAGGAACGGGTTATCGACCATTCGGTCTTTCTGCCCCTGTCGTACAATTATTCTATTTTGCTAATACATTTCACCAAAACGAGAAAAATGATCGAAAACGTAGCAGTACAAAAATCGGAAGGAAGATTCAAAAGGCAAAGAATAGCTCTGCTGCCAATAGCATTCTAGTAAGGGTTTCGACGGAGGACGGAATTTTGCTGGTTTCATCTGTCCTGCCAGCCAAAGTGAGTTCAGTATCGTCCAATTGTGAGGGTTGTCCTCCATTTGGCCTGTAGCTGTAGTAGCCTTTCAGTTATTCTTGTCATGTGTGCACGTTCATATAGCAGTTGGTTTGATGGGTTGGGTGGTGGGTTTTCAGGGTGTCTGATTTTGGTGGTCAGCCTAAGTGCAATTTGTTCTGCTGTTTATATGTATCGTTTGGTTTTATCTGTTGCACTGACTCTCAACTCGCGACCGTAATCCAGTAATAGTCTGCATATAGCTTTGTATGTTGTGGTGGCATCCCTGTACTGATTTCCTCTGTAGGTTAGCGACCGCAAGAGTTTCGTCCTCCTGACAATTTCTGTTCTCGTGTTCTGTACATGTTTAATTGTTTACTATATTTCGTTAATTCTCAAAATTTAAATCTTATAAAAACGTTCACGAAGATTTAACAATAGATACGCTAAACAGACAAACCAACAGCGTCCTTAAATTAATGTCCACTCTCTGTTAATACTTGAAGTGCGCTGATTGCTTTAATATTTTCATAAACATGGGAATTTCTTAACTTCTTATGAAATAGGAAGACCTCAGGAATCCCTGAGATACTTTGAAAACATAGATTCATACAATGCTGCCAGATTTTCAACAAATTAAGTAGGCGCTCTAATTCTATGGTCATCACTGTATGCGGTTTTTTCGGTTCCATGAATATACAGGGTTTCCGTTTCTAGAGCGTAACCAAAAGGGTCTTGATAATCATAAAAGAGAGCGGTTGAGTTTCGATAGAGGGGCTCAATTTAGCGTGCCCGATGATGATCAACCGTTTGGGATTTTAAAGAGAAAATTTTAAAATATTTCACAATATAAGGTAAATCAACTCCGTTTTAGTTCTGGCTTTTTGTTCCTAGTTGTCTTTATTGAGTTGTTGTTATGTTATTTTCATAAAGCAACATTACAGATAAAATTCGAAAGGTCGATAAAAGAAAATTGGAAGTCCCCGATACAGAGACTACAGGGAAGATTGCAAGGAAAAGCAGCCTTAACAAAAGTTATTGATGGCCACTGGACTCTTAAAACGACCAAGTATTTCAAGGTTTCTTATGGAGTAGTAAACAACCGGAATCCAGAGATTCAGAACTGAGTTTTTACCAAGAAACAACACAAATTAAATGAGCTACTATGTATGGGGAATTGTGTTTTCCATCATTGACTAAATTTGAGGCATATGGCTAAGGATCTTTTGCACCGTCACTAAATATTCCTATGAAGACCGTGGATCGTTAATGTCGTATTATTGATAAACATGTTTTCAGTTTCCTGCATATCAGGAAAAGACACAAGAGCTTCTTTATTCCAAAATCACCAGGGATTACAAGAATCATTTTCGCCTTGAGGATGGCCACAAGGGTACAATGTTTTTTTTTTTTAAGTTAAATTATCCAGATGGTACTGTTGGGGCGCGCCGCTGGTGGAACTACACAGCTACTACAGCAATCGAAGTGTTTTTAGTAGCTGACGATTTTCACGAAACTTTAAAAAATCGGACAAATTGACTCTCTGTATCTCGAAAATTACGAATTTGTCTTTATTAATGAAACTGGATTTAGTTTTCGATGACGTATTCATTAAGATTTGGCATCGGAGTTCACAAACAGGCTGTATACTCACATTTGAAAATGTCTTCCCCCTTTCAAAATAACCCTCCACTTTCAATTTTCCTCCAAAATTAATATTGTGCTTTCCTAATGTACCTTTTAATGCCTCTTCTATTTCAGCCTAATAATACCTACAGGGTGGCGCAAATAGAATTGCCACCCGCATAGCGTTTGCAACTTTCGAATTATTAGAAAAGGACAGACGATGTTGACTTTTTTATCAAGTGCGAAACAGATTTGCATTAAAATGACTCTTTTGAGGAGCTAAAGTGTCGGTGATAGTTAAAAGATGCCCCAAATAAAGGCTGGCCATTAACCTCATATAGGCATTAAAATATCACAGACTTGTCCTTGGTTAAGTCCATTTCTTATCAGAGAGCTAGGCAGCTGTTTGGTGGTAAATAGCAAATGGCTCAATCAGCGCCCTACGTTTATGACTCACTGGCTACTGCAAGGCTTGTCTTTATGATCATCCATTGTAAACTCAGTGGTTTATTGCAGTAGGAAGGTGTGAAAAGATAAGAATTAGGTCGGTTTATGATGGTACTACAAGGCCGGCCTTTGCTGATTTGAAGTAGTACCACCTAACTAATTGCATTTTAGCGCAAATGTCCTGTTGTGAATATGGATACAAATAAAAAATTAAATAAATAAAATTGTTTATCTAAGATGAGTGTTTTTTCTGGACTAATTTTCCTCTTAAATTAGGATTTAAATATACTTGGTAATCGGGCCACGCCTTTATACTTGTGAGAAATAGTACACAAGGTGTCTTTGAAATTGTACCATAAACTGAACCGCATAGTCTAGGTCCCAAAATATAACGCAAAATTCATATAAATATACAGGGTGTTCATCTAGCAACCCCTCGTGTTCCTATGAGTCTTGTCATGATGGAATAAAAAACTCAATTACCGACAAGTATATGCAGATAAAATTCTAAATTAGTGAAAATTCCACAGTGTTCCAAAAACGCGGGGCGCCATAAAGTGTTTTTTTCCCAAATGGGACAACCTGTCCACATGATAGAATCCACTCTAGATTCTATGTTAGTCCCCAATGTTTTTATCTATGGGATATAGTGACTCGAAACGAATGACGTTATAAATAAAATTTTTTAGATATCTGCAGTTATTAACAAAAATAAATAATACCACAGTTAACTCAAGTCGGAGTTTGATAATTTTAGGATGAAGTCTCATGTCAGATCACCTCAGCAGGCACGAATACTCATTTAGGCTAAAAGACGTACAGGGCGTTCAAAATAGCAGTTTAAATTTTCATATTTTGAACTTTATATTTCTTGATTTTTTCAAATAAGATAGTGCGTTTTTCATGACGTAGAAGACTTGTAGAGACAAAGTAAAGAAAATTGAATTTTCTATACTTTGTTTTAAAATAATGTCTATTTACCATAAATGTCAATAGAATTATTAATTATTTCGAGAAAGCCTGCGTTTACGGTTAAATGCCGTAGTGTTAATCATGCGTTGCCATGGTTTCGATGTTTTTGATCTTAAGTTTTCACAGATCATTTACGGCTTTCTATTCCTTCGAAATTTGTTCACTATAGAACTGGTTTTCGAAATGAAGTATTTTCAACAAAAATTTATTGGTATGATTTATGTAATTGATTCATGTGATGGAAATTGTTTATTGGCATTTCGGCCCAACGATTTTCGAATAGATAACATTTTGATCTAAAGAGCCTAAAAAGTTTAAAGTAGCGTTTTGAACGGACAGGAAATGTTAGTTATCGAAAAAAGCCGAAAAAAGACTCTTAACGGAAGAAAATCTACTGGACATCACCTTAGCAGTAGTAGAAAACCCAAGCATTAGCGTAAGAGAAGTTAGTTAGAAAGTGAATGAACTGTCAAAATTTAAAACAGAAAAAATCGAATCCGTGGCAACGCATGAATAACACTAAGGCACTTAGCCATGAATGTAGATTTTATCTCTTAAGTTATGTTAAAATAAAGAAAATTGAATTTTCTTTCATTCTACGTCATAAACAACGCACTATCCTAGTTGAAAAAATTTTAAAAAATGAAGCCGAAAAAGTGAAAATTAAAATATTGTGAACGCCCTGTGCGTATTTTTGGCTGAATGAGCACTCGTGTCTGCTGAGGTAACGTCACGTGAGAATCCGTCCTAAAATTTAACTTAAGCTAACTGCGATTTAATTTTCTTTTAAGAGACACTGCAGATGTATAAAATTTCTTTTGAAACGTCCTAGCCCCCAGTCACCGCATCCCAGGACAAAAAAAATTTAGGAACCAACATAAGATCAGAAAAAGATTTTATAACTTGGAAAACTGCAGTTGATCCAATTTAAAAAAATTACACTTTATCAACTCTCTCTTTTCTTTGGACATCGTGTAGGGTTGTCGCTAATTTCAAAAGTTACCTTCATTAGCCTCATATACATTTCCTTAATTGATTTTTTTATATTATGTATATTTTGTATATGTTATATTATATACTATATATATTTTATATTACATTATGAAATTACAAATAAACTCTTAGGAGTCCGAGGGGCTGTTGAATGGACACCCGGTAGATCGAAAAGCGCTTCGTTTTCTATATACATACCCCGTGTCAAAGGTTTATTTTTGAGGATAATTACTTTATGACATTTTGGCTTTATTATAATTTCTTGCGCTCTCTTTGAGCATGCGTGAAGAAGTTGCCACATTTTTCTAGGGACCGGCAATAAAGCAAGATAGTGCTTAAAAAGCACCTAAACTCTTTTGCACTTAAATTTATTGACGATTTTATAGGAAAAATATTAAATTGAAAAATTTTTAAATAAAAAAAGTTCGTGTTAAAAGTGGAAATCTCCGAGAGTCTTCGAGAAAATTGAAATTTTACAAATCGGTGAATACTATGTTTTATTACATAAACATCAGGTTTAAAATCCATTTGACAATGAAATGAAACGAAAAAATATTTTTGATATTTCCGTATATGACATTTATTAATAAAGTCTGGTGGTTTTTCGTCGCCACCGGAATAGTGTTTTATTACAATTATTGTTTAAAATATGAATAAAAAAGGGTTGTTCAAATTGTGCTTCACCACTTGACGCTGTGAATTTTTTCGAGCCTTTTCAGGAATTTTACATCTCTAATCCTGAAAACCCCGAATACCTCATATCCCAAATAAATAAAAACCCGAACCAATTTCACTTCTATATCCAGAAGAAGCTTTGAATTTTCCACGAAAGCGAATTCCTCTTAGAAAACTTAAACCCTCAAATACCCTTCAAAATCTAAAATATTCCTAACATCCTTCAAATGTTCTCCATTTCAGAGAATTTCCAGAAATTCTTGCGACTTCTTTCACATACCTTTCTGCATCTGGTTGTGCTCATTCATCTTGGACTCGTACCCTTGCTTGCCCATGCCCATACTGTTCCGCGTCCAGTTGGGGTAGTCGTCCTTACCGTGCTGGCCGCACTGGAACGAAAATTGGCCCTCGTTAATAACTGGCAATCAAAAACTCCCCTCGTCTGATGTTAATACATTTCTCGCTTAATAATAATTCATATCTTCGTCGATTAAAAAAAATCAACAAAGCAGAGGGAAGAAACATTAGGTCGGTATGAAAAAGTGTCTGACGGGGCAAATTGGGGGGGAAGTCTGGGGGGCCAACAGGCGACCTTGTCGTTGCTATGCCCACCAGACAACGCTTACCCCCGCGCCACGTCTACGCTCCCCTCTTCACCGCCTTCATCCCTTGAGTCCCTTCTTTCGGCCCAACTGGCGATGTTTCTTTGAACCAGCTGCTCGAAAAATTACACTTGTCAACAACAATTTTTCAGGCAAAATTTATTAACCCACTAAAAACAATTGCTAAACACTAGAACCGACGAAACTTCTCCTAGACAATCTTAACAGGGAATGGATTTTCAGTGCCTAAAGTCTCCTTTTGACAGTGTGCCTTTTCGGGAAAAGTCTATATAAACAGGCTAATATATGTTTCATTTGGAGAGGGAATTTCATATATTGAATTTGGGAGAGTCGAAGCTGAAAGGTACGTAGAGGACTGGCTGAGGGCGGGCGGGGGCAATATTGAAGCTAAGTAGAATCGAAGCTCTTTTACCGTGACAGGGAGTTTTTCAATTTGTCAGCCGCTCAGGTGGACAAGGGCTACTATATCACTTAATCGAATTGAATTAGGGGCGTTAAGATCAAAGGACGTGAGATGAGAAGACTGATATTGTAAGTAATTGGGTTTTGGAGTAAATTCAATTTCCCCAGCCAATGACTACAACTAAGCGTTTAAATGGTCACCTGAGTAACCACTCATTTTCACGATCGAAACATTCAACATCGTCCAATGAACACATTAACCATTCATGCGGGTGTTTCTATCATTTGCCTACATTTCTTGAAGAAAAAAACAGAATAATTTATTGGTCATCAATAAAGCATTGAATACCGAACTGAACCGTATTGAAAAGGGTCAGTTCAAGGATTTATCGATCCATGATTTCGTTCATGGGTGCGTAAGAAAGGAGGAATCCATGACCTTACTTTTGAAAGTTTTATCGGGAAACTCTAATGAGTAAAACTCTCTCTCGAGGGAAACTGCTAAATATTCGTGGTGCTGCAACAAGTAATTTATGGCTGGCTTTTAGCCCAATTACCGGGGTTAACTTGATTTCGGTCTTGGAATTCACGTCGCTTTTCCATTTTCCTTTTATCGCTTCGCCTTTGAAAGCCATCGTGCCACTTTCGGACCTACTTTTGACTTCATTGTTTTCCATTGACCTTAAAAGATTTATCTTTGGGGCTTTGACTTTGCCAACTTTCTCTATCCACAATGAGTAGGACAAACTTGAGTTTATTGTTTGTGTAGGTCTTTTCTTCTTCTATATCGATTTAGTATCATCGATAGAAATTCCTGTATAATGAAGACTATCGAAATGGGTTATTGGGTGCATACGTGTGGCGAATGGATCAATCCAGGACACTAACAATTAAATTTATTGGTCCAAGTTACTTTCGGCTGTGCATCAACGAATTGAGAAATCAGTTCCTTCGAAAAAATTCTTCAAATAATGCTTATCATAGATGCAGGAATTCCTGTAAGTTCGAGAATTTGAGATTTCGATACCATACAGGGAATGGGAGAAATGCTGATCAAAGCAAAAATGATATTGCTGACAGGATAGCGTCCACCAAACCAATTATTAACTTCTGTCTCCAACTTAGCAGGACCTTTAATTTATCTGGCAAGCAATTCAACGGTTTAGTTCTCAGAACATCATTGTCATTATCGACCGTATACTCTGCCTTGTCTGCATTAGCAATATAACAATATAAAGATTCTTCATGGTATTCGTTTTTCTAAAATCCAGGAAGAATATCCATCATCTGGATATTCTTTTTTGTAGGCAGTATTTCCAGGACTTTTAGATCATTTGAATTGATTTTTCTAGACAGTCCAAACTGAACTTACAGGATATTTTCGAGGGTTGGGACCAACCCCAACTAACCTCTAATTGCTATTGGTTTTAGGGAGTAAATTTGGAGATATATTTCCAACTTCGAATTGGATTTACAGCGATTTGTGCCCAACCCGACTAAGACTGACGGCTGCTAAGGTTCCTAAATCTATGGATAATCCAGATTGACCACGAGCAGGCTGGCCAGTTTCGAGTTCTGGATTTTTCTAAGTAAACCCGGAACTGTGTTTCCACCGATATTTTTAGGGTTTAGTTCGTTCTAATTAGACTTCATCTAACAGCATAATTTTACAGAATTTTGGATTAAATCAAATTGAGAAACGAGAAATTGTAACTGTCAAAAATCGAAACTTAATCTGAGATGAGCTGAACCGTCGACTTAATCGGATTTATTTCAGTTCTAAAAAGAATCAAATTAAAGGCCAAAGTACCTTTCTATCGGTTTTTGAGATAATGATGAGAACAATATCTTAAGTTTGAGCATCTGATATGCGGAAATTGGTGTTTCAATCCGAAAATGGGCAAATTTCAGATCATCTCCACAAGCCGTCCCAAACCCCACACACATTTCCCAAGTCCTGCAAGATGAAATCTTCGTCAAAACCAAATAGCCCCATCAATCTTTCAAATCCCCCTTTCCTCATTTTCTCTTCTCTGACCAAAACAATAACAACCGGATCCAAATCGTATCGATTAACACACAACAAAACCGTCGAAGAACCGGCCGCCATGCCAACCAGGTCTTCCTTGGCCGCTTCTGCTGGAGACCTGCAGAAGTGCGTCCGCGGTGCCGCAGGTCAGGATCGGCGACGTCGAGGCGTCGGCGTCGCTAGACATTCGGGAGACGTCGTAGGCGGCGCGCGATCGATACAGGACGCGGGGGAGTTTCGAAGGGACGGATTGAGGCACAATTCGACCCTAAGAAAAGATCCTCATTTTCGGAAACGTTTGTCAAGAATACTGTTTGTTCTGAGCTGAGATTTGAGACAAAACAAACTGGACAGACACCTTTCTTCGGTTACGGCATACGGGCTAAGCGCAGTAAACGAGAACAGTATCTTGAAGGTTCCTCTTGAAGTTTATGGATAAGTGCATTATCTAGCAGTTGACAGTTCATTTAGAAGAGAAATGTTGGCGGAGGAAAAGCAGAAGAAAAAAATTGGAAAAGAAAAACAATTTCAATGATGGCAGTTTCGACCAGTAGCAGGGCCGGTTTGAACACGTACTAATCGTTCTATAGAGTTTTGGCTATTAACTGAGTCAATTTTAACACTTGTTGAACCGGCATTTGAAGGCTTCCTTTGCCACTCGGTGTTTTCTATTCAAAGTTTGGAATTAAGGAAAAAAATGCGGTCCTGTAAGTCGTGTTCGTCGAGTTTGCGCCACATGAACCCCCGTATACCTCGAAAAAACGACAAAAAAGACGATTTTTTCGTGTTTTTCGTTGCTGGGATTTTTTCTTGTTCTATTTTCGTTCGGCGGCCAGGCAGCTATACCACCGTTTTATATATCGATAAACGGCTACATTTTGCACCGGCTGCACTCGGGCTTTCTTTGTCTGCTTCGTATGGAATTTTTCCATAAAACCAGAAATATATTTGACGTGGAGAAATATCGTGCGGGCTCTCTTAATGGAGATTTAACGCTGGCGTTTATGAGGAACCGCGCTTCTTCGGGGATAAATAGATTTCAACTTGGGAAAATGTGATTCATAAGCACCGATGTTATGCTCAGTGACAAAATGCCTTTCGATTATTCAAACAGCCCGACGTATTATAAATGCTAGCCATTTCTTGAATCCTGCTTTTTCTTGGGCTCGCATTCCCAAAAGTGCAACGTAGCCGTATGCAGTTCGTGAACCATAGATCTCGAAATGAACGCCATATATCAAGACAGTATATAGAAAATCCAGTTTTTATTTCCCTTATGTCCACGTTCTCGAGTTGGAATGGTCGTGGAATAGGGATTTTATAAACAGAGAGCGACAGAAAAGGTTTTGCTCTTGAAGGTAGCTGGCAGGATTATCTGGAAATTCAGGAAACACGCTCCTACAATAGATTCTTAAAATTGTCTTATATTCCGAGAGGGATGCAACACGAAGGAGGATTCTAAACGCGCCATCAGCCTCGAGAAAAAAGAATAAAACTCTAAAATTGGAGTTGTCGAACTTAGCTACAGGACAAACCAAGAAAACAGCTAAGCGCGAAAGCATAAGATCAGGTTAATTACGATTCATGGAAGAAAGAGAATCTGACAGGAAAAGTTTTCCCAATTAAAGCCAGAACTGCACAAATTGAAACTAACGGCATTGGTGACACGAAAATTAGAAAGCGGAAACTAGAAATTTCAAAGCCTCCGGGGTACAGAAAGTCATAACAATGTCCACTAACGACACTGACCATGTGAAAATTAGAAGGCTGAAACTGAAATTCCAAAACTTCCAGAGGACGAAAAGTCATCACGACGGCAACTAGGTTAACTCAAATTCGTCAAGAAAGAACAGCGAGAATTTCTGCAAGTATTCGGAAAAAACCAGGGAGAAGATGTGAAGGAAAAGTTCTTCCAAGCAAGACACAAATCGAAGAGAAATACACCAACAACGATCTGAATTTAGAAATTCGGGAACTTCGACCTAACAGGTGATCATTAAGAAAGATCTCGTAGTAAAATTAAGGAACCAGAACCTAAAAACTCCTCAAGGAACTAGAGAAGAAACAATTTAATTAACGGACGAGACCACGATGTGGTACGAACGAAACTCACTTATGTTGACACTCTCGGCAAAGATGTTGGTTGAAGGAATCTGATGAAGAAAGCATTTGCTGAAGAACACGAAAAGCTGGTTACTGATGGCTTGGCCGAAGGTCTAATTGATGCGATATCGGTTTATCAATAACTGAAGAAAGTACCACTGTAGATGAACCCGCAGGAAATCCAAGGAAACAAATTAATAAGAAATGAGAATTTTTAGAAAAGCGAACCCTTGAGGGCAGCCTAAGCTGAAGAAAAGTCTTATTGAAACTAATAGACCGACAACCCTTAAATGTCGAAGGCAAATCCATAAATTTACATAAAGACAAGATCCACAATTTGGCAACATGAGATAGATTGTGACAGATTTCGTCAGGCTATCTGCAGCCACAATAAGGATTCGAACAAAAGAATCTTGCCCTGTTGCCACTTTTTTCCCTCAGGTCGAGTCTCCAAATTCCTCCGCGTGAAAGAGACGCGAGGAGGTCAGGACGATTCTTGCTTTCACTACTTCATTCCACGGATGAATAATAACTGCAATTTTCAGGAATTCAATCATATTATTCTATGCGTTTGGACTTTGTACGACCCACTTAATGCCCCCCTGGAAGGATCTCTTTTACTTTTATTCGAGGAAACAACAAACTATTAATTGGACATCTCTTGATAATAAAATAAAATACGTGTCGCTATCGAAAAAATACATAAATAAATAAAATATATTAATGACGAAAATGTGTCGTCCAATCTGGTCGAGACTATAAATCCGCCGGCCATGTGTTTTCATGAAAACATCTTGAGTATCGAATTAACAGGCGGCTTCAGACACAATTTGTGGAGTATACCGGGAGGTAAGAAAAGTCGCTTGGAATAATAAACGTCCTGGTTTATTAACGTCTGAAGTGGTTTTATGGCGATCCCTGGAAAGTGTTCCAGGTGAAGCTAGGTGTGGCAACACTTTTTAAAGTGAGTTGTCGATAATTTCTTCAAGTTCCAATGTTAGAAGTCTCTTCGAAATCACCGGCATCTCTCTCCCTCCAAAAAAACTACACCAATCGAAAAATTTATGCACATACATAAATGACCTCAATTTGCATATACCCGCGCACCTTTCCTATCTCGTCGAAGACAAAAAACAAGAACAAAAAAGGGCAACCCTTTAATTTTTTCCATCTGCTGATTCTCCCATCCGCACTTTTTTTTTTATCTTAAGCCATTCTCTTATCCGTAATATTCTCACGATGCTAAAGCTCCATAACATCATTTATCTTTCATTTGTCTATTCGGTAATAAGCATTTTTGTCACGGAGAAATTTGCATACCGGCAGAGTTGATGAGTGAAGAGCTATACCCAAATTGCCACCCTTATGCTTCGGAGAACTATGCAGATGCAGGGGGACAGAGGTAGAATAAAAATTTAGACTTTTACTCTTGACAAGTCGTTGCTTATGGGCTTTTTATCTCTTCTTTGGGGCCTCTCCGTCCCTGTACAGGAACACTTTTTATATGCACCTATATACTTGCACCATTATCAGGCTCACAAAGGGCCGATGTTAATTCTGTTTGTTTATGCACGGTTTCGTGTGCAAAGGAATCTCTTGTGACCGGATTTTTTTGGAGTATCCGAAAAAAGTACCGAGGACTATGTGAAATAGTTTACCCCTTTTTTATTTGCAAATGAACGTTAGAGGGATGGAGTTTTTTATCTTCCATTGACATAAAAAAAGTTCTTTTATCAGACTCAGGTCACGATTTTTTTTAATTTTACAGAATCTCTATTAGTTTTCGGGTAAAATGGGCATACATAAGCGGAACACACGACTTCAATCCAATTTTAAAGAAGTTTGCAATGTAAAGTCCTGGAAAGTCGATTTTTTCCACAAAACACCCTGTATATTACTGAATATTGTGAACTTATCAACAAAAAAAAAGAAAAAATAATAATATCGGTTTCGGCACAATTGTCTTATGAGTATTCGAGTAATTTGAGGCCTTTCTGAGGCTGTTAGTTCTATATTTTTAAAATATATATTTGTTACGTTTGGGTCGCTCTAACTTTACTTTTACAAATAGAACTTCCTGAATAATATGCGATTTTTTTCATTTCCATCATTGCAAAGAACATTTTCCAGCACCCGATGCGTAGCTATCTTTATCGGTTTTCGAGCGATACCTTCATGTCTTGTTTTCAAAATATTATAAAAAATAACATCTTTCACGATGTTTCCGACGGTAGAACTCTCCTTTTTGCCAGACAATTAAGATGAATTTGCCTATATAAACCCACGCCCATCTCTCCGTGACCCTCTTATACAGGATGTCTGTTTTAAGTTGTATTGAGCACTCCTATTTCTGAAACGGCGGAAGCCACAAAATTGATTAAATTAGAGAGATTTGTCGGTTATGGAGCTCTTCCTCGTAGAATGTTATGTGCCGAATGGCCTCTGAGATGGTTACTTCTCAATTACTTTGCCCAATATCTCAGAAACCACTTTGAGCGTGTGTCAAAATTGCGAAAATTTCATAATTTTTCTAATTTAACCATGCAATCCCAACCAAGCGGCGATCGAACGCACTTAAAAAACACCCTGTGCATATTTCTACTAGGAGATCTCCATTACCGACCTATCCCTATCCATTACTATTTTGTTTGTAGCGTATATCTCCATAACTCACTCCCTCGACGTTGGACAACTACAACGCAATTGCGAAGGTTGGAAGCGGCGTCGACGGCGCGATAATTAGAGCCGAGGCGCGCGTCCCGACGCTCTCCCAAAGGACGTCGGCGTCGAAGTGTTGGCGCTAACGAAGCCCCAGGTGAGAACCCAACTAGCCTTGAACGTTCGCATTTAGGGGTCAGGAGCGTATAGTTTCGAGATTTGGAATAATGGGTGCATTTACATCAATTCCTAGTATGCAAATGCGCCCTCCACAATGCATCCCTTATTAATTTATGCGAGTTTGCTTAGTCTTAATGCGTGCCCCTGGCATATGCAAAGTGGCATATCCATGAGACAAATGGAAGATAGATGATGCTTTTATGCGTTCGCATCGTGAGAAAACAGGTAAGAGAATGGTTGTAGATAAAAAATTATAGGGTAGAAGACAAAAAAATTAAGGGTTAAATTTTTTGTCTCAAACAGGAGTTTGAATGGGGTTAGCGAGGTGAGCGCCTATGCAGATGAGGTCTTGTTTTTTGTCTACCGGAAGCTGGGACGATCCCTGATTAGGCGTTTGTCTTTTGGCGGTTGGAGCATCCAGGATTTCTTTCCAAACTTGTGAATCAACGGATTTTTCGGTCTTTTTACGTCGAGAAAGAACACGAACAACAAACTTAGGATGTTGAGGCTTAGACTTAAGAGAAGACTTAACCTAAATCGCCCTCTGCGACGGGAAGATGTCCAACCACCTGAGCAAAGGACGCAAGAAAGTTGTAATGATGATGGTGGTGATTCCTCAACGAGCATGTGAAAAGCAAACTTTCCGCACTCGGCCGCATGGCCGTGCTCCGCTACGTGTGCTTCCTAGCAAGAACTCTTTCTGCACCTGTGCACGCTACAAGTGCGGAAACTTTTACGCATACCATTGCACTTGGCCAAACTATGCAGTAAATACCCATTCCCTAACAAGGGTGGAAAGTGACACTCCACCGCGCACTGACGAAGAAATGATAAGTTTTCGCCTTTATTAATATTGCGCTTATTAAATCACGCACTTCGGGTATCGACCTGCCTTCACAACGGGAAAACTAGAATTGCAATTTCTGGATGTCTTCACAAACAAATTCCTGGATTTGTGCTTGTTAAATTTCCGTGCCTCATTTCAAAACAAAAAGAGAAGTTTACAAAAAGTATCGAATTACATGTGCTGCTGCTCATTTCAGCTCATTAGAATTCCAGAATAGACGTTTTTTTACACGTTGCCTGTCGGGCATTTTTTCACATCTCCGTCACATAACACGCACACACACATGGTAACGTCTCTGCTGAGTGTTTTCGTGCCGACTATAGTCGTCATTAGGGGGTCCGGTGATGCGACAAATGTGTTCGATACAAAAAAATAGTCTAAAAAGAGCTTAAAATCGTTTTTATCCGCCGTTTTTCAACTGCTTTTTAAGGCAAATTTGCACTTGGCTTACATCGGTTTTTACCCGCTCGAAAAGACTGCAGGTTGTTGGTGTTTTTGTGGGTACCTTTTTTACGGAAAAAAATGTGTAAACAACTCGTGCCAAAAGACCTTTGGTTTCCTTCTTTTTTTTTTTTAGATTCGAAAACCGTCTGATTTGGAGGAAAAAAGATTTTATATTATCGATCTTAAGTGATGAGAGGCCTAATACATCTGCTGTTTCCGGGGCAACCCCCTGTGTAAGATTGAAGAAGAGTCAATGACTTGGCGTGGGAAGAGATTAAATAAAGAAAAATCCCTTTAATAGCCCTACACACATATGTTTTAGAGGTGTTATTGTTCTTTTGTCTGGAGGCCACTTTTGCTTTCCTACTGAGAATAATCGAGAGCGTTTTAAATTGCGTATTTTAATTCAAATAAATTCATAATTAAATATATATAATTAATTGCAACAATGCACATATGATGTTGCCACTTTGCTAATTTTCTGCATTGAAATACGTGTTAACATTAACAGGCACTATCTTAATGTTAACTGCGTCACACTAAGTTACCCCTTGAATTTGCAGTTATCTTCACTTTCAACCCTGTATTTAGCATACGCCGGGTGCAGCCTCTAGATGCATCCCTCTATAGTCTTTCTCACGATGACTGTACTATCCTAAAACACCATCTATCTTCCCCGATTGTCTCACTCCTAATAAGCATTTTTAGTACTCAAATATTTACATAAACGGCATCATAGGCACTCCATGGATTCCCTTTTGTCCCCTTGTGCAGTTCCAAGTGGATTATGCTAATGGTCATTATCTCGGAATTTTTAACTAGGCGGAGATTCTTTTCATGGAAATGCAAGAAAGGGCGTAAAGCAGTAATGTTGACTATATTAAGCAATAATTCCTTAGGCAGTTAAACATCACACTACTTCAATTTTCCCTTAAAAGTCACTTTAGCGTTACGAAAAGGATAATTACCGGTTGTGGTGTTGGGTGAATGGTTTTCGAAAAGGATCATGAGTGAAATAAAGGAAGGATTACCAGAGGTGGATCATTAGTGAGACACCTTTTGCGGATTATGCAAAAACGATGTATGTAAGTGAATTTTGATGGGCGTGTGAAAAAATTGCGCTCTTGAAGGTAACTACATAGAAAACAATGTAGATCGGCTATGGAGATGAAGTGGATATGTTATTAGTCGAGTCATCAGGTAAGCAAAATTCGCAATGGAAAATATGTGCAAATTAGTTGCTTCCCTATCATTTTTCTGTAGATATGCAGCTCTGAACGCTACGTGTTTCGAGAACGATCGCCTCAACGAACCCAACACATACGTGTAAATAAATGGGTTGTGACATCTTTTTCAGTTCCCGAGATACGTGAATTATTCGATACATTTAATTATGTGATTCTAACCGAAGGCCTAACGGCCCGTCCACAATGACACACACACACACAACGATTTAGGCGGCTCAAAGGGCGCTGAGAACTTCGGCTATGAGTTTAAAAATTCCCAAAAAACATCAATTATCACAGAATTAGTATGGTTTAAACACATAAAACCAGTGGGCATCTCTAAATCCCTATTTTGAGCATTGTTTCGTTGTTTTCAATTATTTGAAAAAATTCTCTACCTCTTGGTCCGGCATGGACACATAAATTTGATTTAAGTGTCCAACGCTCGAGAGCCTCCAAGGGGGTTCTATTTATAAGTAAACAATTGTCAGAGCTACCATTTCGCGGTTTTTAAATATTTAAGAAAATTCATAAACTCCCTCTACGCCACTAGAGATCTCGATTTTGGCCTAAAAAATATTCAAAAACGTATATATATATTTTTTTAAATAATAATAATAATTATTATTATATTAATTATATCAATACTATAATTCTATAGTTGGCTAAAAACTGCGAAAAAAAATCTTGGAAAACCATTAAAGTTTTATTTGATCAATGTCAGTTCTCATACTTTAATCGTCGATATCTCGGTAATTAGACCACCAAATTGAAGTGTACATGCTCCGAGTCAACATCTGTAACACCCAGAAATCAAATTTCACACTGCAATTTTTTAATGAATAAAAAGCAAAGGCCTTTTGTGTCGGTTACTAATTCGGTTATTCAAACACGCATGCTAATCCCGTACGCAAAACAATGTGACGAAGCGAATTTTCTCGCCCTTATGGTATTCACACATTTCCTTACCCCTTCGCAGCGATTTAATAAGCCGGTTTGATATACTGGGAGCAAAAAATTGTTCAGTGTAACTGCTTTTTTTGCCTCGTAGAAAAAATTGTGTGACACCCCTTCTTGGGGGGGTAACACAATTTTTTATGTGAAGACAAAAAAGGCTTGTGTAACTGGTTATTTTGAGCTTAAAGCCTTTGCTCTGAGTGACTAATCACAATTCTAAATGACAATCATCTACACAACAGCAAGTACCAACGGCATTTCCCATATACCCCTGGAAGACCCACACCTAGTTCTCGGGGTCTATTAAAATTCAATAAAACCATCCCTGAAAAGACATTAAGCATGTTAATCTTCAACATCTAACCTCACTAATAACAGATCCCGGTTGTAAGACAAAGGCTCACACTTGGACGATTCGCAAAGGGCGCATTAGTCGGGCTCAGAAAAGATGATCACTCGGTGTATGGTAATGTGGGGCCATCCAATATGATAATAGCCGATTATGTAAAAACTGGGGACCCTGTATACAGGATGCGTTTTCTTTACAGACGCCCCGCGGAGAGGTCGGATGGTCCGCTTTAAGACAAGGAAGCGGAAGGGTTGGAACGGGGTGAGGATTAGTCTTCAGTTTTTTTGCATAGGTTGGCGATTTTTTTTGTGTCGAGGAATTTGAATTTGCCGCACCTCAAGGGGAGGATTTGGGTGTTGTTGGGGCTGCAAAGGAAACCGTTTTCGCATCGGATCTGGTCGGTTTCGGTAAAACGTCTTGATGGAGCAATTTAGAGGTTCAATTTTGAAGAGCCAAGAGCATTGAAAAACTATGAACATTTGTCAGGTTTTGACCTTGAATTTACTTAACGATCTGTAATTACTCTAATAATTGGTAAAATGTTGAATGCGTCGCACAGAAAAAACAGTGGCGTATTAAATTAGTCTCTATATAGGGTGTTTCATAAATGTACCGAAAAACTTTCAGGAGATGTAGAGCTCAGAAAACAAATATTTAAATTAAATAAAATTAGGTCTGACACTTTTTCGTTTGATTTCTTATTATTATTTCTATCGTACACATATTTATATTCATATTCTTATTATTATTATGTGTTGTATACAGGGTTACTGGTAACTCGGCGTTCTCTTTTGGGGAGGTGATAGGGTATGAGGTAAGGACTAAATTGAACCCATATATGCATATTTCAAAACTCATTAGATTCAGAGTTATTTCAATTTTTTGTTAATTCGGAGTGTTAATGATTTCACAACGATTTTTAAATAAATCCCTTTTGGATTTTCTTACTTTAGCTACTCGATCACTTGTCTAACATTGTTATGTTCCGTATCGAGCGAACTATGCCCCGAAACATTAATATTATGCGAAGATTTAGTTATTATTTAAATTTAAGTTAAATTGTTCATCTAAAGCATTTCGACAATTTTTTTTTTAATGAAACTACAAATGATTTGTTGAACATATAATGCCTCAATGGATACTCAGTGAAACTAGGACATTTTTAGAGCAATTTGTACGCATGTTTCAGATATGTTTGTTATCATATGCTCGACCTTTACTAAAAGAAAATTAAACTAGTTTCTCCGAAAGAATTTTAAAAAATTGGCCTTAAAAAAATAAATTGTTTTTTTAGCAGAAACAGGAAGAAGAATTTGATTTACCTTGAAAACGGGTACTGGAGCAAGAAAACACTGACAGGCCTTTTTTTTATTAAGAATTGATGGGATATTAAAAATATATATATTCATATTGAAAATAAGCAGCAGCGTACAATTTTTTTCATTAAAAACAGGTCATTGAATGACTATCCGGACGCCTCTGGTGTATATGGAAATATACTGCTTACTCCAGAATATGCATATTTATTGCATTATATCGTATCCCTAATTTCATGGGCCTTATTCTAAGCCGTTTTTGAAATATAAAAAAAATAAAAACAAATGACACTAAACACTCTGTAACTTGAAAACGAAATGATTTCGGACCTAACTTAATGCTATCTAAGTATTTGTTTTTATGAACTTTATATTCCCTGCAGGTTTATAGGTATGTTTACGAAACACCCTGTACCCTTATATCCGTTTTAGAGCTCTAGAACCTTATGCCTGAGCGAAGTTCAGATAAAAAATATAAAATAATAAAGTTTAGTCTTCGGGTATTCGGTAATGTGTGAATTTGCTGAATGAATCTAACCACAAACAGTGTCGCACTATTCCCTGAGGTCTAATGTCTTAACTATTTCTTTAATTAAACGTAATCAAATTTTGCACAGTTTGACTCTCCGAAAAGTCAATTTTTTCAGTGAATTTTGTTCAATTTTAAGTCTTAGAAATATTCAATAATCTGACCTTTTCATTTCTACCAATGAACCAAACCGGAATCTTCCTTTTGTAAAGGTTTTGCCTCAGTATCTTTGATGGTTATTCACTTTCTGTTCCTACACCGATCCTGTTGAAAACTGTAAGATTCATTTCGCCGACCCACTTCAACTATGCGATAAATCTTTTGGGTTCGATTAAGCCACTTGTAACCACTTTAGGATTTTGTAATGGTTTTAGCATCTGCTCTGCCACATTAATTCCTAATATTAGATACTTATGCCTCCCTTCTTATCAATGCTCTCGGATTGACACTCTCTCTCGGGCGACAAGTGGGCGTAGCGCGTTCGGCTGGGTCAAGACTAAATTCACGGTAAAACTATGGGAAATCCCAGGCAGATTTTTGGACGTTAAATTAAACGAAACCAGAGAAAAGCAGTGTTAATAAGCAAACACCGCAACGACTACAAACCGTAACTAACATCATTAATTTCTCCCAATATCGCACAGAAGCGACCACAAAAATAACCATGTATAGGAAAAAGTCTAAAACAAGCTATTCATGCTGGAAGAAAAAGATAATCATCCCTATGTCTACGCATTCGTTCCACCAGGTAGCCAATGACTCGTCTGTTTTGCTTCCTTTCCTTTCCCGGCTCCCCTATTGTTATCCATTGTATGTGGAAGAAACAAAACGTAGTCAAAACGCAGTTTAGAACTGGAGACAAATTCATTGAATCCCGGGATGATTTATGGACAAAACGGAACACGGAATAAATTAAAATGTCAATACGTTTTGGAAGCAGAAGGCAATTTGGATCCGATAAATCTAAGCACAAAGAGGGAGAGCACAATCTGGGACACGAAATGTTTTTTTGATGGCCTCAGGTACACAAAAGAAGAAGGCGAAAAGGGTTGACTTACCTCTTGGTTCCACCCCATGTAATGAGACATCGCGGGATCCATGTGCTCGGCCATTACACTCATCCAATGCACCAACCCTTGTGCCCCCTGGCCGCCCATGCCCCCACCCTGGGGGCCTGGTGGGTTGCCCCCGGTTTGTGATGTGTCCCATCCGAATGCCTTCTGAAAAACAAACGTGTTTTAAGCTGAGAAATTTCACGAACCAAAGAGATTCTGAAAGCTCGTTTGCTGCGCTTCATTCGCGCCACTGCGAGACATTTGCTTGCAGCAGCATTTACATCTTACGTTATTTTTCAATTCAAAATTGCGACGTGTACACCCCTGCTTTTTTGCACCCGTAATTTTTCAACTTATAAAGAGCTTTGATCGCAGCCTATTACCATCCAACAAATTAACGCAACCGTTCTTAATTGAAAATTGTGTTGTGTACGCTCCTGCTTTGTGGTAATTAAGAGCTGTTAACGGCCATGATAAGCAGTGGCTTGCGATTTTTATGCTGTCTATAAATGCTGACTGCCAAACCTGAAAATGTTTCCTTTTATTTTTTTTTTACGGTACGACCCTGTTTTTTCGTTGCCCCTGATTCTTACTTGAAAATTGTCCTCGGTCCGCCACAAGTTTTATTGGCGTGTTTGTTGTCGTGTTCCAGAGAGCCCTCATAGGGCAATAGAGCAATATAACGAAATTATTTCTTCCTTTTATAGTTTTTTTATTTTTTATTTCTCAGCTAATGCATCCGCTACTGCTTGTCAGATTATAGGAACATTAAAAATCAGTCTTATTTTTTGAAAAAGCTCATTTTTAATTTATTTAATTTACTGAAGTTTTGTCGGTTCGATGATTGGGGATTTTATTAATATATTGACTGTTCAAGAGGGAATGAGTTTCAATAATTTAGACATCGTTTCCGTGCCTAATTCGAATTTTCCTTTGTATAGTGAACACGTAAAATGTCAATTTCGGGTCTCAATCAATATTTTAATTGAGGTGTTTTTCTTGATGGCCGAAGACCATTTAAAAGTCCCCGTTCCTCGATCGTTTGCCATAAACATCATACTTTTTTCATCTGTAATTATTGTATTTTTGAACAGCAAATTAAATGGCAAACTAAACGGGAAAACAAGGGCAATTTCACTGTACCCGTACAATAATTTGTCATGTGTGTGCGCCACAGGGACACGTGTTTTGTGCCCCCAGTAAGATGTTAACAATAATTAATTTAATTCCATGGTTTGATCGAGTGCCCCAAAAAAACTTGTAACCAAATTGGCACTCAATAAATAATTGAAATTGTATAAAAGTGCGTTTTTTGCCTTTTATTCGTCGTAATTAGATTGTTCATGTTAGTCCAAAATTGCTTGGCGATAAGATTACAGGAAACAATGTGGTTTTGAAAAAATGAAATTATTAGTTTCAGGTCAATCAAACTGACATTTTTACTTTTTCTACTGAACTCTGCAAAACTGGCCTTTCAGGCTTAATAATGAAACTGAAGTCTGACAAAGCCCCAAAAGCCAACGGAATTCTGATGAATGAAACGGTCCGATCCCCTCTCTGGTTTAAATGATACAGTTACGAGGGTACCAAGTGCCTCTGTCGCCCCTTCATAGTCAATAGAAGTTACTACTTTAAGTAGAACCTTCATGAGTTTTTCCGGATTTTGAAATTTGTGAATTTTCTGTCGTAGCGAGCGGATAATGACCAGCGTCATAGTTTTTTACCTAACAAGTGACCGAACACTGAATGCAATCGAGTGCGGTAAACGCACTGCCCCACGTGTTAGGTGGCGTATTTATACTCCAACCGCAAGTGTGTTAAACTTTTTGTCTTCGGTAAAACTTCAATTAAATATAAGCGGGTGGTAAAGATTTCACAGCCAAACGTACAGTAAAGAGTTTTATTACCACACTGACATCAATGTCCAATATCCACAAAAGTTTTCATATTGGCACATGCCACTATGATTTGCGCGCAGTAAAACTTTTTACAGCACACCTGCGGTAAACCTTCACTGTCAGCTCGAAAATGTGCGCGGTAAAGACACTTTAGCGCACGCTCGTAGGAAAACAGAATTGTCACAAGGAAATTAAAAAATTCGTCAAAATTCGAGAATTCCTCTGCGAACTTTCGCTTTTAGTACGGCGAATTTGGACTCCACTTCGCAGAATCTGGTCAGGTTTTTTATGCCCAATTTCGAGCACAAGGAGGACAAAAAATCAGCATTGACAGATTAAATTTAAGGAAAATGGGAACTTTTCAGAAATCGAAATTTCATCGATTGATATCGTTACCTGATCGAAATCCCTGTCTTTCCCAAAAAACATGTTCTTGTAAACGTTGTTCTTGTCGTCTCCATTACTGCTGGCTATCACCGCCTTGGCCAGCAGAGTCTTATAGAACTGAGTGGGCAGCAAGAGTTGGTTGTTATTGTAACTATCCAGTTTATTCATTATTTCGTTATACTTCAGAGCCGGCTTGTATAAGCTCAAACTTGTCTCGTTGTTGTTTACAGTACCACAAGAATCGCTGGAGTCTGAGCTGTCCATCACCGCCTCCGGAATGGGCCGGATCGTGGTCATTTTGGGGCCGAAGAGTTGCTTAAACATCTGGATTAGGCTTAACTTGTCTCTAAGTCTGTCTTACTGGCTATTAGAGGGGTATTAAAATATCTTAAGCTTCTCTTTGTTTCTACTGTATAGTAAAATATGCTTTAATATAGATTTCTTGCTTCTTAATAGGAACTTGGTAGACTTGGAGGAACTATGACGGTTTAAAGTGGCGTTGCGGCGACTCTAACCCATGGGATAGTTTTGTGTGTTGGTTGTCGAATAGTCTTTAAGCTGTGAGAGCTAAAACGTGATAATGGCTTTCTTGGGAAAACTGGGAAACTGGATTAATGACAAAAATTCAGTCTTGTTCTCGAACTATTTTAATAATCGATTCCTCCAACAACCCCGACCTGAACATTACTTGGAGTCATTACCGGAGAAACGAGGTATTTGATATTCGATTCCTTTCTGGAATTATTATTCATCGAGCGGGAATATTAAATTTTCATCTTCGTAATGGATAAAACCTCAAAAAGCATTCGACATCAGCGTTATTTCAAATTAAAGTGAGCTTTCTTTTAAATTAAATTAAATCTTTCGGTGTATCAAAAACAAAGGAATAATAATATTATTAATAACTGCAAAAACATAATAACTTGGGCTCCATTAAAAATTTACCAAATGCACACAATATTAATTTTGTATAATATAATTTAACGTTAATATATTTTCGTTATTTGCCTGAATTCGAATGTTAAAGCATTTATTAGCATTTGTAGGCGGTGGTTATTAAAATATTTTAATTAAATTTTAAAAAGCTTTCAAATGAGTGTATTTCGTAATTATTATTTGTATGATTCGTTTATAATATGTTTTAATATGCCCGGGCAAAAATTAATATATAATTTATCATTATATTCCGGTTCGATATTATATAGACGGCCGATAATTAAATTCGGTATTTTGTTATTATAATGTGCAGAAAATGAAAAAATACACCAGTCGAATCGGCGGGGCTCGTATTTTGTTTGAATTAATTATTCCAGCTTTATCAAAAATCATTTAGCTTCAAAAGTAATTACATATTAATAATGAACAATTATTATTAGTATTTTTTGCCAAGTTTAATAATTATTCCGATAGTTGATGTTTCCGGCGGAGTTATTTAAACGAGAAGCGATGAAAAACTTTCATTTATGCGATTGGAAACTAAAATCCAATATTTGAATTTCTACATGGAAAAAGATGAGTAGTTTTTTCCATCGTTGAGAGTCGGACGCGAACCACGAACCTGAAGAAACGAAAGGAAAAGTGAGCGTGAAAAGAAGAAGCCAAAAGAAACAAGAGAACAAATTTAAAATTCCACAAAAACTGGCCTTAAAATTGCAAGATGAGTAGATTAATAGAAAACGTGCTTTAGAGTCCCAAATTAAACCAAACTCTTTGACAAATCTTAAAGTTCCCTAATTACTACTATTACGGTACATACAATATAACATCTTTTTGACTTCGTTCTCCAAGGGTGTTTGGTACCCCCGGGTGTAGGTTTTTTTCTATATTGTTGGCAGCACCACCGTTCGACAACGAGACCTAATTGGTCGCTTCAGGCACTTGCAGCGCATCGAATCGGTCACGCGATGGAAACAGTGGATCTGAATCTACGGGAATATGTAAGAGTGAGACATTACATAGGTCATTAGCAACGATTCGAGGCCTTGAATACGCCTATTGTTTCTGCCTTGTGGAAATCCGTAGTTTTACGACACAGTTGACAGATCCAAAATTTCGGTTTGACAATTTAAAACGCCCAAGAAGGTTACTCCATAATCCGAAACCAATGTAAATTGAACCCCAAGAGAAAGTAGTATCACCCATTGATTTGACGATTTGAAACGATTGATATTCCTCGAGGAAAAATCTGTCGAACTCAAGCCTTCTGCCCACCCCAGCTGTATCAAATTTGCATTTTATATTGCATGCCAAAAAAGCTTTTTCCTCTGGTAGAAGAGTCCCTAATAAGGATAGACGCATACTGCTTAAATTGTGACAGGCACTGTGATGTCAAAATAAAAAATGCACAGCAAGTTCGGAGACAATTTGTGCGAACACCAAACAGAAGCATAGATGATGGGTGAAATCGTCCTTTTGTAGAGAGATCTAGAGATCTAATTACTTCTAAATCAAAAATAAAAGGTCAGTGCGGCAACGTCGGTGAGGATATCAACAGCCACAATTCAAAAAATGGCCAACCGCAATGTTGTCAAACTTCCGTAATATAAAAAAGTGATCCGATAAAGACTGTACTTTGAAGACGTACTTCAAAATACAATGACATGACTTTATAATGACTGATTGACAAAAGTTTGATCAATTCTCTCAAAACCCCAACGAAACGGTTTTCACTTAATAAAATGTTCAACAAACATCATGAATAAAAAGTTAGTTTGCACCGTTGGCTCAAAGTGTGGATTGTCGTATAGGAAGTTTTCTACAGTTTTTATGAAAATTACAAAAATATTCGGAAATTGCATGGAAAAAGACAGAAGAGAATAATGAAAGAAGCTTTCGTGCCAACACCAGTCAAGCCGTAATTTGACAATTCTCAAAAAAGCACAAAAGAGTGCAATCAATCAAGAAGGAAAACACTTTTTCCAAAAAGCAAACCAACAATATAAAAAACGCCGCAAAAAATACTAAATAATTAAAAATTTTAATTAATACTTCTGCTCAAAAAAATTACATACTTGAACTTTAAAAGCCATCCAATAAGACGGTAAAATAGGGACTTAAAAAACCTGCTAAATTCTCTCCTTATACTCGACTCACAAAAACTCGAAGAAGGTGAGTCACCCTGATATTTAAATCAAGCAGAAATTCAAAGTAAGTTTTCTTATAGGTATCCAACACCCCTGTTAAGATTTGGGAAACGTACAAATGGCAAAAACTTCTAAGAAAAGGACTTTAAACCTCGCCCAGACAACAGTAACGGAGAAAAAAAGTTCGAAATATTATGTATTTAAAGTAATCACCAACACCTATTAAAAAAACAATCAAAAATAAGTAGGAGAGAACATTTAGATAGATATCTACGCGTTCCGTAAATATTTTTTATGCAAAAAAAAGTAGATAAAATAGAAAAAGGTTAAAATGTAAGTGTTTTGCATAATCCATTATAATATGATGCGCATTTTCTACTTTTAATAGATTTTAATCGAACCGATCAGGAAATATCTCAGAAAACTTTACTTTCGTCACTATTCAACGTTCATAACAATTTTTCCAATATTCTGATAAATTTTGTTTTCATTCGAAAACAAGACTATTCCAGTTTCCATGCAGTAAAATGACTTGCACTTAAAAAACTTAACCCCAAAAAAGACCTTTTTATCACCCAGTTAGAAGAACAAAAATGGCCGATCGTTTGACAGCAATAATCCCTTCATACGGGCTGAAAGTGACGCGACTGTAGCATCCGTCGTAACGCGTCACGCCTGTCATAAAATCACGTGCGTCCAGCTCTCATTCACACGAAGCGATCTCGAAATTAACCCCCTTTAATGAGCGCACAGACAGTGGAAGGGGTAACCCCTCGCCCCCGCGCCGTCCCGTCCAGTCACCCCTCGCACTGTCCCCCGCCCCCCTCTCGCACACCTTCGCACTTAATTTAGTCCGTGTGTAATTAGTAGGGGAACGCTGGAGCGAAGAGTCCTCCTCTAAGGGCTAGTCACTGTTAAGGGTTGAAGGCTTCACCCAAACGGAACGTGGTGCAGCAAAAGTGCATAGACTGCAACGATGCCGACGCTGGACTGAAGCGGCGCGTCGGCGGCGTCCCGACGCGAAGAAGTAGGTTAGGAAAGAAATAAGAAAAAGAAAAGTGCATCGGCGTCGTTCCTGGTAAAAAATTGTAAAAAAATGTATGTACATATACGGGGAAATAAGGTTAGAGCACATATAAGAATTTAATATTGATTGGTTATACTTCTTTCCTTGCATCGCGGGCGCATTCGCCGTCGCTGCCGTCGTGGAGCAGGGGGCGGAGACAAAAGAGGGGGTCGAGGGTGCATCAGAGACGCCGGCGACGACGAAGACGGCCGATCGGCGGAGGAAAAAATGCAGTTGGCCGAGAAACCGATGTTGGAACGGTCAAGATGATGGCCGGCGGCAAATCGACGGATTGATTGGATGCAAATTATTTTTGTAGTCCGGGAACATGTGAACGAAAACGCCGAGAGAGGCATCTTTCTTTTCAACAACCGCAAGGATCAGGAGTAAATAGTCAGTCTGACGATGTCGGATTGGGGTTGACAGTTGGTGACATTCGCCAATTGTCGCGGTATTGGCGAAGCCCGATTTTGCCAAAGTTTCTCCATCAAAAATATCTATTTTGGCACATTTCTCCTAGAAATTGACGGACAATGGTGGACGTGATATCATGAATAAATTTTTTCCTACGGATACGCTTTTTTCCGAGTGTTTCCGATTGCGGACTTTCATTAAGAAAATCTTCCTCTGCGAGCGCCGTTCTAAAATAACTCTATAAATAGTAAAATACACCTAAATAATTTACAGAATTGAATGATTAGACGAAATAGAATCAACTACTCCATGGCAAATAAAATAAAATAAAATCGCACCGACGGGCACCAAGGCCTTATCGATTTTATGCACCGGTGCGATTTTGTTTTGCTTACTTCGGGTCAGTTCCGGTTAGTTCCGTCAAAATTTGAAAAATGTTTTAGGAAATGGCAGGTTCCGCACACTTTCAATTTTAACTCTAAAGTCCAATTTTCCAGGAGTAATCCGTGAGAAAAAACTTGACCGTCGCGTAAAATGTGCCATTTGAAAAAATAAAATGGATTTTTCTTTTACCTTAAGACTTGAACTCACCGATCCGTTTTTCGAGAAATTAATTTTCCGTTTTTTCGTGCACGACATGAGGCGCGAAGTTCGAAACACTCTCTACTGAAAACACTTCCTGAACCTAAAGGGCTTAAAATAATTTCATAAACGATTTAATAAAGCATTAACTTTAAAGTGTTGGTCAATTGAATCATTCCTCACACGTCAAATCTGATTTCCGCAAAGTGGGCGAAAATGATTAAATTCTTTAAATCGGGTTAGAAATACAATCTGGGGTGACTAAACCGATTTTTGACTTATCAAAAACAGGAATTTAAACGACTCAGGATAGAACGATGTGATTGACGACTCAAAATTTAAGAAACGTTTTTAATAAACTGCGGGAGGGCAGATAATTTATGACTTTCAATTAAGACATTATTTGATTTAAACTGATTTAACCCGTGTCAAGTGTGAATGCAGCATAAATTGAGACGATTCAAAACTATTCCTGATGCATCATTCAGCGAATTGAAAAAGAGAAATTATGATTCAACGCTCTCAAATTAATTGGATTTAATCTGATTTAACTCAATTTAAACTCAAATCTCATATAGCTTTTAGTTAACTTATCTGATATATTGAAGTTGACTTCTTCAAGAAAACAATTTATAGTTTAGAACCTGATTGAGCCGAACTGAACGGGGATATTGATTTCACCATAATTTAAAGCATTTTAACCCGATTTATTGAAGATTTTTGTGATTCAAACATTTCAAAAGTTTGCATTTAGATTGTGAGCATTGCTCAGGTCGCACGTTTTAATTCCAAACGTCACGAAACTAGGAGGCTCGGGCAATAGTCTTAACCTTGCCGGAAACTGTTTTCTTGGCAGTCGAGTCGTTTAATTAAATACAAGAGGATTCTCCTTAAAAGCGAAAGTGTCCTCTCGACATCTTTGGAATTCGGGCAAAAAGCAAAACGACAAATCCCACTTCTTGCTCTAACTTTAGAGGCGAGCGGAGCGCTCTCTGGCGAAACGAGGTTAATAATGAGTATTCTATGTAATCTCACTTCTATTTAGCGCGAACTTTCGCAGAATTGAAACAAATGCAGCCCTTTGTGTCTCTCTCTTTCTCCCTCTCTCTGTTTCTCTCTCTATCTCTGTCTCTCTCTCTCTCCTTCGTTTCTCCCACCCTTCTGTAATCAACACGTGGTTCAGATCAACAACTTCGGGTCTTTTACTATTGGTCTGTTAATTGCTGCTACAGAAAGTTTCCGGGTGACAAACAGTGGTGCTACAACAGAGCCTTCACTATCCGACCCAAAGAACGTGATTTACGACCAGAAAAACGTAACAATAACTATTTTCGAGTCGAGCACATCACACAGAGCATACAGCCGCAATATATTTCCACAGTTCTGGCAGAAAACTCCATTATACTCAAAACTGAAGCCGAACACAATTTATTTGCCTGCAAAAATGAGCAAATAAAGTGCATCGGATGTTATATATTTTTATGTGTTTTCCTTGAAATAAAGTTTTTGTGCTTTTTTTCGTCATAGCGCGCTCGGAGGGTTGCGGGACTTGCGCTTTGTGGGGCCGCGTTTTATGCTCTTGTGTCCCCCCCATCTCCCGCCGCGACAGGCCCCCGGGAAAATTCCCTTTGCACCCCCCCTAAACTCTCCCCACGCCCACCCAATAAAATATACCTTGCTTCGGTTTTTTTTCCTGTGTCGTGAGTGCAACGAGACTAGTTTTCTCTGGAAATCTTGACATTTATTTTTGAGCATAAAAAATTCACAGATAGAGAAATAATTGAGAAATTGGGTCCTATTTCTTTGTGTTATGTCCCAAAAGCGCCTTGTTTTCATTGCTGTCATAAAGTAGGATCAAACACTCTTCCTGCAGGGCTTAAATCGGTTCAACAAATTCTACGGGCAAAATTCACAGACAAATAAATTATTCAAAAATTGTACTTTATTTCTGTTTTTCCAAATATATGGGCAATATCCCGGAAATGAAGAGTTCTTGTTAAAATATTGTAATTTTACTTGTAAATTGTTTTCCGAAAACTCATCCTTACGAAAATACAGTCCTTCAAAATTTGATAGCGAAAATGGTGTTTACTAAAGAACTTTTCTCCCAGTTGATGAAATGTAATGAACTGATTTCATAGTAACAAATTTAACTTGTTACAATTTCAACACAATTCCTTTTTCGTTTGGTTTCTAGGTTATACAGTGAAAAATACACGGAAAATTCCATTACTTTTGTAAAATACGTCCTTTGGCAAAATGGTGTCTTCTGGTAAACGGTTTAGTTCATGTAGATCATCCAAGAGTACCTGTTTTTCTTAAGTACGCCAGAAGTCTAGTACACCGCATCACGGTTAAAAATCGCGAGATCTTAAAAGTTTAGGGAACAAGAAGTTGAGAGTGGCCTCCTCTTCCTCTCCCTGAAGATGTAGGAAGAGTTTTTATCTCTTTAATCTTAGTGTGATAGATTAGCGACCCAAAATTCATAAAATTTCATCAAACTAGAAGAAAAGTTATTTAGAAAACACCATTTTTGCTATCAAATTTAGAAGAGTTGCAGTTCCGTGAAGGTAAGTTTTTGAAAAACAATTTACAAGCGTAAATACAATCTTTTGTCAAAACTGTTCACTTACAGGATATTGCCCACATTTTTAGAAACACCCTGTACAGTACCACCTTGCACACGAAGTCGCCCCCGTCTGTCTGAACTTTTTCTTCACCAAACGAAAAACCGTTCGTACAGGGTTTGAACTGATTTCACCAAAATCTACGGAAAACTTTCCCAGATAGACCAATAATTCAGAAATTATGTTTATTTCTTTGTCTTATATAATAAAAACAACCTGTTTTCATTGCATCGTTACACAGTAGCACCTTGCTCATGGAGTTTTGCCCCTCAACCCGACTCTTTTTTTAACACTAAAGAAAAAATCTCTCTACAGGATTTAAACCGGTTTAGCTAAATTCCAATCTCTGTTTATCACATTATTTACCGTTAGTTAAAATAACCCAACTAACACTCTAACGAACATTTCGTATATGCTATCAGTGCACGTGCAAAAACCAGCTTTGCAAATGCACAGGATCGACCAAAGGTCATGAGATCTTCCCACCATGTATGAGAACTAGTGCAAAAACTTAGCACATATCAAACGGCTAGATTTATCCCCCGAAAGGGGTTGTTACGTGCTACTAGGGCAGGTTTTGCGAGTTTAATAATTAAAACCAGCCCATGAGATACTTTTTTGGCAAATTAAATAATAGAGATGACCAGTGGTCGCTGACCGGCTATGCAGATTTGTAGACTGGTATTACTGGGAAATTTGTGATTCTATGAGAACGGAATCGCGACAGTTCACGTGGCGGTATCATGGGAATAATAGGAAAAGGGTTGGTGGATGCTTAAAGGGCGTTATGCAGGTTTCAACGGTTGGTTGTGCAAAAAATATGGCGGTTTACTTTTGGATTTATTCTAGAGAGACAAAAGTTGGAGCCAGTTTGCTGGAGAAATCTTATCAAATCGCAGTTAACAAGAGCTGCAAGTTCCTCAATACGGGTGAAATAATCCCTGAAGCGTTGTGAATAAACTACAAAATTCTAGTTTCGTAAATACAGAGAGAGGCACTGGACTCGTAATTGAGGACGCGGTAAAAGACATAATAATGAAAAAAAATTTTTTTTGCAAATCATACTTGGAACATCTCATAAAAATGAGAAATTTAGAACAATTGCAACTGCTATAACCGACCGCCGATGCCTGTAAATTTTTGGGGGGAATGATCGTTCAAACGTGGTGAACGAATAGCAAAACATGCACGTTTAGAAGTGAACAGATAGAGAGGTCACAGAATAATATTTAAGGACGCTACAAATCACCCTTGAAAAACGTTAAAAATATGGAAAAATAAAAAATTGAAATGTTTGAAGAACTGCCAAAGTGCACCTTGTATATTCACGCTAGTGAATTTTCGAGTACATAAGCATTTAATTATATTTGTGTGTGATTAAACAACAACATTTGCTGATTCGTAAAGCGTAAGTAAACAAACAATGATGTAGTGGAGCCGCATTTGAAGGGATTGCAAATTATACTTGCAGAATGTTACTACCCAGATTGACTCTCCACACCATTGAAATTCGGGCTTAATAACCTCTGGAGTATTGTGAATAAACAGTACAATTTTCCGCTTTATAATTCAAGAGAGAATGGAGTGATGTAGCCGCATTTAAGGACATTACAAATCACGCTTTAAATATGTGAGGAAAATGAGTAATTTTGAAAAACGGTTACCACTGAAATGAACCTGGTGCGCCAATAAAATTCGGGCCGAACAATCCCTCGAGTGTTGTGAATAAACAGTGAAATATTCGATTTGGTGAGTAAAGAATCGGTGGTGCAGAGGTCGAGAACATGACAAGTGAAATTTTAGGGAAATGAAGTATTTTGAATATTTCTAAATATTTCGTCTGATTTCTTACGGACCCAATTGGCCTTTCCTACGATTCATGCCTTTCTCTTTTCCCTCTGTCTCTCTTTCTCCTCGAGGCATTTTTAGGTCGTTTTATGCCCTCTGATCAACGCCCCCATTAATTCATAGCTACTCAATCGTCGAAATATTCGTCTCAATCTCCAAATCCCCTCAGTCTTAAAAATCCATCCATCCTGGCGAAAATCCCGCGAAAATGGCCGCAGGCGGGACAAAGAAAACATTCGATATCCCGCTTTTGGGAGCTCCTAATCAAATATTTAGGTCGCCCGCCCCGGTAAACTTTTTCCATTTTTCCATCATAATTCTCCAGGTTTTAAACTTTCCCACTCGTAGTTTGTCAGACCTCATTTTACCCCTAAAACTACCGATTGATCTATGACTTTTGGTAAGTTAAAATTTCCCATTAACTAAAATTTCTTTTCTTCGAAAACAGCAGCGAATTTCACGGAATTGAATTAAGACCTCCTTGTTTATATCGGTACAATCTTATTTAATAAATTAACGCAGACCCAGGTGCAATGGCGGGTTAAATTATGTATTTATTAATGTTAAGTGTATTAGTGTTTCGATTTACAGGTGAGAAACGGGGAACCGAATATAACGATGACCTTATCCGTTAATCGTAATTCAGCGCATTGAATTCAGGAATTTCACAACGTATCTTGGCAATTATTACCAATATTGTTTGAGATTAAGTCCAACTGCAAGACGTACAGTTGCAAGAGTTTGGCATATGAGTACCACCTGCAGGATTTTATTTCCGTTTTTTATTATTTTTTTTTAATGTCAAGACTTGAAATTCTGCGCAAAGTGATGCAACGTGCAGCAGCAAACAATGAGACAAAAAAACAAAAAAAAAAGCGAAATTATTGCCATTTTTAGTCGCTCTCTAACCTACTGGAAAATTGATAGTAACAAAAATTTCGGTAGTGGTTTTAGCGGATAAAAAAAAATCAATTAATTTCGTGTCCGGGTTCATTCAAAATTGCAAACTTCGTATATTTTCATGCATCTGGTAGTCATTGGCAGCCAGACCACCAGCCTCGATCTTTTCTCGACTTGACCAATTTCAGCTTTTTGTTTCCTCCTGCATATCTGGCTCTCTATCCGTTTTTTATTCATGGGGCAGGTTGCTACAGGTCACGAAGTATTGTTCGAAGTGCAGATCAGGCCAACATGTTGCAAAACTCGATATTTTCGATAAAACGATATTTTTGCAGACTCAGGAATGAAATCGAAAAGCAACCAAACGTGCCCCGAGCTGTGCTCCCCTTCTTTGCTTTTTCGCATACGAGAATGGTCTGAACATTTTTTTCAGGAGTTGTACATTGAAGACCTTCACCAATAAAGCGAATGAGTCCTTTTCGAGATTCAAATTTGGTTCTAAAATTCGCTTGACAGATTTCGTTTATACAACAGTTTAGATTGAAATTTAACCCCTCAAGTGAATCAAATTCTACCGACGTCGTGGTGTGCCCCCCTCGCTCTAGGCGTTCATAATAGTTTCATGAATTAGTGTTTCACCTCAAATCAGAGCGACATCAAACTCAGTTTTGAATACTCAAAAAAGCATAATTGAGAGTCTCTTTAAGGAGATCCAAAAGAGAGATTTTATGTTTCTTTAATACGTAAAATTCTTATAGGGCGATGGCATTATTAAGGCCAATTTGGGCCCGAAAAAGAAAATTAGGCTCGACCAAATTGACAAGGTACGTTTTTTGCACATCTCTTCGATTATATTTCAGGCAATTTTCCAAAAGGTGGCTCATCTAACTTTATTCAAAGAGCCTTTGGCAAAAACTGGCCAGAAAATGCGAAAGAAAAAAGATTAGTTTCTCCAATAGAAGCGCAACACTTTCCCCTACCTCCCACACGCTCTCCCTTGAAATCGAAAATTCCATAAAAACTCCGAAATATTCTAATTCGAAGTCAATGTCCTGAGGCTCTGTATCAACCCCTGAAGGGCCTGCCTCGACATTTGAACGAGAAAAACAAGACAGTTCCTTCACCCCGGATTTGACCTTCGCCGGTAACAGGTTCTTGACCTACATCGATCCCCAAAATTCGGAGGGTTGCGTGCAAGAGAGGGGTAGGCCTCATTTACACGCTGTTGTCGGGGTTGAATATTGACTAAATTGATTAGTTTTGTGGGCTTGTCTAATTCACAGCCAAAAATAACAGTTTTGCCGCACAGTTATGTCGTTGGAACAATATCAAAATGAGGACCATTGTTTCTGATTTTATTATGAGAGGCTTTTTTATTAGACCGTTTTACGCCAAAAGAACTGATTCAATATGGTCCTAACAAATAACGCCGAAGAAATCTTAATCATAGTGGATTGAAACGGGCAACACATCCGACATAAACGTCCTACCCATACGAGGCATGGACATAGAAATACCACGGAACTGCATGAGTCTGGAACTGGTTTAAATAATAGTGCTAACAGTACAAACAGTTAAGGCAGGAATTGTGATAACTATGAGAGATACTCAGGAAATTTTCGACAAGGAAATCGGGACAGGCACTCAGATTGAACTGCTTTTATCACCACGTTCGCTCTTTAAGGGCTAAGTTGAAGAACGCTGTGTTGATTTATAATATGTGATTATTACGACTTACCTTCAATATTCAAGGACGGTTCTGATATTTTTTCATACGATTTAGAATTGAATTAATTCGTAAAAATCGGTTTTTCTCGATTATTTCCGAAACCAGTCAGAAAACATTGACTGCTCTGACTAACCTGACCCAACTTAGTTTAACAAATTTCAAAAATTTTCAATTTTCAATTTGTACCTTTACGGTTTTCGAGATCCCGATAATGAGCAGGGAATCTGAATAACCCTATGCACCTATAAATTTGATGGAATTGAACTTGTTGCACTGCCGGAATACGAATTTATTTTCCATCTAGTGCAATGATGAGTTTTGTTGCTTTCAGCTAAAAATGTTTCAAGTAAAAACATTTTCACTGTCAACAGGGCGTTTGAATCTCCAAAAGAAAAATTAGACGCGCCATTTGAAACAACGAAGTTGACCCCAAAAGACGGGTGAAGGCGATCTTAGAGAAAAACTTGCAGTGTGAAAAGTTGAGACCCCGAAAATAAAAAAGTCTTTGTTCGAACATTTTTTTCGTAAATATCCTCGATTTTTATACACTTCCTTGTCCCACTTCCCGAGAATTACCCCGTATGGCGGCGAAAGGGGCCATACGTGGTGCTTACACAATTTTTAGCATTTTTAGTCTCGCCGCCCTAGCAAATTTTTTAATTTCATCCCGGAGATCATCCCCTAAGCGATGTATCTTTAAGAGCTACAGACACGGCAAATGGATACCTGCCAGGCAATCACCGCAATAAGTGTTCGATAATTGTATTCCTCAAGTGGATAGTTCAATAAAAGAGGGAAATCCACACATGGATTGTCTTGTTGAAAAGAGCCTCGCTTGTTAATTAAAATTGATTAGATCTTGGTGCGATCGAATAGATCATCACAATCCCCCATGTTTTCCCAATGTAGGTCAAGAGCCGAAAAAAGGTCGTGAAAAGAAGAGGGATGTCGTTTTTCTATATCGATTTCCACGTCGTCGGAAAAAAGCGAGGCGTCTAGGCCCTGGATCGGCACTTGCCATGAATTTTTTATAGCCCCCGAATCAGGAGGTGTCGGGAGCCCTGAGGGCGGCAAGGGCCCTTTTCCCAGCTTTTAGAGACAGGTGTCTCACAACCAATTCAGTAAACATGTTTCTGCGATTGCAGCGATACCTTTTATCTAAATGGATAATCTGTTAGTTCTTCCAGCACAAACGCCCATTAATTGCAGCCGTGTAATGGCTCCTGTGTAAAAGCCTAGGGGCGTTATCAAAATCAACGATCGCGAATTTATCTAAAAATTGAACTTGATATTAAAAAGCTGCCGATTTTATCGTGTGGGACAGGCAATTGCGATAAGCGGCCTCTGCTTAGGATGCAATTAAAATATATAATTTTTCTTATCTTATTTGGTATTTGTACTTGTCGGTAAAATGTTAACCCGGCGGTAATTAAAAATCCTCCTGGTCATATTTTTTGGTCTTGTTTGGATGTCCATTGGCTCACCCTGTCCCGCGGCAACGTGAGGCAGTGATAAACCATCGAGGAATGCAATGGTGGCGATAAAGTGAGGGGTCTTGAAGATTTTTTTTTTTTTTTAGTGCCCGTACCTGGTCGTTCGTGTGGATTGAAGTCTAGTTTCCGAGATGATTTAGTGCATTGCCTTCAAATTTAAACCTCATTTGAGTGGTCATTAAAAGAAAAAGATTGTGAATGACGCGGACCGTGGGTCGCTCAGCACGTTTGCAATCGAGCGCCGTAAAGACACTACCGCCCGTGTTGAGCTGAGTATTTGTCCTACGAATGGCAAAAACCAGGGGCGCCCTACAGGAGCTGAAAAGCTGAAACAAATGGTCAACACTAAACTTTCACTTTGGCCCGGAAAGAATGCCGGACACGCAGTTTGATGGGCAACTCAAAATTGATAAATTGAAACGAAACACTTTCCGGGGGACTGAGACTGAAGAGAAATTCGGGGCTTCCTTGAACCACGCTGAAAATGCTCATTTTGTGTTAAAAAATTAGTAAACACTCGAAAATATCGGAAACTCAGTTTGATATAAACATCAAAAACTAGGGACGCCTCTAAAAAGGTTGATAAATTCACCGCCAAAAGGACTCAAAAGACTTCAATTTTGGGCCAAAATTGCTGCTAGAATCAAGAGCGTTTTTAACAAGGTTGATAAATTGAAAAAAAAACTTTTTCAGATTTTCGTGCTCGAGAAAATACCGGAGACCTCCATTTTGAAATGAAAAACTACTGAATACTTCTTAGCATACTTAGTTCGACGTTGAGAAGACGTTAAAAAGTTTCTCTTCGATGCTATGTAACTCGGAAACAATAAAAGGCAACTATATGGACACTTACGCAGCAATGCACCACCTTTAATTAAGGTTTCTACAAATGTAAAAATATACAGGGTCTTCTGAAACAACGGAGTTTTTGGTGGCAGGAAGGCCAAGGCATTGAAATGGTTTTAATTAGTCTGGCTCAACAAAACCGTTTGAGGCAAGAAAAAGCTTAAAAACAAAACCAACGCCCGAGGCTAATGAACTTAGCTTTCATTGATTAGAAATTAGGGTAAGAGAGACTTTTATAATTCTGCAAAATTGTTCCTTTGAAAGACGGATACAGTAGCAATTAGAATATGAATCTTTAATCTTGAGAATAAATGGGGTTGCTTCAGCTGATGGATATAAAGCTGTTTGCGGTCAGATTTCTTAAGTTCCTCCTCATAGTTCACGTTTTCCATGAATTTTGCATTTTTTTCCTTCATTCTCCAAATTGTCAAGAACAGATTTTTTTCAAAAAGTCCTTGAAATTTGATTGAACATTCTGTACTTGACAGGCGAAATAAATTTTCTCGAATTGGACGAGAATAACTTCCTATCAAAAACATCTCGTGTGGCTAACACGGTATTAACCCAACATAAATGTCCCGAAAGACCACTTCCAAAACGGGCATGCCCGAATATCGTCTGGTATTTTATCGAAAACGTTCTCGAGAATCGTCCTTAAGCCCCAGTCAGTGTTATTACAAGCTGCTTTCTCTGATAACAAGCTAAAAAATGAAAAAACAACAAGGCTCGCCTGCCCGACTCTAGAATATACATAGAATATATCCTATAAAGGGCGATCTCTCTCGCTCTCTTCTCTCTATACTTACTTATATTGGAAACATGATTGAAAATTGAAAAATGCCTGGGAAAAAATGTTTATTTTCCGGGAACGGAATAACACGCGATTGTTTTTTCGGTGTTTCGCCAAAGTCCCGATGATCTGCGGTCCGGTTGTTTGACCGAAAGATTTTTTTTATGTTTTTTGTGCTTTTGCGAATAACTGAAATTGAGTTCCAAATCGTTCGAAGAATGTTTGTGTTGAAAATCCGCATGTCGACAACAATTTCCCTAATGTTGCATCTACCTCTGCGCGAATTTAAATCGCGACATCGACGAGTTGAAGCCTAATGAGCTTATTATCCGGTCAATATTTATAAATTCGCCAATTAAAGAGCTTTTAAGCAGGAAGCGAGGAGTTTATCTCAAATCATCTTTCTCTTACAGCACAGGAAAAATTTCTTTCATTTTCTGTAATTTTTTTCCCCTTAAATTACAGGAAAAACATTCAAGAGTAAATCTTTCTCACATTCTAATCGCATGTGCAATCCTATATAGGTCGATTCAGATGGTAATTACACCCCTCGACAAAAACGCACGCCCATAAACTAGGATAGCGACAATAGGGTAAAAAGAAGCGATATTTACCCAACGCTTTATTCGATTAAGCCCAACAATCGTAATTGGGTATCTGGGGTGTTTGCTGTGTTTGCGGTGTAAAGTGACAAAAGGGCTTTTATGGAGATTCACACAAATATTAGGTAGCTAAAGAAATTGCTGTCCTTTGCCCTGCCTACGGCAGGGGAGGCACGGCTAATTTGATATTCAAATCTTATGCTTTTGTCATATGGTATTATACAGCGTGTTTCATATTCCATAGTTTTAGGGTATCTTCGCAACTAGCAAGAATACTTAGACAGAAGCGGTTTTCGCAATCTGGCGCCCCTTTTTATTAACTAAACGTGCTTCAATCGAAATTTTCATGGTTTTTATTCTTAGCTGCAGGACGATGTAGAAAATTTATCGATTTGCGACGGATTCGAGGAGAGAGGTGAAACTTCGAAAACTTGTAATAATTCAAATAGACCATCTACGTCAATGAATTTCAAGAGTAATGCTAAATATGGAGCTTCGACAGAGGCATTTGGAATTAGATTAACTAAAGAACAGTGCAGTAGAGAGGAGGAGTCCGATGACACTATAAAATTAACGTAAAAATTACGTGGATAAAACTTTAAAAAGTTATAAAAATTCAAATAATACATCTACGCCAATGAATTTCAGAATGAATATCCTCCAAAGTATGGCACATTACTAGTAAAGCGGTAAGTTTGATTCAGTAAATAATAGCGTCGTAGAGGCGCCATACACGTTTGTCGAAGCTACAAAATGAGTCTTCAAAAACCTATAAATATTCAAATCGAGCGTCCAATGGCCTTCATAGTTAATGTTCCCTATAGCTCAATTATAATATTACCATAATATATCTCAAAAGGGGAAACTGTCTATAGGGAAATGTGATAAACCTTGAATAGCTGCGCCCCGCTTTGGACACTTCCCATTCAAGTCAAGTTTTGTTTTCAGGCACATTATAAGTATGCTTTGAAAATTCTCTATTAAGTCGATATAAAAAGGGGCATTTATCAAAAATTCACATTTTTAGTGATGGAAAATCAGTTCAAAATAAAGGAGGAACCTAGAAGGAAAATTTTCACATTGAAGATGTTGGCGCTGCCACAAAAAATCGAACTTTCAGGACATCTGCTTCGAGGAATTCTCTACTAAATACCGTTAAAGAGGCAAAATTCAACTTTTGAAGTCACAATTTAGTTAAGGTAGCGCCAACAAAGCGGCAAAATTAGATGCACAATATGGTCAAATTTCAGATACTGCAATTCCCTCTTAAACCTCTGTTCAAGTAGAGCTTTGAAAACTTATACTCAGACCAATTCTCGATTAAATGTTATAAAAGAAATAATAATTGTCTGAGTCGAGAAAAGGGGATTTAGAGGAATTTCTGAGCTGCAGAATGTTCCTGAAAACACTAAGCGAATTTCATCCCAGGAATTGGAACTCTAAGAGAGTTTTGAGAATATTAGAAAAATGGAAAACTTGCGAATTGTAGTGTAAAGTAAAAATAATGGGGATATCTATGATTTTGGACGTGTTTCAAGGCGATGGGGAAAGAAACGCCCAAGAAACCTCTATTTGAAGACGTACGATTTCATAAAAATTTTCATGATGTTCTATGCATGGATTTATTATGTTTTTAATAACAAATGCATTGCTGTCCAAAAAAAAAAAAAAACAAGGAATTCGAGCACTTTCTCGTCGATGATCAAGTTCGTCACGTTGCCCCAATCATGCCTCGAATACTGTAATTACTATGCGACACTTAACCAGCTGAATGACGGACGGTCAAGGACAAAAAGCCATCAGAGCTTCCAACGGCTACACGAAATATCTCCGGCCCCTCTATAAGTATTTCTAAAATCCAAATCCCAAATATAAATTGCCGAATTATAAACGGGGGAAATGTTTAAACGTCCGCAAAAGGACCGAAAACACGAGGTCGGTCGGCGCAAGAACAAAGGAATTTTTGAAGAACTGTAGACGGATTGACGGACCGCTGTCAAACTGCGCGGACAAAAAGCAGTCACCCGGTGGATTTTTCTGTCCTTTTGCTTTGTCTGTTTGTGACAAAAATGACGACGAATGCAGCTGACGATTGCTAATTCCCGATGTGGCCGCCTCGGTCATTTTGGGCCTTAATTTATGGGTCTCGCATCGTCCCCGAAAAAAATTCCTCCATTAAGGGCCAATAGATCAAAGTACTGGTAACTTTAACTAGAAGACGCTAATTAACCATTGATAATAAAACAACTATTATTTCGTTGCCGCTGTGGAAATCCGTCAAGTGGCGCAAGTAAAGACTCGATAAGACACCAAATAAGCACCAATCAACTTAAAGTTAAGAAACCCTTAAATCACAAATAAATGGGGCATTTTTGAATTAAGGTTAATTTAACTTTAACCATTTGAAAACTGCTTGTCGAAAACGACTATAAAAGAGATAGAACGCGCCATCTACAGCGGGGCGACTAAACTACACCCGAAAATACTGGGGCCAAATCATCCCCTAAGAAGAGCATGGCGCATAGAATTCTATAGGATGATGGACCGGGGAAATTCGATTGGAACCAGGCGCTGCCATCTAGCGGCGAATAGCCGAGGTAATTTTAGGGTGGAGAAGGGCCGAATTTCGACAGGGCGCATATTTAATGAAGGTCGGTATCGACCCAAGCAGAGATTTCTGTTTGGAGTTACAGTTTGCGTCGATAAAGAAACTGCAGCCCGTTATAATGCGTTAATGCTTTTTTAATAGTGTACTTTTAATTAATAAATAGTTTTGCAATAATGTATTTTGTCTTACTATAATCTCTTTTACCAATCAATTCTAAAGTTATTTTTTGCATACCACGTCTTTCTGCTACAGATTCGTTAAAAGCTACTTTGAACATTCTGCGTTGCAGGAGTTTAATAAGTAAACGTATGTAATAATAATCCGACGGTTCACGCCTTCCCTGTCTATCTATTCTCAACGTTACAATATTATATAAACCATATAAACAAAAATAATAGCAAATTACATTAAAAAATATTGTTTAAAATATGTATCAACAAACTATTTATGTATATTATGTATCATTAAACATATAAAAACGCATTTTTCAATTATTTATTATATTCTCAGTAAAATAAATGAAACATTCCGAACCACTCTCCGAGGTTAACCAACCAAATTAACTCGTAAATTACACCACTAATAACTAACCAATCACACTATGTAATTACCACTATCACGAAACTATCCTCTCCCTAACTGCACCCCCCACCCCCCTTCGAAAAAAAAAACAACCACACTTGGGCCAATCAAATCAATTATTCCCAAAACAACCTCAAGCTTCCAAAAAAATTTCGAGGAACTCTTTAAGGGTCAAGCTCCTTCGTTGCGTTTACGTCACGGGTGGAAATGCATCTACCTGAATGACGTCATTTTCAGTAGGCGTGTCTGTCCTGATAAATGAAGGCGGTCGAATTCCTTGATTGGCTTGGGCGGCGACGCCCATAAAGGGGTGGGAGACGCCTCCTGCCGAAAGCTTTCAGTCCGACTCTAAGCTTCAGCTTTTTGTATATTTCGTTGGCGGTCAAGGAAAGAGGTTAAGGAGCTTTATTTGAAGAGTGTGGGTGATTTGATTGGTTGGTTGAATGTAAACAATTGGTTTAAAGAGTTCTTGGTTGGGTAGGCTAAAGCAAATCAGCTATTTACCTAATGAGTGTGGAAAGTGATGCTTTACCGCAAAATAACAATTGAGCCTGGTAAAGGCGCTGCCGGACGTGTTACAGATATGATATTTTTCCTAAGAGCTCAGGTGTGTTACTTTTTTTTCCATAAGTGTAAATTCGATTAAACAGTAGCGTGCAGAAAAATATTTTTCTATCGCACGCAAATCAAAGTGGCATGTGTCAGTGTCAAAACTTTTTGTGTATATTTGATATTCACATGCATGAGGTAAAACTTTTTACCGCACATGTTACGAAAAAATTGCAATTCCCTTCAATTTGTTTTTAAACATGTCAAATTTTTTCTTCCACAAAAACTCGTTTTTTTGTAAATTATTTTCTCATATGGTCTTCTGCGAACAATCATTCGCACGAACTCCAACGTCGTCTTCAATTTCTTCTACAATTCTTCATAACCTTTAACATTATCGCAAAAGAGAGAGGGAGGGGTGGGAGAGAGAGAAAGGTGTCATAATCTCAAGAGCCGCATTCGTGAATCTCGGTGGGAAGTTACATCGAAGTGGTTCAGTCAACACAATCAAGTCAGGTGCGACGTCAGCAAACACAGGTCATTTTGACGTCATTTCTCAGAAGAATTTCCTATATTAGAGAAGCGGATCCCATTTGACCCATTCTAGCATCATTTAAATGTTTATTTCTCTAAAATCACCAAAAAGTCTTTACCGCGCTACAGTTTTTTCGATACCTTTAAGAGAAATTCACAATTTAATATTTTCAGAGAATTTTTGTAATTAGTTCACTCCAGAACTCCACATTTAACTGAACTCTGTTTTTTTCATATTTTATGTGTCCATAATGCATTTATGCATTAAACGGTTTTGTATAGATATGAACGAATTAGTGGTATTCTTTGCCTTTTTTTTGTTTTTTTCCTAGTTTTACATCTCAAATGTCCAGTAAGTTTATGTGATTTATTAAAGGAATTTGATATCCTCTAATAGGGTCTGTTCAAGGCCTCAAATTGCTGTTACAATTATAAAATTGTGTGAACTCTCAGGAATCAAATCAGGGTGGTAGGGCACAAAAAGATGAAAGCAAATCAGTAAAAAACTCATGGAAAGTTTACTTGAAAAATAGAAAGTTTTGAGTAGGAATTGCCGTAATGCAAGACTGATCAGACAAATGGTTCTTAATTAATTCTCCTCCGCCACCCCTCAATCTGTTCACTATACACCACGGCTAAAACACCATCAATAACGGATAATCTGAAACATCCCCTATAACAGATATGTCTCGCTGGCTTGCCGAAAAATTGTCTAATGTTCCCTTTAATCGACAATCAATAAAATCAATTTATTTCGGTCCCCTTTACGACATTCGACTCTATTGCCTCAATATTTTCTTTGACCTATAAGAACAATGATGACGTTATGCCTTGTGGATTCCGTAAAGCGTCAATTAATCTGTGAATTGCATGCATTGGGAATATGTATCATGCCTTTAAAGAACCACACAAGCATAAGGAAGAAGATTTATTAGCACATGCAAGTGGAACACCGGAAAACCCTTATGATTTGCATTGGGAAATGGCAATGTCTTTGATGCATAAATGATATTTGCATGGGAAAGAATGAGAACTAATTATGTTCTGTCATGAACTATTTAGTTTTAAATTTTGTTAAAAATACATACAAAACAAACATAGAAATGCATTTATTTATTGTGCTGGTTTTGCGCCGGACGTGGACAAATGAGTCGAAAAGAGGGTGGCGAACGCCATTATCGTTAGCCCTGAGGCGCCCCACAGGGATGGGAGTATCTTCTCCTTTCTCGGCATCAGCAAAGAGGACGTCTGTCTGTCATTAGGATCATCAATAAACCTTCACTCACTGTGTGGGTAATTTAAAAACCCGCCTGTGATTGCCGATTATATACCCAGCGCATCCATGTGGGTCTAGAGAGAATGAAATTTGAAAACAATATTTGAGTGCCTCACAAAAAAATTGATACTGCTAACAAGTTCTAAGAAAATCACTCTGTATATGGGGTTTGATATGTTTTTGAAGTTTCACTTTTTGAATTTTGATTATGGCAAGACTTCAACACAGGCGAAGATTGGAAGCTTATAGAACCCTGGAAAATCTCATTTTCAGTTGAGCACCGTACAATATTTTTTACGACCGATTTAGACTCATGTTTTTTAAATTTTTATATCTGAGTTGACAAAACCCTAACATAAACATGTTTCCGAAGACTTTTTCAAAGAGATCGAAAAATGGTTTTGCCGGTCTCTCATATCGACGTGAAACTCAATAGAAAGAGCGCATTTCGGGCTTCTCTTAAAAAAAAAATTGTGCCTTGGCCCTATTTTACTACTTTTACCACGCCTTATGGTACATAATCTTTGACTCATCTGCCCGGTCAAACATTTTAACCGTATTTTACCGAACATTTCTACATTACAAGTTTGCAGTACATGTCTGATGGACGTATATGTAGGGGGACACCTTCATTGTCGTCAAATTAATACAAAATTTCACGGTTCCCTCTAACAAAAGCCAATTATGCCGGTATAGCTTCAGACAATAAGTTTCGTTTTGCCCAATTTACCCGTAGATACTTCATTAAAACCAGAGGCGGAACTATGCCCCTCGTTAACGCGAATGAAACCTCATGTGGGGAAAAAATACTGCTGTCGGTTCTTGTTTACTTTAAAAGTTTGTTTTGCCCAAATAGATTTTCTTTTGTTCTAATGGATGTTTACATTAATAATTGAATGTGAGGAAAATGTGTATACTGACAGTTGAATTTGACGATCATGTTTATACTGACAGTTAAATGTGAGAAAAATGTTTACATTGACAGTTGAATGTGTGCATTATGTTTATACTGACAGTTGAATCTGAGGGAAATGTCTACACTGACAACTGAATGTGAGACAAATGTTTACGTTGACAGTTCAATGTGAGGGTCATGTTTACACTGACAGTTAAGGAAAATATGCAGCACTTGATATATAATTGAGGTTTCTTTAAGCGCATTTTCACGAGAAACTTTCCGTACGACCTAATATATTTCTTCAAGTTTCTTCGGATTTAACTTGCAATCGGGATTTTCAAGATCAAAAACTTGTGCAACGTGTAAGACGGGCTTTAGCTGGCGTGCACCTACCTGTCTAACCTAAAAATCCGAAACCGCATGAAGAGAATTTTCGAAAAAATATTATAATTAAACGTCTACGTCACTGAGTGAACAAGTGGAACTACCGAACATGACTTGTACTTTTCGAGATTTTAATTAAACTGGAATCGTTGGCGGCGGCGCTCCGCGTAATTACTTTGGGTATTACTTGCTGGTAAGAGGATGATGGGCTGATACAAAGAATTCCGTAAAATTGCCGTAACAATGAGGACAGGTTATTGCTACTGGTCAATGCATTAGGATCTCCTTCGGGGTCTATGGCTCGCTCGGGTATTGCAAAAAGTAGGGGCACGAATGCAAAACTCAAGTTGATTTAATCTAGTTTGCTTCGGTTCGTCTTTCTTTAGTTTAATTGCAAATAGACTTTTTGCAGTAATGCGTTTGGATGAGAAATTTCTCGTTCTTTGAGCCACTCTATAGCAGAGCGCCGGAAGTGACAGCACCGATGTCATGACAAATGAACCGGCGCCGCACCGTCTTTTGTCCTCGGTCGCCCTGACTTTCGATGTGTTCACTTTTTTCCGCTTCCAGCGAAATAATGTAGCGGATCTAAGCACATCAATTTTCTTTAAGGACGCGGCCAACGTTTTGTTTTGGTTCGTATTCATTCATTCGATTCCTTTACTAACAAGGTTATGTTGCAGTTTCGTTATACTGCATCGCCATTGGTCTGAATTTATTCCGGTTCGCCCGCAATATAAACTTTAACAGTTAGAACTTCGCTTTGTGTCTGGGAGTGACATAGAAAACGACGTGGAAAATTAGTTTGCTCAGGGTTTTATAATTGCTTCCGTTTTACAGTGGATTATCGACATCATCCCCGGCGAATTGAAAAATCCCCTCGATGCCCAAGATTACTATCAAGCCTAAACCAGATCACTGGACCAACGTCCTGCGAAGTTTGCCTGAAATGTCGTTTCCATGGAAACCGCAAAGCTGGCCAATTCGGCGTCTTCATTTTCACGTTTTCGATTTTCTCATCTGGTTCGTTCAATTTCTGAATTAAGGTGAGAACATTCCACTTAAGTTTCTTAATTTATTGAGTCGCCGTCCGCAATGCTCCCAGCAATCTGGACTGCCCTGATAACTTTCCTAAGTCCAGTTTGACCAGATACCAGGAGAGATTTGCTTCAGTTCTTTGGACCGGAAGCATGATGATTTAACGAATCGGAATCAACGAAAAAAGACCGAGTTTCATGGCCCAAATAGCCTGAATTAATTGTGATTATTGCATACATCTGAATGAATACCTAGGAATTTTATACGTGCTCTTGAGGCTTCGCCAGGGCCAAAATTCTGTTACGGCCCATGCCGATGCGACCCCATTCATTTCTACTTTCTATGATCCAGAGGCGCGCCGCAGAGAGAACAGGAAGACAAATTCCATTGACGTCTTCACTAAGCGGGAATAATGTCCGTTACGACGGAACTAATCAACTCCTCCTTCCACTAATTATTGCATCCAAAATTAAAAATGAAACCAGTCCCTAATTAAAGTTTTAATGGGCAGTCGCGTTATCATCCGGATCGGACCTATTTAAAAGATGTCGTTAATTCGTCCGTTACTAATCCGAACCCGATGGCTTTCTACTTAAATCAAAAGTCAATAATCACTTATTTCTAATTATCATTTGGCTGTTAAACGCCATAAAAGCTTATAATGACGTCCAATCATCGGGGACGCGGAATTATGGACATAAAACGCGAAGATTCATGTCACAAGGGAAGTTTTACACATATTTTGTAGCCTCTAAACCGTTTGCAACCGATCGGTGCCGTTGGCAATTAGTACCTGAGATTGAGCAGTAAAACTCCATAAAATGGTTATTAAGTAGAGAGCCTTCATTTCATGCTTAATTTTGCAGGAACTCAAAAAATAAAACGACGCTTCTCAAATTCATCCTTATTCAAAAACCAGTAGATAAATCAAAGAGGCATCAGTGTGCTCGATAATTACATTAAAGACATTTGATTAAACGTTAAAACCTAATTTAACATAAGTACCTTCTCGCCTACTGTCTATACTCATTAACTCACCTGGTCATTATTAATTAGCTGGATTATAGGGGATGGACTGCTTCTACATTGTATATCATCATAATGTGAAACTGGAGCTAAGAGCAGTTATAGGGGAGACGATGGTGAATCGAGACGCGAGCAGCGCTTTTACGCTGAGGTTCACTCACGCCGCGTTCCCCTGAATAGCTCAATTATTACATGATTGCCATAATTTGAGATTAATTTGTTATTACAGAGACGGCTAAAGCTCTGGTAATACTTTAATTTGCAGGACTGACCTTGCATCCTGGATAATTATTGTGTGTTTAAGTTTTCCATAAAACCTTATTTTATGTTAATTCATGCGATCTCGTTTGGAAGCTGTTTGCTTGCTGAGAAGGAAATTGCAAATATTGTGTCAATAGCCTAGAGATATTAGCACTGATAATCACGCCTATGTTGGAATAATTCATTATGATATAGGGACAATTCTGTGACATTTCCAGCTCATATAGAGGAAATACTAGAGGTGTACTTCAAGTGCTAATCACAAGTTGCGGTAATCGAATTAGCTTAATTGATCGAGATCAGACAGCAGCATCTCGAAGACAAGATATTAATTAATGTAAAACGACATTTCAGCTAATGATTAAACACGGATATCCTCCTGTCAAGGTTTATTTAGCTCACTCTAGAACCGGACGTAAACCACTAATGATTTTAGTTACATAACACCTTCGCAGATTTAATGTTAGAACAAATTTTTAGGTTCATTTTTCAATTTTTCAATTCAATTCTGGACACTCATGTGGGCGCGAAACCAAGGAATTTCAAGTCAAGTTGGCAACAATGGTCGGGAGTCGATTGCGGTGATTTGCGCTCGTGACTCTATCGGTGGATTTCTAGAATCTTTCCGAAAGATCGATTAACTGATATTGGACCTGTGTAGGTCAGAAAATTATTAGAATTTTCGGTTTTTTCAAAGAACAGTTAGTGTTTTGGACTTGCCCGTTGATGTCCAGAAGTATACCAATGGCAAAGCTAAATGTTACTTCATGGGATTTTTTTTCATTTGCACTCTCACATTACCTTTTGCAATTTCTCACATTAATATTTGCAATTTAATTAGTCATGGCAAAATGTCCAATAAATCAACGTATTTATGTTCTAAAACAGTTTAAGCATATGAAATTATGCTATCGTGCAGAAGCAAAAAATATATCGATCAATATTTTTAATTCGCCGTGTTTCGGAATCGCATCAGGATTGAAATAGCGTGGAAACGCTTGCAAATGAAGGCGGAAGATTTCATATTAGGGTGACCGTTATGTCAGAAAAGTCAATTGTCAACTTCTAAAATTCAATTGTCTCTGCTCGCGACTGCAGTGAGCAACTCTACTTAAAAATTTAATCAATTTGCGCAGCCCAGACTCCTTCGCTTTCGCACCATATTTGCTAAAATACGCAGGAAGAATTTGAAAGCAAAAAAAATTAATATCTGAGTCTGTCAAATGTCTAATTAATAACGTAATTGTTATTTTGTCGCGAAACTAGTCGAACTCAACAGCTTTGACAGCAGTGACAGCACTGACGTTAATCCCAATTAGCACATGTCAGTTTAATGGCCTGCATAACTCTAGGCGGCGATGAAATCGAGACTTAAGAGCCAATATACGCCCTACGTCTTAATTTTACCGAAACTGGAGTCAGCTGAATTGATTTTCACAATTTGTCCAAGAAGTATTCAAACTTTCCTAATTTTTCAATTCACCTTTTTCACAATAAAGGGCAATTCTTCTTATCGATCAGGTTCAAAATGAGGTTTGTTCCAACAGGACAGAAACCCATTGTCGGATCGTAAGAAACACCCAGAGATATATGCAAAGAATCCCGACTGGTATACTGCGCACATCTCTAACCATTTATTTCTTTTGAAACAAACCTGCTATAACACGCGTTCTCTATCGTTGAATCTCTGATAGGACTGTGACCGAGGTGTGATGAAATAGTGACCGGACCGCAATGGGACCGTGATCGCATCATGACCCATAATATGTATCTTCCTTAATCAAACCTAACCTGTTGATTTACCCTAATTAGAACTGATAAGGTTTCTAAAATTTTAGAACATGAAATAATCTTAACCAACTTCATAATTCATGCTTTATCCAGTACCTAAAAGTAATAATAAACTATAAAGGAAATTTCAACTAATCTGTTCTCGTATTTCATAATACTCGTTATGCACTTCTTCTATAAAACAATAGTTTATCGTTTTATGTATCGCAACTATTTTACGCTTTTAATCATCATTTCTAGTAATTTTGATTGTTCTAAGTCTGAACCGTGCCATTGCTTAAAGATGCCGAACTATCGCAAATCCATCAGTTATGTGGTTACGTCGCCTTTTCCATGACGTGCAGCTGCATTTCATAAAACTCATTTTTCAATAAATTTATCAAGTTTCCGTATATAATGTAATGAACGTTTAATAAAGATCCGCATTAAAAAATTTAATACACTTTTAGTAATCGATTCGACAGTTTTAGCTGGAAAGCAACCGTTAAGCCGTGGAATTATGTTATTGAAATAGCCGAGGTTTGCAGAAAAAGAACTTGCGTAGGTATTTTTATTTATTGTTTAGGAGGTATTTGTGATGTGTAATTTGCATATTAGAAATAACCGGACGAGCGCCAAAGAACCACTTGGTATATGTCATGCGAACGCTCAACAGGTCTCAGGTTACTATGCAAGACAGATGTTTTTTCCTCTGTAAATTAAGGACAGTGACATATGCCAAGTTTGACACATGCCTGAAGTTAGAAAGTCGACACATTCCTATTAATGACGTTTGATATTAGCCGAATTTCTAACCTCACTCGTTGGCTAAATTCGGCAACTGTGAAAAAATGGCCATAAGCGGAAGATGAGAAAATGTCACACATGTAATGCTCTCGTCTGATCGGTGTAAAAAGGATTTTCAGGGAGCGTTCTTATCCGCCTAGGATTTTCCGCTATAGACTGCGTACAAAAAGTCCGGCAACCCGGAAATATCTTGAAAAATATACAATAAAAAAAACTTTGTATGAAAACTGAAGGAATTTCAAAATTCTACCATTCTGCCGAATTCAGAAATATACAGGATGTGTCACAAATTAGCAGTAAATTGAAGTTGTGTATTTCTTATAAGATAGCAAACTTTTTATGACACTTTCTGACTCGCCCTCGCATTCTGAACACATTACACGTAACATATCCTATGGCTAACTTTAACAGTTCAGTAGCTACTGCAAAACTAAAGAAAAAAAAAAGAAAAAAAAGAAAATTGTTCTTATGTAACTGAACTTATTGTTGTTGAAGGAAGTGCTCAAAATGTGCCCCCTGAACGACTTGACAATGAACTGAATTGTAATAGAACTTCTCGACTACATGTTCCAGCATTTGAACTATAACGAGACGGAATTCGTCAGTAATTCTTCTTCTTAACTAGCTTACATCTACCGGTTTCCTGGCATACGCCTTATTTTTTGAGAGGCCCCATAGAAAATAGTCCTGAGACGTCAAGTCCGGTGATCTTGGGGACCATTCTATTTTATCTCCACGTCCTATCCAAGCTGCATAATAAGCAAGCCGATTACTAGATGGATTACACAAAAAAAGACAAGCCATTATCACCCTTATTAATGAAACTCAGAATGGCTTTCTAGATCGTCAGATATGTCGTATCTGCGCATTTTGAGCACTTAATCCCATACAAATATGTTAGTTCGTTTGGTTTTCTTTACGCCCGCAATCGCTGCTGAACTGTTAGCCTTAGGACATCTTACGGGAAACGTGTTCTGAATGCGAGGGTGAATCAGAAAAAGTAGTAAAAAGTTTTCCATTCCACAAGAAAAAACTTAAGTTCAGTTAACGGCTACTTTGTGACGCACTTCCTGTATTTCTGAATGTCGCATTGTGGCAGAACTTTTAAACTCCTTCAATCTTTATGTAAAGTATCTCTCAATAAATTGCATATTTCTCGAGTTACTTCACGGTTGCCGGACTATTTATACACAGTGTATACATGTGACGATGACCCTCACTGCCCCTAACTTATACAGTGGGAAAATATCTTCATTACGCAGCAAGCTCGAAGTTAATAAGTGGGAATAAGATATACACATTTCACACATCTATCACGATAATTGCAAGCTGACCGTTCCAAGGTGTAAAAATCCAAATTAAAAACAAAAATTTGTTAGGAATGCCTCAGTTGGCCGATAGCAACACGTCCCCGACCATTACTATCGATTTAATCCCCTATTTAGGTCAACAAACCTATCTTATATTCACTATCAAGGAGAAATTCGCATATTATCCGTCTTAAAAGGAGTTTGTTACTTCACTTCAATGTCAATGTTACATTAATGATGTACGTATAAGGTGAGAACGCATTAACTTAACGTATATAATGCGGTAAGTGAATGTCAGTTCATTTGCCGAGGCATGAATGAGGTATTTTGTAATGCGCGAGTCTGAATTGTCAATTGCAAAGGCGACATTTCGCCCTGGAAATTTTTGGCCTTAATTAGACGGAATTCTAGGGTACTTCCTGCATGTATTATAATGAAATAGTAAAGTAATAAAGCAATTACTCTTACATTTTTAAAGTGCTCCTGCGCTAACGACGTTATTAAGACCGAAAGGTTGTAATCAGGACGCAATTCCGATTTTCCCGGTAAAAATTACCTTAGAGTTAATACTTGGTTGGACGTAGCGCTGACTTAAGTCACAGCTCATCATTAAAGTCCTTAATGCGTCCCCAAATGGAGTTGAACGGCCTCAATTAAGACATAATTATTTTTGTTTTCTTCACTAGATATACGGTTTTATTTCCTCGACGTACCGATAAGCGGACCGGGGGCACAAATGTCCCCCCATATACTTTGCATGAAAAGCGAATTATAATGGGGAGACGGCTCATCAATAAAACCCGAGTAATCGAACCAAAACAAATGAGTTCCCATTTACATTTCAATTATGCTGATCTTGTCTCAGCCGTTGATGGTGCCGTTTCTTAATGCAATCGAGAGCTTACAGGTCTAATTTTCGACTTTTCGTCTTCCGTTTATCGAGGATTTAAAAGTTGGCGGGTACCACAAAATTCTCCCACTTTTTGGTAGAGTTACTAGTGCTTTAATATATTTTTTGCAGAATTCATTCGCCAAGTTTCTGTTCTGATAACCAACGCCCTATGGAATCTCTTTGGAACCCCCTATGCGAGTCAAAGGTGAAGGTGACCCCATGGCCGCTGAAGCCGGTCACCTCATAGTCTCCGTCACGTCAAAGTGCAAAATGATAGTGGCTGCGACCATCCATATTTTATTTAGAAATGGCAATTAATTGGAAGCGACCGCGTTATAACAACCCAAAAAATTAAAAAGTGGAGGTACTTAAGCGTGATATGGAAGTGACGCCACTTAGGACCTCCACGGTTGTTTTAACACTTTTAAGTGATTCAGTATCAGTTCTCGAATGAATTTAACTTTAAAATTACATTAAAATTTCATGATCTCACGTAGGCCATTTGGACGCAGCTGCACTGCGCCGCCATTATATGAGGCAAAAAATTTAGAATCAGTAATCATGAAACAACTAATTTATAGCAAATAGTGCATAAAGGGTGATTAGTAATTTATAGTTGACAGGACTTTTGAAAAATATATCCGTTGACCAGATGATCCAGCCACTGAATTCTTTTCACCGTTTCTATGGCGACCGCCTAGTAGAAACGACCGGTTCTGTCTTGTCGCTGTCGCTTCAACGCTGAAGGTTAAAGTTTCCAGATCCGTGGGGCCACGTGGAACTCGCTGAAAGTGCCACTTTGAAATTTTTTGAATATACCCGAATTGGTCGGAATTCCTGAGGTATCGAAGGCGACATTTATTTAACTTGTAGTTATGCAGTCCTGCCGTAATAAGCACGCTGCCATTCAAAGAATCGAAATGCCATGCTTGAGCCCCCGAAAAACGGTTTCCCTGTACCTGCACATATGTAGATCCGCTTAGTGTGCAAAGAGAGTGTTATTATCTTATGGTTTACGACAAAAAAACCAAATACCTTGCGCAAACAAAGTTGAATTCTGCATAGAACTCTAACGGGGTCAATCCAATAATGCGAGTTTCCACATGAACACAATACATAACATCATGCGAAGGGTCACCATGAAGCGGTAATTTTCCTTAAGCGTAAGCAATTTATTAATTATGAAATTATTGGACTCGGTTCAAGTTCATACAAGTCAATAATTAATATAGCGTGCAACTGGTTTTTCTCGTCTCGCGTATAGGTAAATAATTGACTGTGAAGGTTCACGCGCCGCTGGCGTCACCCAGAAGATGGATCCGATGTCTTTTGCCCGTTTCTTTTGTCTCTGATTACGGTTTCTGAGCAAAAAAACCCGATGATTTTCCTATTCGATCGTTAGTTGCGGCTGATTTGCCTGTAAAAAGTCAATAAGTAGTAAATGTACTCTTCGTGCGCTAAAGAGGTATAAATTTTGGAGTGTTGGTGGTTGGACTGTCGCTCTGGGAGGGGCGAGTATTTACTACTCTTGTATCGTATAGAGTGCCTCGACAGTAATTTAACTGGCAAATATCCACAAGTACATCGAAATAGGAGGGAGAGTCAAGACCGCACAGTAGCGGAGGCGAGATGCCGCCGACCGATAAGGCCATATATTTAAGAGCGCGACAAGTGGGGCCGTATTGCCGATTTCAGTCACCAGATAATGCCACCAAACATGCCTCTATATTATAATCCCCGAACGAGACCACGGAAGATAAATATGCTTCTCGACGACCGTTTTCTCATTCCAGTTCGAATACGGATTTACATGTATACGTGCGAGTTTTGAATCTTCTGCATGTGTAAGGCGTCCGATACCGGAGCCCAATTCAAATGTCAATTTTCGTCAACCGTCACCAGCTATCATTTCAAGTCGTGCCGTTTGGTGGTAGCATCAAAAATCCTGTTCATTAATATCGCTGGGTACAAATTTATAAATGAGACCTTTCATATTTCCCCATAAATAACGATCCAATGGAGACAGATCTGGTAAATGTGCGGGCCAATGCATTGAAGTTGCAAAACTCCTAATGGGGGCAAACTAACATTCACCAGCGATTTCGTCATCGGGTATAGGTCAATCCAAAAAAGGGCCAATGTATGAGGCAGCGAGAATTTATTTCCTTGTGGGAAAGACACCGACATTAAAAGAGGAAAAATCCGTATCGATATCTGGTTTCTACGGTGGTAATACGTGCGATCAGATAAAACTACATTTTCAAGACAACAAGATGACATTATTTTCCCTTTTTGCGCAATTTCCAATACAACACTAATTAGCCGTATCGGAGCATATAGAGGCTCAGCTCCTTAACGACGTGTAATAGTCTGTCATAGGCAATCAGGCAGCAACCCAGAGGCCCCTCGTTAGAAAAATAGCACTTTTTACCCGCCGCCAAGTGTTAATTATCCGCATTATTAACTAATTAACAACTTCCCAAAGGAGCAAGTACGACACCCGTTCAAACACTAACAGCACCGCATTCCTCGGCTTTTGTGCTAAATCAAAGAATTCGTCTACGGATGGCGGCTCTATCTCTATAGTAGGCCCGTTCTTCGTTTCCCCGTGACGTCACCGTAACGCAGTTTTACGGTAATTGACGGTAGCGCGTAGTCCTTAGGCGATCAATTAATTAACAGAGATACAAGATCAATAGTCGATGTTTATCAGATCGGCTTCTCGGGTCGTGTATTGCCTCTTCGATCTTAGGGAATCGTCTAGTCTGATCTGCGATGCCTCGTTTGATAAGATTAGAGTGGAGTTGGTGGTTAAATTTTTGACAGTTGTTAAGAGTTTCTGCGCTGCTGACCGTCGGACAGAGCACAATTTTCTCCCTCATTCCTCAGCAACGCAAATGAACCAGTGGCGTTTCAAGTGAAGATCAAGCTGACAAAAAAAAGTTTTTTTTTATGAGGAAGTTCTAGAAGACTTTTAATGAATTTGAAGAATTATTACTCTGAAATGAATCCTCCTACGCCACTGCACATGTCACCATTGGAAAAAACACAGCTTTCGGTGGCATCCCCTTACCACCCTTACGAAAACGAATGGATAAACTGATGCGAGGACTAACGGAGCCCAAGCTAACCTCTAACGAAATGTTTGGCACGAAAAGAATAATTGTTTCAGAAATATCAAAACTCTAGAGAAACTGCATATTTCCGACGAGGAAATTGCGATGTTATTCTCGTTAATCTTAAAAAAATATTCTCATAAACCAAAATCTCAAGTCGCTGACGATGATCAATAAACCTTCACGGAATTTAAGTTTTGGACAGCTGCACTGAAGTGTCTGGTCAGTCCTTGATCAGTACCATATGATAGAGCATTCCTGTCACCGCTTAGACCGTTTGATAACTCCAACATTAAAATACCATAACAAATGGCAAACCAATTTCCAGCAACTGGTGCCGAGAGGCGCAATGAAACATTTCCCGGCATCTTCAGCACGCAGCAAGGCAGTGTCGTCGCTCGAGACGGGACTTAATCTAGTTTTTCCATGTTGGGTACAAGACGGGTCAAGGTGTCTGAAAAATGTGGTTCTTAATTTTTTTTGCGCGCTTGCCAGCTATTCGGTTATTGCTGGGCGCGTACGACAGGAATGATAATTTTATGCTCAGCTCAGTCGTTTTAATAACCGTTTTTGATCGAAAATGTACTGATGACATTGCTGAAATGACAGGAGACCTTATTACCACTGCGCTGTGCATACAACTACACCATATACTTACTAATACTTGGTTCGTTACGAAGGTTCCGTTTGTGAAACTATTTTAATTAGATTAATTATTTCGTTTGCTGGTGGGACCTTTTTACTAATGAGACTGATGCTGTTTATTATGCAGACGCGTATGTGGATCAGGTTGGGTCAGGCATAGAATCACATGCCAGAAAGGCCTGCAGGTTTTGATTTTTAATTCGTGTTTCCGGTCGTGGAATATGCCCGTTTTTAATTTTCCCAGGGTGAGTCCGACGACACCAGTCTCAGTAAGCCATCAGGCCATGGAAATTGAGATTGATGAGTGAAGAGAACATGTCACCTGGGCAGCGATATCTAAAAGACATTGACCGAATCGTACATATGAAACGGTACAAAAATTGAGACCTAAATCATTTAAGGAAATTCTAGAAAATGGGATTACATTTGTACGTGCCCGGAAAGCAGGATGGTCGGGCCTGAGAACTCATTGAGCGACACGAACATTGAAACGAAGAATCATGGACGTTCCACTTCCACCGATGTTCACAGCCAGTAAATGGCAGTATCAAAAATAGAATTTATTCGATAAATTGTGAAGAGACATCAGACACTTTCATCTGGAGCACTCAGTCGATGCAGTTTCTGATCAAATAAAAGAATTAGAAAATTTTGCATGTATTATTGTGATTTCATTTCAAGGTGAAGTAGCTTATCTAGTCGTGAATTGCTCTAGAGTTCTTAATTTAATCAAACCGAGATCGGTAAGTTTCCGGATGATTCTATGAAACTTTTGCTATACGTTCAGTCGGGGTTTTCAACTTTCCTAGCAATTGATATTAATTTGGAAAATTGTTGAAAACCGACAAAATTCGGAAACCCTACCGAAAATCTACTGAATTATCTTAGCAAATTTAAGGATTTTCTTCGTGTAAAGTTCTTCATTTAGGAAACCAATTCAATTCCCTTCAAACGCTGTTAGATGCTCGGTAGATTCTCAGAAAAAGTTGAGAATTTCAAGAAGAATGGCCATCACTGAAGAGTTTGATAAGGCTTTGTCTGGCAATTTGTGTTCCTAAATGGTCTCTAGAAGTCTCAGTGATCTTTCCAACTGGAACATTTTTATGTTGAAAAAGTGTCTGTTCCTTTTCTTTAAGATTCCACTTGAAAACCTGACGAATTCTCGTGGAATTTTATAGATTTCTAAAAATATTTTAACAGAAACCTGAATAGAATGTACGCTCATATCGGCATTTAGGCCGTATCCTATTAGAATATTCCCAATTTGGAATTCTAAAACCCCGAGAAATCCGCATTAAATTTTGGAAATTTCTAAAGGAATTCTGGTGATTTCTCAAGGAACTTTGAAAAATTATTGAGGATTATTGTTGGCAACTCTCTAAAAGACCATTCACAAGTTGATGCCGCAAAATGTCGGACCTGCGACATCCTCCTCGTTTCAGCATTACCATCTCGTCTAACACACTCGATCTCGTTTAATTGCTGAGTTGATAGCATATCTAGATATTATCTAGCAAGTTCTCCCTCCTCGTGTATACATATTACATCGAAAAATTAAAACTGAATTCTAGAAATTCGACTCACTGCATCAACCTGCTCGGTCGGCTTCTAGTCATCAAAGTAGCAGGAATGTATCAAAGGTTCGCATTCGTAGAAAACCCGTTTCCGAAAAGCCATCAGTCTCTAAAACGACGGGGACACGTTATAGTTGCCGGCACATAATAAGCTAACTTTGGACAAAACGGGTAGCCGCTTCCGAATTTGCGAAATTGTTGCCCATTGTGTTCCTCGACGTCTTTTTCTTCTCATTCGGATGCCTTTTTAATCGCTTCGAGATCGAAATTCGACAAAACTAACTCCCCGCAATCGATATCATCGGAATTATTGCCATGATTGCACGAAACGAAGTACCTATATTTACGTATTCCAACTGAGACGAAACGCATTATCATTCCAGTTGTTGGTCGCATCACGTATTCCAAATGGCTTTGTTTTTACAATTTAAGCTCTTGCTACCAGCCGCATGTTTATGGTCATACGTGGGCGTGGCCCACCTGACCAAGACCCATGCCCATTGGCCCAACAAATGACGACGGTTGACATTTTTGACGTCTGTTTCGTGACTTTACCAGAACAATTAAGTAGGGTTTCGCCTTGTTTCATGTGATGAAACGATCGCGGAAATAGAAACAATGATGGGACTAAAAGGTGTTTAAATTCTACCTTGCTTTGGGTGGCATAATCCAAAGCCAGCATACAGTCGTTGTAGCCATTTTCAGTCTTAATGGTTGTCGCCATGGGAGCGCAAAGCTGGCCCAACTGATGACCTCCCACGGAGTCACGGTACCATGGGTACATATTCATCTGAAAAAAAAGTTTTTATTAGTTTTGAGAGACATTAAAGAACCACCGAACATTCCTAGGATTCCTGCGTGTAACACACATTCAGGGATAAATTTTTTTCACAACTCAGACGTGGCTTGAAGTGCAGGTATCAGAAATTTCCTGATATCCATAACGTTCGCAAAAACTCGAAAATATAAGCGATTTATTTTTTGTCAATTCCGTCGTCGAGTCCGGAAAATAACGTTTTTCCGTGCGCGCAAGACAAATTCCCATGTAAGACGGAGCCGAATACCGGAAATCATGTAAACCCGGAACAATGCATTTCGGACTTGTAATGAACGATACTTTTTATTATTGAGACGCTGAGAACGATAAGCAATAGATCCAATTAAGCTGCCTGCTACTGGTTTGGAAAAGCTGGTAATATTTGCAATTTTATATTACCAAGCCAGTTTTTACAGCAGAAATCAACTTTGTAACGCAGAAAGTTTTGTTGAATTAGCTTCTCACATGAATAAACAAGGACATTGTTCACACAACGTTGAAACACCCCGTTGTTGGTGTCATGCAAATTGCTGTACATTCTTATTTTCCAGAGGTATCTGTGCTCGTATTATTCTTATGTAAGCCTGTCATATGGCAGCAAGGAAAACAGCGTGCCGAAAATACGAGGCAGCATTTGCGTGCGCCTTCAGCGTTTTGCCGCGCGCTGATCGGAAATACGTATTTTCGGTGCAGTCGACTGACTCTTCAGAGCAGTTTAATGGTGTTTTCGCCGCATGTGGTGCTTTTCACTCCCGTTCTCGTGTTCCTCCACATCGGGCATTGCGACAGGATCGTCCGCGAGTAATCGGTAATTTTTTTTAAGCAAATTTATCGGAGAAAAATTTAGAATTGGCTTGAAAAAAAAAACGAAACAAATTGGAAAATATCATATCGCGCGTCCGTATTCGAGCTCTAACGGAAAGAAAACCACAAGAAAGAAAAACAAAACCGCAGCTTAATTGACGACATTGCGTAACAGATCGAGCGATGTATTTGGACGAGAAGATTTAAATGGAAACACAATCGATCTGAAAAAATTCTTCATCTCCTGGAAAAAAATAATGAACCATTCTGGCGTGGATTCGTCAAGCGTACAAAAACCCAACGATGGAGGCACTAATTAAGCTGGTATAGGACGGTTTTCTATCGCAAGAGTTGCGGTTTAGATAGTGATATTTAGCTTTATACGGCGGATCTCTCTTCGGGGCTTCTTTGTGAGATATTGACGTACTTCGGAATACTGTGGGCATGTTTTGAGGCTCTCGTCGAGCCCCTTTTATAGGGGCATCGGAGGAATCCATGCAAACAAGGAAACAACAGGTTGTGATAACACAATCACCACCATATAAACGTAATGGTCGTGCCCCTCTATGAGTTATATAAAATGGGAATGTTTTTTTCGTGTTATTTATTGTTTCTGCAATGGAAAAACTTTCTATTTAATGGTAATGCATGCAAGCATGTATGCATTTACGCTAGTTTAAATCAATATTTAGTTAATTTTAGTTTCGTGTCATGCGATATAGAAGCGTTTCTGTCTTGGTTTCTGTACTGCACTTTCAAATTGGAGGTGCGTAGCCCAGCGAAGATTCTGGAATGTTCGTCGAGATTTCAATTTAAAATTTTTAATACATAAAATGGAAAAAAGTATGCGGCAATTCTGTAAGTTTCTTTACCGTTTATGGTATAATAAAATTAAATTATGTTTACGTTATAATTAAATTTAAGGGTATTCCGCACTAATTTTCAGCGAAATATTAACGGGCCGTCAGTTCAAGATTATTCTCGCAAAAACAACCGAAATGACAATCTGTGTCTCGTTCAGATTTTAAGGAACTATCAGAGTCTTTAGATCTGAGGTATTCGACTTCAATATAATATCTATTTTACTCGATCGCTATACAGGGTGTCCCATCAGTGTTTCATTATATTTTAGTGGGTAATAGTACATTGAAAAATAATATGACTCCCCACATTAACCATATTCCAACAGTCCTTCATTAAAAAGATACAGGGTGTTAGACTTTAATTTAAAAAATCAACTTTTATTGATATATTCAAAACCGCTTGAGATATGTAAGTGAAATTCGACACGTTTTGAGAGTAAATGTAGGCGCATTTATTTGTGCAAAAAGGTTATTTTTAATTTCACCAGTGGCGTGGGTACGGAAACATCTCAACACATTTTTAAGGAAAAAAATGGTGTGCCACTGCCTTTTATCAAAATAAAAATTATTTTTAGAAGTTTAATTTCATTTAGAAGAGAAATGCTCCCTTGACTCTTTTTCGTGCGATATAGCGTTTGCTAGTAAAAAATTGAAAACCGTCTACACGCACGATATCATCCTCTAAATAGTTTTAATAATATTAAATGTGTTCTAAATATTATTTATTTGCTATAACGTTACAGAAATTACGTACCCACGCCACTGGTGAATATCAATAAAAGCTGGATTTTTTAAGTAAAGTTTAACACCCTGCATCTTCTTAATGAAGCATTATTGGAATATGGTTTATGTGGGAAGTCATATTATTTTTGAATGTACTATTACCCACTAAAATATAATGAAACACTTACGGGATGCCCTGTATATATATACAGGGTCATTCACGGTGAGTGTCCTCTTAAAAGTTTACGGGGTTCTAATATAGCTAGAGATCTGAAATTTTGGATACTGATGTAATGGAGTTGGATCTGTTGTATTAAAATATTGGTTTCGTCGCGACGTTGACAGATCTATGTGTAACTGACAACAACTTTGTTATTTTAAATGGCACACCCTATATTTTATTACGTTTTCGAATTTCCCGAAAGATTTAAACCCCAGTTTATCTATCATATGTCACAGTTATGATGAACCGTTTTCGAAATAATTTTTTTTGACTGATTTGGCAACAAGCAGCTTTAAATTGAAAAGTGCATATCATTTCAGCTATCACAGCTAGAGAGTTGAGATTTGAGCTACAGACTCTTATTAGTTATTTGTATGTTTTAATATTATACATTTTTTGGATTTACATATAGAGCGTGGAAAAATTAGTGCGACATCAAAAGGATATAAATATGAGCATTAAATGAGAATCTTAAATAGAACACCCTATATTTTTGGATCGCATCTGAAAAATCTATAAATTCTCTATCGAAAAGTATTCTACATTAATATAATTGTTTTTAGTTTGTTTTGAGATATTGGCAAATATTTCTTTATAAATTTTTTATAAAAATTTTCAGCAAAATCTCTAAATTTATTTATATTACGTAGATCTAGTTTATTATAAAGGATGTTACAATTTCGTTTATTTTCCGTCGTTAACCCATAGCCTTCTCCTAACCGAATCAACTGATAAGTGGTGTCTTTTACTCTCAAAGGTTCTAATATTTGCCAATATCTCAAAAACAACTGAAAACAATTATATTAATGTAGAATACTTTTCGATAAAGAATTTATTGATTTTTCAGATGCCATTCAAAAATATAGGGTGTTCTATTTAAGATTCTCATTTTCTATTTTTTTTTTATAGGGAGGGAGAACCTTCTAAAGGTACCCGGTCTGATGGACTGGCGACCAGGTTATGTGGGATTCACTTCGCTTGAAGGGAGGCGCCTACCCACTAAAAACCCACCTCTCTTCACCGTTGTTCTCCCCCGGAACCGCCTAAAGGCATTACTTCAGGGAAGATTCTCATTTAATGCTCACATTTATATCCTTCTGATATCGCACTAATTTTTACACGCCCCGTATGTAAATCCAAAAAATGTATAATATTAAAAGGTACAGGTAACTAATAAGAGTCTGTAGCTCAAACTTCCACTCTCTAGCTGTGAAGGCTGAAAAGTTACGCGCTTTTGATATCTGGGAATCCCGAGACCTAAGTCACAGGAATCCTCTCGATGAGTGGCACAGTGTGAGGTGTTTAAATAGAAAGTGAGCGAATAAAAATGGAGCTTCCGTGAAAAGCCTTTCTCAACAGCTAAAAATTATTCAATATAAAAAGTTTGAAGTATGAGTAATCAATAAGCTTTTTCAGTTAATCCATTGAGAAACTTCCACACGAAACTCGAGCGAAACCAACAAACTAGTTTTTTCGCATTTACTCTCGTTTTTACCAATTTAATTTTCATTATTTTCGTAGTGTGACTGACGTGGCAACGAGTGATGAAAAAAATTACTCTGTATGCATTAGCGATTAAAAACTATAAAATAAATGGAGGCATATGGAAATACCTCGAGCTTTAGTACATCTACCTAATCTCACATCTTCTTACACTTTTCCCATTCACGAACCATTTGAATTCGATCAAGATAAACATTGAACTAACTTCAACACTTACTGCATATTTATCAAGGACACGCTCTGCGATCGTGCAATTTTTGCTGAATCGTAAATGTCACGGTCGTACCACCCAATTAATGCAAAATTGCATTGATAACGCTAATATTATGGCCGATTTTAATAAGCTTATTATATTTTAATAAATACTAGCGATTAATATGGAATAAGGACAATTATAATTATTATTATTATTGATGTATAGATCCAGAATTTACTGAGCCATAATAAGCAGAAAGCAATTAGGTAGAATTTCTGGGCGATTAAGTTGGACTTAGTGATAGCACTATCAAATCCGCGCCTTTGGCGTAAATGTACGAATAGGCCTGAAAGTGGTGATAGTTCGAAACATTTTGTGAAAATTAAGGACGAACTACTCTGAATTCTCCATACTGCCCATCCCCGGATGGGTGTACCAACTCTTGTAGAAAGTCGAAAAATTTCTACTAAAACTTGCGTTTTTTAGGGCTCATGCCTGCTTAGTTAAAGGGTAATTGTTAACACTAATCATATTTTCAAAAATCTTATTTTCCTGTAAATAGTCGTTCCTGTGTCAAATGTGCATAATGTTATTAAGAAGAATTGTTCAGAATCGGGACGCAACTCCATACGCTAAATATGAAAGCCCTCGCCTAACTTTGATTTCTCACATTTTGTTGTATTTCCCAAGTCAAAAAACCTTATTTTTACCGATTTTTGTTCTATAAAAATGATAAACTGTATCATTAGATAAACTTAAAAGTGTATAATCTCGTATCAAACTTTTCTTGGCTAAATGATCAATTTGATGAAAGACGGTTTGGGAGAATGAACCGGACATTTCTTCAGCCGAGATACCCCGATCTAACGACAATGGATTTTTTTGCTTGAGCAAGAAATAAACAAATAGTTGATGAAGACCACTTACCAACTAAGACAGAAATATTACAAAACAAGATAACACAAGCAGTTTGATTAATTCCCAGAGAACACGTACAGGCAGCTTTTAGCTTTTAAGCTTTTCAAGTGTTACACCTTATTGAAAAATGTGCAAATTGAGGACGTGTAGTGGAGCTTTAAGTTTAACATGAAATTATACATTTTTAAATTTATATGATGATAATAGTTCATCATTTTAATAAAATAAAAATTGGTAAAAATGATATTTTTTGGTATGGGAAATACGACAAAACGTGAGAAATCAGGGCTGGCCGAAGGCTTTTATATTTGCCGTTTGATCTCAGGTCCTAGTTCTAAACAACTTTTTTTAATAATATAATGTCGTATTTGACACAGAAAAGACTCTTTACTCTACAGGAAAATAGCTTTTTTGAAAATTTCCAAGACATATTTGATTTTCTAAAAGTGAAGTTAAGTTAGAAAATAGGCCTTAACCAAGCGGGGCTGTATCTAAAAAAATTTTAATTTAAATCGAACGTTTTTTACCTTTTACAAGTCGGTTCACCCACCTGAGAACACGCGGTATGTTCACAACGACGCCATTTTACGTCATCATAAAGCGAAAATACATTGGGGTTGGTCGCATTTCGTCCTTCATTCCCGCGTTTATTTTAATGTATAATCCTGCACTGACTGACCATGTCTTCTCGTAAATCTGGACCTTCCGATCTTCGCTTTGTTTTCTTAAGTGAATTATCAATTACCTCGACCTTATTAAAACCAATAATACACAAGCCACCCACGAACACGATAAATTACCCATAACGCAAATCAATCTCGATAATAATAAATTTGCAGACTTTTTGCATTCTGATGGTCGTTGCCAAGTGCATAAGATCCATTAACCACTATACATTTTAATATAAAATATGCACGGCGTATATGCTATAATTAATTCAAATTTATGAATTACATGTATTATTCTTTAGCAGAACAATATTACAAATTTGAATTTCTAATTACATTTCTAACGCGTAACACATTGCTACACGTAAGAGGTTACCTAACGGGCAGTCTACCTTGACAGACAAAGTGCAAGTTCAAAGCTAAGGTCTCTTCTATAAGTTCGACACCATGCTGATTCCTGAACAACAACGAGCTTAAAAACCGCACTTCGAGATGATTCCAAAAACGACAAGCATCAGAATCAATGAATGGAAATGTAAACCATTGATGCATTCCATCAGCCAGGCCAAAAATTGCAGCTTATGGTTAATGGGGTTACGGTAGCGTGCAACCGCAATAACCCCTAATCATGGCACTACTTAGAACAAATGGAAGTTAAGAAAATTACCGCTTCGGGTTTAAATGAGGTGTGGAAGTCATCTCATTGAGGTAAAAGATGGATATCTTCAGGCGGATGTGACCGCATGAAGATTGCTGGGTTGGTTCAAGGTAGAGTTGTAAGTTGTCCGATGAAACGCGAAAAGTGGCATCTTAAATCGACCTATCACAAGGGACGTTTCCCTAATGCCACTTTCTGTAGCATCGTCAGTTCTTGAGTAATTTTCGATCTTAATTAAGTCATACGTAGGTAATTTCGGACGCAAAAACAAGCCTTTGCCATGTAGACCAACCTGCGTTGCGTGCGACTTTTTCGTTTTGCTACCCAACAGTTTATTTCACCCACTGTCTGTAGCTGTCATATGAGTATGTCACTTATACATCAGACGTCAAAATTTTTGATATTATTGACGTGTGTCAAATATTGTAGCGCTAATTTACCGTACACAATTGTCCCTTCAACTTTGATCAAAGGGAGAATACACAATTTCAAAATTTGACTTTCTCACTCATGTCTGACTTTCCAAAAAAAACAATTTGACTTACAACGTACATAATTCCCTAGATAAACGTTGCCTAATTTGATACCTACCCGACAGTAGTAAAATGGGAAAAAATAGGTGGGTTTTTACGGACAATTACGGCACCTAATTACCTTTAATTACCGAGTGCTTCCATTGTTTACCGCTGGATATGTCAGTTTCACCAATAAGCGTCCGATATTCTAATCGTTAACTAGGGAGTTATATCACTGGCTGGTGGCTAATTAAAAATGGTATCGCTCGAAAAACTGCCATTTAACTCGGCTGTCATACTTAAAAACAGAACAATAAATTTCCCTTTACACGAGTATCAGCTTTTAACAAGTTTTTTCCATCAGGCGTAGTTCGCTTTCCAAATAAATTAGAGGATATGATGTGATATGCCTCAGGCTTAGTGATCACTGAGGAGCGTCACTTAAGTATAAAATTTATTTCTTGTAACGAAATGCTCATCAAACACGAATTGTAGTCATAAATGGTGCAAATCAAGGTGCAAACCGGGAAGAGAACCGTAGAAGAACGTAAAATTTAATAATACAGTTAATCAATTAATATTTCAATGTATATTACTTACCTACAATGTTTTTAATAGTTAATTGGCTCGATATGCAATGATAAACTTGCAATTATTATTACATGCTGGTATTTGAAAGTCATGAAGATGTGACAGCAAGAATTGAGGAAGTAATATCTAAAGCTTCGTATTCGATAAATATATGCGAGCTCCATAGTTAAACATATGATGTTTTTTCAATATTATTTCATCAGAGGTCTATAATATTAAAGGGGAAAAATAATAGATTATACATCAAGGGTACAAAGTATATTATTATGACCTGAATGCCATGTTTAAGGGCCATAAGAATTCGCCACAGCGGTTTCCATACGACTTTTTTTAACTATCAAATTTAACCAGATTTCATGGAAAAAGTCACGCGTCTTGAATCATAACCACCGGTAACGTTTTATTGTGCAACCATTTCCATGGCAACCATAATGAAACCCGTTACTGAATTGTTCGTTACAAATTTAAATTAATTTTTAAACAGTTAAGTACCCCTTCCAAAATAAATTTTGTAGATATATACAAGGTGTTACCAAGGGTACTTCACACCTCACTTAAAAAAATTGAAAATTTATTTGAACGGTCGATGGCGGGGTCTTAGAGAAGCATCTCCGAGCTATCGTAAAACTTTCTTCTTTCCAAAATAATGAATGCGACATTACGAATAACTTTTTATTCGATGAAAACATGCGTTTTTCCGTTTTTCAAGTCAACTTATTTGTTATTTAAACTGCATTTGTGGCATCTGAAGAAAGAAAAAAACATAAGATTTGGTTTAAGTAAAGTTTAAGTAATAAACCAGAAAATATACGATCTGAATAATATCTACTTTTTGCTCTTTTTCTAACCTAACAAAAAGTAAAAAACGATAAACTGACAATTGACATTCAAACGTCGTGCGTAAGTCCTCAGGGGCAAGTAGAACTGGTCAAGCAACCCAAACCAGACAAGTGAGGAACTAGAACTAGTTCTGAAGGTTTGTGAAAGAAAAATGGAAAATGGTCATTATTTATTATTTGACGTTCGTAAATAAATCCAATGAGCACCCGTATCCGGATTTCAAATTGGGGTCCTTTACAGCAGTAAACTGATAATAAAGAAAAATGCTTTTAGGGTGATTATTTTTATAAAATTAAATATTTTTTAAACATAAAAATCCATTAAAAAAGTAATGCCCCGTAATTTCTGCGCATGCCCATAAAAGCAATGAAGCAAGGATTTACAATTCGTTGTTTGATCGTTGAAGGGAGAACTGATCAGTGTTCTTCGCGGCCCTCATTTTCGTGGCTATCACGCGTGGCGACCACCTATCCGATCACTTAAGTGGCGGATCAGGTGGCCGAGACGGGGCGGTCAAGTATCTGCGCATGGAGAGATCTTTTTTCTATAATTTTTACAACGGTCTTGAAAAAGTTTCAATCATTATTAATAGTAAACGTGTAGAGCGAGCAGTCACATGTTCACCTCAAAAATACAATAATTGTATTAATGATGACGATAACACCATTTTAGATCCAATTAAAGTTAAATTATAATAAAATCATCATCTGAAACGTACACGGCATAGATGTAGATGCCCTCTAAATAGTGGTTGCTCATGGGATGATTTATAGACAAGGCGGTTTTTATGTTTTACCTCCTTATCGCTTAAAGTACCCCATAATTTCGTTTTATATGTCATGGATATCAATGTTTGTGTACCTAATGGTTGCCAATGCGTCAGCCATTTTCTAAATTATTAAAAATTAAGAGGTAAAATTATTGAATTTCCATTGCAATAACATTGATAACCTTCCTTCATTTGTTTTGTCCTTTTGGTACTTAATTATGCTTTATGTGCTTTTTCAATGAATTTTTGCGTGACACATTTCTTATAAAAATCGATAATAAATATAATGTACTGGGGGTGGTTAAACCAAAGACACCTTATATATACACGTAAATTTAAAAAATGGGTAAAAATACCCCCTCACAAGATTGAATGAGAATAAAAATGATGTGAATTTATTCGCTTTGAGTTTAAAAATATATGAGTATGCAGGTTTACAAAATATGAAGAAAAGCCCACTTTTAAGAAAACACACTTAAAAATTATGATTTTAGAAAAATCATCGACTATATTTGTTCAAACAGGAGTTCAACCGAGGCCTAGCGGTCTAAGAAAATCCTATAAAATTAGACCCTGAAATACGAGTTTTGTGATTATGGACAAATACCACTCATATAATATATAGAGAATGGTTCCAAGCCCCTTAAATAGACAGATTTTGAACAATCATTATCACAACCATCAGTGAGTCACATCTCGGAGTTACATTGGCAACACCCTGTATTACCTCAGTTGAAACCTATAGGTATGCACATAAAAGTTTATGTTGTTGTTATCATATAATTTTCTTAAGTGTTCGTGATATCCATACCTTTACAAAATTTCTGTTTCTAAAACTTAATTATGAGAATCTGGATAATCGTAAAAGATACGACGTCGGGAAAATTAAGGCGATATTTTACAATTTGGAGGGACGTTTATGCCGTTTCAAGATATGAAAAATTTCAGTGACTTTCAGAGGTATTTGAAAGAATCTAAAATTTATCAATATAAATTTTGCTCTTCTATACTGTAGCGATCTCATATTTGAAATCGAACATTTCGATTTTCGAATAAGATCAACATTATTTTCTCACCCGGCCGCCAGTTTGGATTTTCATATTTTTGAAAACGTCATGATAAGTGTCAGTCATTTTGAATTACCTCATTAAAAAAAATAAAACGTTTCTCTAAAATTTAAATTTTTCTAATACTTTCAAAAATCAACGAAATATTTCAATTTTTGAAACGGCATATTTTTAAATCTCATATTGCGCAATTATCTCCCAATTTAACGGGTCTCCAGGTTCATATAGTTTCCACTACTTGGAGCAAGGGTTAGACTAACTGGAGCTAAAGAACTCTCCCTTGGGAAACACGGCTGTAGTCAACAACCTGCCTTTTAATGATCTGGGGTAGTGTTTAATTTAGGGTAGTTGTTTATAAGTATTCGGGGAGTGATTCAAATGCAGGTTAATGCACCCTCCAGAAAAAAACCCTAGAAGTGGGCAAACTGGATTCCCCAATTAGGTGAGAAAAAGTACAGGTAATAAACACTTTTTTTGCGTAAACAGACTCAGATAAAATAAAATTTTTACCTTCAAATGCACTCCAGAAGCTCAAAAATACACTTAAAAATCCAAGAAACGTTTTGGCACCACACTGAAACTGACACGTCCGTCGATCTTGCCTCGCCTCAATTTCGAGGAATTCCAAATACCACGTGACCGGCCCCGACGAATATTTCAAGTTTTTTTTATCCGCACCTTTTTACCTGAATTTACTAAAGTTGGTGTTGGTTTTATAGTTCAGAAAGGCTGCGAATAAAATACATGTTTGTATGAATATACTCAAATGCAAGAACGTGGTTTCCAGTTACTGTTAAATGAGAATGCTGCTTCGGATCGTGAAGTGCATAGGCGCATATAGAGTCTAGTAGGGAAGACCCGCAGCACAAAACATGTGTCCCGGCACTTTTTCCTTACAAAACAAGTAGCAAAAACGCCCCATTTAGGCGACCTCACCAAAAAAACGGGGGTACGATCGGCAAAAACTCCCTTTCCGCACTCAAAACACGTGACAAAAACTTTGAGGTTTTTTGCCAAAAAAATCCCGACCGAACCTTTTTTCAGCTACCGGAAAACATGCCCGCTATGAATCGCAGCAACCAAACCGCGATCGTCGACTGTTCGAGCGACGTCGAAACGCGGCAACGGTAACTTCGCGGCCGCTTCGGGCGTCTTCGCGGAATGACACCGCCTACTGCCATCGAAACAATGCACCAAAGAAAAGCGTGGCGCGAGCGAGACAAGGAAAGTGAATTGATTGTGTTTTTTTTCTAAAGTCGGAGAAAGAAGGATTTATGGATGTCCCGGTGGAATGGAGCGGGATGGTTGCGGGTTGGAAAAAATTGCAGGAGCAATGTCGTATCTACGGAACGAGTTGAGTTGGACAGTAGAAGATTTCTAATAGCTCTCGAGAATATTTGCAGGTTGTTTTGGATGGCCGGGAATGCGATGTGAGCCGCAGATTATTGCTGTGCCATGCTCGATGAGCATTTTGTTTGATCATTAAATCAAATAGATACATACAGTGCGTGTCTAGCGTCGCCGTGCCCCTCGCTTCTATCATACTCTACACGAATTGAAATACCGATGAGATATTGACGTTCGGAGGCCTAATACTAAAGGGCAAAAAAGCTACTTTTTTTACATAAAACTACCATCAGCTCGAAGTTTAAAAGTAGCGACAGGGCCCCGTTTTGGATTTTTTTCATAGGATAACATGTGCAAAATTTGAAACACTTCAGGGAAAAATATAGCCTGCAACCTATTACTAAAGGGCACAAAATACAGTTTTTGAATATAAATCTGCCATCAGTTTTAGGTTTAAAATGGCGGCTATACGCCATTTTGCATTGTTTTTGACATACGTTCCCGCGTGCAGAGTTTAATGTCCGTCTTCCCAGTAAACACTTTTAGCAAAGAATACAATAGAGATTTCACTTTTTCTGCCGTGAGACAATCAGTGAAATTCAATGCATCTTCTTCAAATAACGTGTGTTGTGATCACCCGCATGCTCAATAACCTATTACTTAAAGCTTAAAGACGAACCGGAACTGGCCTCCTCCAAATGCAACGCAAGGGAAATAAGGCGTATCCTCTAAATCCTAAATAGGGGTTGAAACCGTGGAGTTATTGTTCCACAAGATGTATCCATAGTAGAAACTCATTCCTTAAACCTAGGCATGCACCCTGTTTTGATCAGACTTTTGCCAGTTTCTACCCAAGAAAAACGAAATTGCTAAGATTTAGTAAATAAAGAAATGATCCTGAAAGGTATATGGGTCGAAAAATTAATTGGCAAGATACCAGGGATGCCAATGAATTTGCTTTAGTCCCGCATAACACAAACGAGAAAAGCAGAAACAAGAAAGGGCAATATTGTGAGTCATACAGAATGTACCCCGGTCAACGCCTGGGAAGAGAAAATCCAACACCTGTCAACAGAAGTGCTGACACAACGAAGGAAAACTAGGGGCACTTAAGAGACCTTTCTACCAAAATTTAATACCTGACTAAAATATCATGGGCACATATGGGCATCAAATCAGCTTGGCAAGCTTCAAATTACGGGATGTCCCAAATGTTGTTCTTTGGCAGTTACTCCAAATCCTCGTAGAGAAAGCATAACGGTTTAAATACAGAAGTGATAACACTGAGGCAGAACCAGAGATTGAATATAATTTAAATATACAAGGTTACTCACAAACTTGCTTAATTATTTCAGTTTGCAACTATACTTGCAGACCCTGTAGATTTCGGTATCAGCTCTATAATCCTATTAATCCTCCCAATGACATGATAATTCAGTCTTTCTCATCAGCATTTTCAAGTCCATAAATAAAAACCAATTAACCTAAAAAAACAACCGGAACTAACCTCTTCTAGAAGTGTTAACTTGTTCATAGCTTTGAAATGGTTCGATCTTACTCTCCAAATTTCCAATTGTGGAAATCGATTTTTAACGGTTATAAGCACATTCAGATCGCCATTTAAAACATTCATAATTTTTAAATTTCAACAATGAAAATTTAAATAAATAAAAACACCCGAAGAATTATCTCGGATGTTTTTTTTTTTGTTTAGTCGTTCTGGTGAATAAGCATCTCATATACCAATTTAGTGTTAATTAGACTGGATTTAGGCAAAATTTTGAATTCGGAAAAAAAATTATTTTCTCCAAAAAATAGTTTAGTTTTGCAATTTTTAGGGTTTACGCGGGTACAATGAATATGAAGAGAGTAATAAAATTACAAAATGGAAATTTATAATTTGCTTGCAAATTTCCATTTAGTAATTTTATTACTCACTTCATATTCATTGAATCTAATTTTCAGTAAATACTAAAAATAACAAACTTAAGAACATGGATTGCGTATGTTCGGGTATAGTTTTTATTTAACTGATCATTCCCATCAAAACCCACTAGCGAAAAAACGATTAGAAATAATTGCATAAAATTTTATATCCTTGAAGGTCACAAGAATAAAAAAGCAATATAGAGGGTGTCCTATATAAAACCGAAATATTCTTGTCACTTGGCCTTAAACCGGAAATACAAAAAAAAACTTCCAGTAGTTTTTCTAACGTACTTTTATACCAGTTATATAATCTGCGCCATTCGCCCAACTTCCACCATTTGCAATTCCCTTGAGGGAATTACGTTTATTACACGCGAGTACAATACTATACATTACCTACGGCTAAATATACCGATTTTTCGCAATTAGCTAAAATGGTATAACTTGGTCTACGTGAAAAACGCTCAATACCATTTTAATACATATAGCTATCGTGTTACACCACTGATGTGTTCCACGGGAATATTTTTTCTGCTTAGTCAATTCTACATAAAAATTCTCTGTTATGCGTTTGTGAGACTAAAACAGTGAAATTATTTTATGACAAATTTCAGAAAGGGAAACCTGAACACTCTGTATGAAAAAATTAAGCCGTTGCGGATATACGTTCATACGAACTTTTCTTCATAAAATGGCGTTAAGAATCACACCCTGATATATGAACACCGTACGAGGGAAACACTCACGTTTTGTTTATCACCAACCCTATCATGTACCAAATTTGGCCTTCGTCTTGTTTAGATCAATTCGAGACAGTTTCGAATTTAGCAGGCGCAACATCTTAGAAACAAAAACGTAGACGGCATCCGGAAATTGGCAAGGATCATTTATTGGGACAAAAACGTTCTATTTGGGTTCGTTAAGATGCCCGCCCCTGTTTAAGAAAAAGTCGCGGAAAAACGGGGCCCCGCGCAAAAAGCCCCGACATATTTTACCAAAACGGCGACGCTCACCTTTTTGTGGGGCGCTGCGCCCCGACGACGATGGCCTTGCCGTAGGTCGGGGGCTCGATGGGGCAAAAACTGCCATTTTCTCCCTTTGACTGACGATACTTAACTCTGCTGCCCCACTTTTGTCTTTCGATCTGACGATACCTATCAGGACGGAACGGGATTTTATTGGGAATGCCAAAAATTAATACGACGTGTGAAAGGCAAAAAACATACATACATCGACTAATCTTAGTATGAAGTTTGATGTAAATCGCTCTTTCAAAATTTTGATTTAGGCTCAATTTTTTGTGTTTTTTACGTTTTGCAATGCTCTCGTGATACATTTCCCAAAATAATCACCACGAGAACACCACAAGACTAATAAAAACGCAAAAATTGTTCTGAAAAATACAAAATTATTCTTGATTTAAGATTATGACTTGATTACTCCCTTTTTGGACCTTTCGCAGAGCCCTCATCGGCATTTTTTTTTATCCTAACCTGCATGACCGAATCATTTGAGCAGGCTGCACTTTAAGTAGCCCTTTTACTCCACTCACTGAGTTGGCCATTAAGTATACCTAAGTGTAGGGGCCAATTGTTCTTAAATTAATATTGCATTTTAAAGAAGCCATTAAAGGTTTTAATTCTATTAATTACATAAAGTCTAGGAACTACAAGCAGCCAAGTTTAGCCGAACTGACAGGTATTATGGGTAAACCGCGTTAAACACACATGACATAATGTAAAAACCTACCCGCATTTCTATATTTTAAAAACTTTTCATAACAAATTCAGGGAGATCGAAACGGATTAACAAAATCGAAAGAGGTTCTGCTAAAAAATCGAAAAAATACGACAAAAATGTGAGGTTTTTTTTATTATTCTTATGGCTACAATTAGTTTAAAAGTTATGATAGATGACGCTGCGAGCTTAATGTGAGTAACCTATGGGTTCCACAACAGTGTAGTTGAAGAGGAACTGAGTCACGTGACTAAGCGCCGTCAAATCGTGGTGTGCCATTAAAAATCGTTCGTTCTATTTGCTCAGACGTCTAAAGTAAAAAAACGTCATCTAAATAAAATATAATGGCGCCTCGGCCATCATTATGTGGTGCATCACGCACACACGCCACCTACGCCCTCGTCGAAGAAGCTTTTTAATTAATTGTAGCTTGTCATTAGATCCGCGATAACTTCCAACCCATCCCCGTGCATTCGCCGCTTATCTTGGCTACCTATTGCATAGAGGTCTGCACGCCAAAGCACCAAAGGCTGCCAGCGAACTTTTGATGTATGGACGGGGCTCGAGCCCAGACAAAAGAGAGGTTTTTTGCAACTGTAAATGCATTAAACATAGCATTTGAGCAGGGGGCGTGGTTCGAGCTTCAAGGTAGGCACGTAATCGCGAGTCCGAGCGTCGGCCAATCGAGAGGCGGGACGCGAGCGCGAGGGGGTCTGATTGGCGGACGCCGAGTATTGCTTCGAGGAAGCGCGTTGTAAGATCGACGGCCGTGCCGTCTGCTAAAGATGAGGTAACTTGCTTCGGGGGTTAGGAAGTTCAGGTTGAGTTACAAATGAAATGGGTAAAATGAATAGTTTTTTTTCTTTGAAGGCATGGATTCGATTGAATAATCAGGATTTTTCCCCAAAAACAGGATAAAATCTTGTAAGTTTGTATTTTCTTTTAAATATAAAAATTGTTTATATTAACATACTTATAAACTTGTTCCGATGTTTCATTTCGAAAAAACCATCATCAAGTTTTTTTAAAAGCCATTTATGACCAGAAGAAATAGGTTTTCAGAGGGTTAGTTTTTGTTTTTGCCTCGCAAATTTACGAGCCGAAATTTTATTTTTTTGAATCACAACATGTACTTCTTGAACGTAACTTGTACAGAGTGGCACCTTTTCGATGAATTTATAGGGAATAGGCAAAACAAGCAAAAAGGTAATAGATTGATAAAATCGATGTAACATTCTCGAGTTCGATTCTCAAGTGAAATTTTATGGCATCGTTGTTTCACTACTAATCTGATTCGTCTTCCATATACAGGGCGATTTTGAAAATTGTAATTTGTTACAGCTCTGTTATCTTTTTAGTCTTAAGGAATATGAAATGCTATCTAGAAAATTTTATGACGTAGAATTGACCAACCTCTCCCAAACTGAAACATTTTTCAACACACCCTGTGTATCAAAAGCGAATCAAGTTGGCCTTAAAACAATAATTTCATAAATTTTTTCCCGAAAACCGGATTCGACGATCCCCTATGAATAACAAATTTCATTTATCCATTACCGTTTTCTCAATACCCTTTAAGTGCATCCTAGGTGTCATCCTACAGTGTTTATTCAATTTCATATTCGGACTGTTAAAAAGTCTAAGGACAATATTTTCACGTGAGTGTGATAGCTTTAAGCAAGTATTAATCTTTCTTTTCACATTCTCATTTTGTTTCGTTTTTTTCTGATGTTTTTTTTTTTGTATAACTGGCCACTTTACTTGTTTCAACTGATTTTCATTATTGTTCAATATTTCGTAAACGAATTGAATTTTTACAGCACTACTTTTGTATATCAGTTCACTTATCAATTCAAAGTTCTCCTCTCATTTTTCCCATTTTCAAACTTTAAGAGTAACTCATACCCATATGATTTAAAATCCTTTATGGAGTATCCTCCACTCTTAAACGAGTTTCTGTTTTCCAGCCTCAGTAACCCTTTCTCACTACACCCTCACTTCCTGCCTTGATTTTCAGCGTCATTTTGGTTTAGTTACTTTAATGTTTTTGCCGTATGGATCCTCATACAAAGGAGTCAAATCAGATTCCCTATTTAGAAATAATAAATATCAAATTGGGGGATGAAATCGACGCCAGGATGAGTTATTGGGGTGCAAAGTGAGAAATTAATTTATTCCTCTTCGACGTCTTATTTATGTCAGGGGCAAGATCGCTTCTAAAAGGGCTAGAAAGCTTTTAGGAAAATTGGCTTTCATCTAGAAGTATTTAATTAAAAAATCATTTATTAATGGTTACGGGTGTCTCGAAGTATCACTTGCCACCACCACCCCGGGTACATCCCAATATATCAGTTTCAGTGATTTACTACCAGCACGTTAATATTTATGCAAAAAAGCTCAAATGACTATAATGAACCGAGAGTTCTTTGTATTAACGGCCGTACTTAAACCCATCACCTAAAATTAGTCATTAACCTTTTTATGCCCACATTCGACCTTTTGTTGCCGATTTAGTAGTTACGTTCTGCCCCTGTGTGCAAGGCGGTACGTTGCTTGGATAGCTGCAACCTATGTGCAAAGGTTACCGCACGGTGCGCGAAGTGGCATTTTCGGCAGTATTCTATTATGGGACAATTTTTTCAGTTGTTTGTTATCGTTTTTTGTCCTCTATAAGCAATTTACTGAAAATTTTCAAAATCAATTACGTCTAAAACCAGGAATGTATAAATATGTCCCTGGTTTTTGTTCGGTGAAAATCACTGGAGAGCAAAGTTCTAATACGAATACCTGCGGATTTCGATTATGTCTTGACCGACCGCAAAATAAATTAACTTTCAAATAGGAAATAATAGAGTTTGGGCGACTACACTTTTCGGTAAACGAATTTTGCCTTTTTTTTACTTTCCCCGATAGTTAATTTTGTTGAGGTTGAGATAACTTAAATTAGCTTTATTTAGACGATTTGTCAATTTCTAACCATGCGCTAATTCACGAACGAATAAAGACGGTTTTGAAAAAAACCTGCATCACCACGAGTTGGGTTTGCTGCTTTCAGTTCTCCTTTGATTAACGCCGATGGTGATGATTGTTTTGCGTAACAATGCAAAAATCTGCATTCAGTAATGAAGCGCGGTCGTTTCTTTGCAATAATTGGAGCCGCACAAAAGCAGTAGTCGACTGAATTCTGGTGATAGTCAACCAGAAACAAGTTAGATGGTTTATTGAATTCGGTTTTTGCCGTGATTCTGGTATTCGGTGTTCATAGAACTTTCGTGGCGTCTGTAGATAACTGTCTCTTTAAGGTATCCACAGTGTAACTCAAAAGGGCACACGTTCATCCAGACTTTGTAAATTTTCCGGAAAATTGGGGAATTTCTAAGGTGCTGATGTGAGCTCTGCTTTTAATCCCACACTGACTGACGCTACCTCGGGGGTTATCGCAGCAATTAGAACAACAAAATGGCAAACAACTAAAAAGTAAAAGAGGTGCTCTCAGGGCTCATTTATATCCATGCATACCTCTATGCATCTCCTCAAATTCTATACGGATCTCAAAGCATCTTTTCTCTCTAATTTGGGTGCTTAAAGTTGTAATGATCTTTCTTCGCAGCTCATTAAGAACGATGGGTAAACGTTTATAAATGAGGTCTTTCATAGTTCCGCATAAATAATAATCTAATGTGATTAGATATGGCGAGCGTGTCGGCCAACATACGCTATCGCTCATATGTAGAGCAGTTTTTTAATTTCTATTTTTTTCTATAACAACGTGAATTTAATGCAATCTATTACATTAATTATTAATTAAAATGAAAAATAAATATTTCAAGTTGAGGTTTATTTGCTAAATGGGTTTAAACTGTAAATGAAGGCAATCCTAAACTATATGAGTCAAAAGTAGAGCAAATAAAATATTTCCTATATTTTCCCTTACAATTAAATCTTTTATTTAGTATCTAGTAGCATATCCCTAATTTTTAATTACTTCCCAACATCTGTTCTTCATAGACTTTAATCATTTTTCGGTATAATAACCATCATGTATTGTGTTCCAAGAGTTTTTGAACTTCTTCGAACACAGTCGCTATATGTGTTATTTTTCCCGCATGAATTCTTTTGTCAATTTCATCCTATAAATTCTCTATGGGATTCAGGTCGGGCCTTCGTGCCGGCCAGATCATCGCATCAACGTTATGTAATGTTAACCACTTTCTAATTAATTTGGAGATGTACCGCTTTCCTAGTGAAGTCCCATTTTTACCATTTTGCTATATTTACATGATTGGTATTTGTTTATTTTTAAAGCACTCTTGATAAAAATCACGTTTTAACATTTGCACCCAACGGCAAGGCCGAAGTTTCACATGTACTACATCATTGAAGTCAGGAATGAAATCCGGATTTAAAATGTGAGAATCCAAGATGGCGTCTGTAAGAAAAAACAAAGTAAACGATGGTTGCCGAAAATCGATTTCAAATAAAATATCGCCGCGTCGGAAAGAGAAAAAGTTGCAGCGATGAAACATCAAGAATTTTTCATTGTCCCACCAAATGAGCTGAGGAAAAAATAAAAACGTTTGTCCAAAATTTCAGTTTTTTCCCAGCATCTCCGCAAATGATTGAAATTTCTCAAATTTTGAAACCTAGATATTCTTGAACTTCGACCTGCGCAACTTTGACCTAAAGGAGATCCTCGTGATTGAGCTCCGGAAACGAACACCCTGTACATGAATTTTTGCTCACGATTCTCTGATCTTAAACACCTATCTCTCTATGTACTGATCACTAAATTTGTCCCTTTTCAGTGAAATCTTTTACTTCTTTCTCATTGTCAAATATTAAAAAGCCTGAACTCCCTAATTCCCATATCGTAAACATACAAAAATCGGAGAACCGAAAACGCGATAAATCATTCCAAAGTCGTTTTATATTGCCTTTGAATGGGGAAGCACGCTTTTCGGTCGTGTGTGGTGTGCACGGTTATCTAATATTAAAGGCCCGACGACTTATGAATTCCACAGAAGTAGATTATGGGAGATGAAACTTTTTTGATCACTGTCCAGTGTGACCGGGGACTCCCAAACTGTTTCGGGGCGGACACTAACTAACCATTAAACCTGTTACGGTGCTAATTGGAACAAAGCACCGTAAAAAATCTACCTTCATGTGAGTTCAAAAACAGTTAGTGGGCTATTTAGCGCAGCCCGCTAATTATCTACCTATCATAGCCATCGATGTATTTTTGCTAATAACGCCTTCAGTAATTACCTGTATACCAGCATACATTACCACATCTAAGCTAGTAAATTTTGCTTCTAAGCGCTACCGGTTGACAAAAAAACATTTGATAGATTGTTTTAAGTAAAAGGCCTTTTGCTGCCGCATATGTTAATTGCTACAGGTCTAACCAACATATTTAGGTAATACCGGCAATTATTATTCCTTTAGGTTTTAGTGCATCTGAGGGCCGATGTCTATTTTTTGCGGTTTACAACTAATGGGCCGCTGTGTACTATTAAAACCACAGAAAAAAGTCCCTCATAGTCATAGTTGTTAAATTGTTGTTTTTGCGTTCAATTAAAGAAAATTGGAAATATCGTTGGTGGTATTCGGGAACACTCGTTAGTGGTTCAAAAAAGTGAGCCGGGATGCAACTTTCCCTAACGTTTTTTCGAGTCATAATGAAACATTTTGGCAACTGCTGGCGGCGAAATCTCTAGTGACCAAGGGGCAACATCTGTTGTAAAACACACGACTGGAATATATTGGCGGGCCGAAAGTGTATTTTCCGGAATTTGCATTCAGGGTTTCGATATTGGTCCTTTGTTGAATACGTTGACAGTTGATGGCAATTAATACAGGCACTTTTTCCCTTGCCTGGGAATTGCTTGATCAAAATTTCACTGAGCCGCAAAAATGTTGCGTGAGAGACCTAGATTTAGAGCCTTTTTAATTCAGTGCAATAGACCCCATGGTAACGTGAGCTCCGTAAAATAAGAACGTTATAGAGCTCACAAAGACGATTAATTATTTCTGGAAAGTGAATCCTCACAAGCCCGAAATATCCACGATCAAGCTTGGAAACGTGATTGTGTTATGACTTCTTTAAACACAAAGAAAAAAAAATTGCAAAGTTATTTTTTTCTGAGGTCGCCTCACACTTTACCGTCCAGAACGTCTTTCTAGTGTTCCACTGAATGTTCATTGAATAAAATATTCTGTAAATCACCCTCATTTAACCATTTTCTTCTTTTGACGTATATTCAATTGTACACAACAGAGCGTAAGACAGCGCGATAGCGACATGTTACCCCCGCAATAAAGCGCTGCAGTGGTGCTGCTCTCTGAATGCGCCTAATATTTAACAAATGACTCAGATGTACGGGTTTTCCTACAATCATCTCTCGATTTCGCCGGTTTCAGGTACGAAGGCAGTACCTTGGAAATATTTTTAAAATGCTTTTCTTGATCATGTTCAGTACTAAGATTGTCGTTCTGAATTTGCAAAATTTATAATTTCCGAGATGCAGGTCGCATTTTTTTTGTACATCTGGTATCAACTGACCTTTTTCACAGTTTAATCGGTGGAATCGCTGTTTGATGAAAGTCGGTTAAATTAGGGCAAAATTTCCTAATTTGGAGTTGAATGAAATTCTTCGTAGCCCTTCAACTAACCAAAACCGCAATATTTAGTACAAAGCGCAGTACTAATAATAATAATTATTGATTATTTAACTATTTGATATTGTTGTTGATTAAAAATAGCAATAATATTGGTGTGGCGCTGCAATATAGCGCTGCAGCTCCCCGAATGTGCCCAGTGACGGAAATATTCCTCAGACGCAAACGCAGCTTAAGCGCGAAAAACGGCAATTCTGTATAGATGAGATTTTTTGCGCTCACCTGACTAAGGCAAAGTGCTTATGTGTATAACAGAGCTTAATAGATTTCGCAATTGCAATATGGTAACTTTCCACTTAATCTATTCTTAAATTCCACTTATCTGGTAAACTACTTTATGTAATTTATTCACCTTTTGTAATTTAAAGCGGGTAAAATTGCACAAGGATCGACTTATCTATAAGAAAACGAGGAAAAAACTGCGCAAGGCTGACTTTAAACAATATTTGATTTAACCCATTACACGTTATAATTGCGTTATTAGTTTTTTTTTTAATTTTAATTCAGTCACATGTCAGCTTTAATTTCAGCAGTTTAACTGACGAAAAGGTCCCTAAAAATGCCTGAAACCCAAACTAATTCCGCTGATGCTCTCGATTGTGCTGCGTCAGCAAATTTGACTTTCTCGTGCTGTAATTACGTCTGGAGAAGAGTTGAAGACAATGTTGCGTGAAGTAAAGCGATTCTCCTAATCTATTTTCCGTGTTGAGCGTAAAGGCCTCGGAAAGAGTTATTATTGCAGGATTACAAAGCAAATAATGCCTTAGTGACAAACTTGTCTTATACCAAGCCCTTTAGGCCTCCTTTCGAGAGCACTTTTTGCGGATGCTATAACTGCAATTATATCATAGCACGACAAAGTCGAATTTGGTGATTCAGCAGGAACTACTGCGTCGTTCAATTAAGTCCGCTTTTCATCCCTCCTTGTGGGCCAACACCCTCCCCGAAGAAATCAAGATTTATTATTTGCAAGAGGGTAACATGTAGGTCACTTTTTTGGCCCCCGAGACCGGGGAGAAATCGATCGCTGCTGCTCTGATGCTGCATATTTAGGAACAGCTGATCGTACCCTCTGCCATTGACACTGTGATGGGGTTTTTGATCTTGAGCAGGTAAGAGGAATTAGAAGCCAGTTAACCCAATTATTTGGTATCATAGTTGTCACGGTAAACGCGCCCAGAAAAAAGAGATTCTCAAACCATCAAATTAACCTTTTTTTTGTCGGTTTTTTCGGGCTCTGCTCTTAAAAGTACATTAACAGTATGCGAAGTGGTGGTGCACATTCGTAAAACGTGTTTAAATTATAGTACAGTGGCCTCGGAAAAAGTGTTAAAACGTTACACATATGTCTCGGGGCGACAAAAAATATGAACCACATGTTCCTTCCACTGCTGGATGTATTAATTCCAAACACACTTGTCGCATTTCCTTTATGCACCGGGATGTTTTTACTGATTGTGCACTGAAAACATTGATGTTTCACAAGCTTTTCACCACAAAAAGTGTTGAATTTCACAAAAAATTGGACGTACAAATCTCGTTTCACGTTCAACACGAAGATCTCGAAAATCGATAGAGATATGTATTGAGCCGGTTAATTCAGAAACAGTATCTTATGTCTTACTTGGACTCTGTCTAACCACGCGGCTCTCCGCCTCCAATAGTTCTCGAGATCCCCGGGTGAGTGTGGAATGTGGGTCACCATGTTCATATAAAAATCGTATGCAATTTTACTGTCAGTAACGGGAAATTATATAAATTGTATAAGCGATGCCAATCAACTTTCGGAGCAGATCACGTCAGTGTTTCGTAATCTCGTTCATCAAGATCTCTAGAAATCACCAAAATAACTTGATTTTCACAGAATCAATATTGCGGGTCGAATTTGGTAAATGTCTGCATTTCGTTTTGAAAACGGTTTTCTCTTAGGTGTTGAGGCAATTTTAAAAAAACAAAAAACTTGCGCGGCCGCAGAGCCGCTGTAACTGCTCGGAATCAAAGTGTTTTTAAAATTTCTAAATACAGCGAGTTAAAGGATGCACCAGATTAAAATCTAAAAACGATCTCTTTTTGGAAATTTTTTGAACACGATCTTATACAACGCGACCCAAGTCGGGTATCTGAAGAATCGTGAGAATTAGAGGAACCTTTAGGAAGTTTAATGGTCAGTTCGATCTCATTTTTGGGTTAACTTCCAAATATCTACATTATTGAAAAAGTGCTGTAATTTTTCGAAATTAAAGTATTTTGAAAATCTGTAAAAACCCTTATAGAAGAACTTTTGACCAGCCATCAGTGAGGACTTTCCATTCTCAGTTACGATGTTTTGATTCTGAGACACGAAGATGAACTTTGTTTCTCTTGTCGCATTGTTTTTTCATATGAATAAATATCTTTCATCTGCGAATTATTTAGTAGAAATCCATTTTTAAAGGCGTCAGTCTGCCGCAAGGCTATCTGAAAAGCATCTAATCAACCTAAAAAATTAAAAAGATTTGAAGAACCATGGCCCGGCGGTATGAAATCGACGAGCGCAATAAAACAAGTTGATGATGTTACTTCAGACCCGAAACGTTGTAGTTAAAACTTAAATGCGCAGGCGCGTGACTTACAAAAAAGGTCATGAAATATTTTTTATAGACTTGAGACTATTTCAAAATCGCACAATCACAGTACAATCACAAATCACAAATACAGTACGTTTTGCACCATTCCTATAGGTTTTTTTTAAATAACTCAAAAACTAAAAAAACCTCGTCTTTTGGATTTTTATTGTATTTTAAGAGAATTGGGATGATTTGGCAGCGGCAAAAAGATAAACAAGGGTCTATTTTTTATGGGTCTACGTCTTTGCCAATAGGGCTTGAAGGTGTTGTCTCTGAAGCGAAGGGTTTAACAGCGCAAAACAAGCGTTTTCGAAAAAGAACTATTATTCTCAAGTTCAAAATCTTTTCTTGTTTCAAAGTCTTTCACTGAACTTTCCTCAGGACCGACACTGTTGAGTACAGCGCTATTTCAAACCAAAAAAAGAGGCTTCAGAGTACACAACTTCTTTCTCTAGGTTACCAATCGCATCCGAGCCTCTACTTGCAAACATGTTTTGTCCACTCAGAACTTCGGGATGGCACACGAAGGCTGCTCGTTTCTCTAACCTTAAGGTTCTCGATTGCCGGCCATTATATCACAAAACTGACGAATTCCAACATATCCGACTCATAATTTGCCAGCATTTTTCTCCTGCAAACAGACCGTCATCATCCGGAAAGCGTAGCAGGACAAAGGCTGTATTAGTCAGGATTAGGCGGGGCAGCTCAGCTGACGAGTTCCGGTTTAAGCTAACTGGGTACTAATGGACCAATTTGTCAGCTTTTTCATCCCCGCGCTGTGCAAATATGTCTCCAGATTCGCATTTTTTCCCCTCCCTAACCCCCTCATTTTAATTTCCGCATATTTGCGAAAAATAATAAAATACGAATTTGCGCATACATCCGGCGACACAAAAGGGAAAACAATCAGTCACGAGGGCCTTCGGGAGGGTGGAAAAGCAATCGTCCCGAATGCAGCGAAGTCCTGCGTAAGTAATACACCATAGGGCTGTCCCTTTCGCTCATCATTTATAATAGTAGATTAGCCTGTTCCAAATGAGCCTGGATAAAAACCTTTTGAAGGATTTGCGCCTTCAGACACTTCGCTAACTGTCTTCTAATTCCCTGTTGTCTATCTCGGCGCAAATCTACCTAACCATCGATTATGGAGGATTACACCTCCAGACAGCATCCACTTTAGCTGATTTCCATCATCTCGGCTGATAAGCTGATAACTGCCACAATAACACTCTTCTCTGGTCTTACGAGCAATGGGGTTATCTGTTTGTGACCCGAGACAAGGTCGGAATATTTTAAGAGCTTCCGCTTTTGCTTGCGCTTTTCTAAGAAAGCAACGCAATTCCGAAGAAATGGGTCAGTAAGTATCCACCCAAGGAATTCCATTGACCTGGAAATTAAGTGTTTTTGATTGGAAAGTGGGTGTATAGGAGCAAAAGCAGCCAGAATAAATCCAAAACCACCTCCGTAAAATACGATACGTTTGACAGATAACGAGGGATATACAGGGCGGTCCAAATTGGGCCTAGATGTGAGGGTGTCTCGGGGACTATGAGAGCTAAAAAATGATTTAAAGAGAAAAGTCGAAAGAAATTTAATGGCCAACGCCGGTTTGAACGCGACATTTGAGGAATCGAGGTTCAATTTAGGGTTCACATTATTCAGTCGATTAAAACCAAAAGTGCAATCTCATTTTTTTATTTTAAAAAAGGAAAAAGCACCACTTTCTGACTAGTTTTTTTTAATTTCCTAAATAAATAAAAAATTAAAAGTGTTTGAAAAAATTTTCCCAGCTGACTTATCAGAAAAAAGTTGCGAATTTCCTTCATTTCCGTGACAATACCTCAAGCAAACTAAACCTCATCGCCTGTGGCTTCAGACGGATAAAAAGCAGATCCTCGTTAGTCCTTTACCTTTTCTTTCGAATACGCAGCATTTTGATTTTCCTCCAGACCATCCAATAGACTCCCTTCAGCTTTCTCTATCTCTCCTAACTCTCCAGACACCCGATTTGGCCACCTCGTATAAGAGCGATTGCAGACATTTTCCAGTAAAAGAAAATTGTTTGCCTTTAATCTGAGGGATTATTTAACTATACCGCAATTTTTCCGTAGAATTAACGCTTCGCTACTAGTTCACTTTCCCTTCCACTAGCGTGCCTCCTAATTTGCGAGCTTGGGCACTCATTCCGCCATTTAAAACTAAACCGTAATATAATAATTAATCAGGAACAATGGATGCCACACATAGAGCCTAAGACACCCAGATAAGAGGGAGATAATGATGTGAAGTGAGCATCTTAATTCAAAATGAGAAATGCCAGGGACATTGGGGCCCTCTTGTGCTCGGTTACAAATGGTCCTTCCAGGCCAGGGTCAGACGGTAATTTTAAACAGATCCACAAATTAGGGGTACTACTCCAAGATAACTTCATTCCGAGATGATGTAGAGCGTCTCGGGACAATTATTATAATTAAATAGAGCGGGTATTAATATTTCAGCCTGTGGTGAAGTGATAAAGTGAGCGATTTTTGAGCGAATGTAGTGAGGCAATCTTCGTAACGATCGTTTAAAGTAATTTAAAATGTGTTTAATAACACGCTTCTTGATTAAAATACGTAATATATGATACAGGATATGGAAATATGGGTGTGAGAACGGGCCATTAGGCAGATACGGCAATCAGTCTATATAAGACAAAGTGGGCACGGCCAGAAGTCCTCGAACATGACATTTTTGAGGAGCTACAGGGCGGCAGTTAAAAAGTAATTTACTGAGGAGATAAAAATTTCGTTAAGGGCAGCACCTCAGGATGAGTGTTTTAAGTGACGTATTAAGGGCTGTGTACTAAACAGAGAAACAAGGATTTTCGAGCTGCTGTATTGTGTCGCCAATAGATGTCAAGGCGACCCTGTTTTAAAAAACGAAGAGAAACTGGGTCTATGCGGAATTATGCAGCTCACTGTCAATACGTAATTTTTCCGGACGATTGCTGTGCACAACGCTGTCGAACGTACATACTATGTGGATTCTCAGGTTCCAATTCGTGCCCTCTCAAAATCTCCACCCTGCTTGGGACGTTGCGTTCCCTTTGAGGGTTCCTACCTGAAAATAAAAGTTCTCAGCGATCACTTTCGTTCGATTCTCCGCAGAGGCATTTCGAATAACGGAGACACCCGTTGGCCGGCAAGCTCACCAGATCTAGCCCCATTAGATTGCAATTTACACGGAACTGTGAAAGACCTCATCGAACTGACCTCGGCATGTAATGCATCGTCGTAATCAGAAAAGAAATCTCTCTTTAGAGATGTGAAAATCCGAGATGGCGCCCATAAAAAAAAAAACGAAGTTGATGACGATTTACGAAAGATCGAAACGTTGAATTTTAAGTACGATATCGCCTCGGTGCGCGTTGAAGGACAATGTGCAATATTCTGTCCACTCTAGCTGTTTTACATATCTATGTATTCTATGTGTATATATATATATGTATATAGATAGATATATATATATGTATATAGATAGATATATATATGTGGGATTTCTAAGATATCAATGTGTATATCTCAATCTCTGCAAAATCTCCACTCTGTATAGGACGTTGCATTCCCTTGAGGGTTCCAGACCAAAAAATGAAAGTTTTTAGCAGCTAGTTTGGTTTGATTTAAGCGGAAAAAATGCGCTCCACTTTTTAGGCATTCTTGAAGAGCAATTTTCCCCACATGGTAATCATCATACAAGCTCAATAAATTGCCCCTCAAACTGTACGCATCTTGTGCCCAATAAATCTGTCAGCCATAAGATCGTTATCAAGGCTTCCTGAAGGCTGCTTCACACCGCAGACCATCGAACCCGGGCCTTAGCTCGGCGTATTACGCGGATAGATTTAATGGCAATAAAAAACGGAAGTGTCAAATTACAAAACACCGCCGGTGTGAAAATACTGTCCTGATGGCTTTAAAATTATAGCTTATGCAAGTTTAGTCCAGGAGTAATTGGTCGAAGAATGAGTTTTTATATGTGGGTTTCAGGCATTTAAAATGGTAACAGGTTGAAAACGTGAAGGTGCAAGAATGCTCAGCCATGAATAATGTATGGGAGCCAGTCGGGTGTACGGAGTTGCCTATTTAAGATTAGCTCTCGCCATTTGCAAGATACTTAAGGACCACCTAGTTACACACGCGTGTTCGTCAGCTATAGACTACCACACCACGCGAAACCAAGAATGAAGAATCGCAGGAAATTTCTCAACCTTCGCCCATCTAATTAACGTTATAAGTGGCGCATTAAAGGCACAAACTCATTTATGTTAAAATGGCGAAGTTACTGTTTGGAATTGTTTTAATTCGAACATTAAATGTGGAATTATACGATATCAAACTGTCGGATTACAAATTTATAGCTAACTCATTAGTAAAGTCTAAATTATCGGTTATGAGCCAAATTATTATCGTCCCATGAATAACTCCTTCGGGTTAAATCTGCCTCCGCCGTTGTGATGCACTCTGCGAGCCGTGAAGAACGAGATTACGTGATGAATAGGCGCCATTAAAATATGCTTTACCACAAACAAGAATTTCTAATTTACTGGATTCTCCAGATGCCTCTTTGCATATTTAATTAATTATTATATATCCGTACTAAATTCAGACGTGTTTGTAAATGAAGAAATAAATAATGCTATGAGCCGTGTGGGTCGGATCATCTGAATAACCGCCGGATGCAGAGCTAAATCGATGCAGACAACTTGGAAGGCAGGACCGGAGTGCAGACGCGGCGGGAATTTGGATTTTGCAGTCTTGTAGTGTATAATAAACTGTCCACGGAAAACACCGAATTACAGAAAATCTGCCGGACACGTGCATCGGCCGGCACGTTCGCCAGACCTTTCCCCCATTAGTTAAAATTTTTCTTCTATTTCCATCAAATTGTAAGACTAAGCCTTAACCGGTAATACACCGTGGTAATCAGAAGAAAAAAGTCAAGTTCAAAAAAGTGAAAATCCATGACGATCCCCATAAAGAAAAACTAGGTTGATGATGGTTGCCGAAAATCGAAACGTCGGATTTCAATTTTGGCGCCACCACATTGCAGAAGAGGAAAAGTTGCGAATAGGTCGAGTTTTCGAGTCGATTTTGTTGTATGTTATGAGCTGATCAGTTTCCATCTTTTCGCATTTCCACAACAGTCATTAGAACCAGCTCATATTTTGAACAATTGAAGAATCTATCTAGAGGCTGGCAATGCCAGAAGATGAGCCCCCTAGGTTCTTTCCATTAGAAGGTATACACTTGTGAACTTCGTCGAGTTTTCTAGTCGAGTTTTTTGTACGTTATTGGGTGGTGAGAGTCTGTTTTCTCTCATTTGCACGACAGTCACCAGAATGAGCTCATATTCCAGACAATTTAAGAGTATATCTAAAGACTTAAAATAACAAAAGATGGGTCTTTGAAACTTTTTTCTTTAGAAGTTACGAATTCGTGTGTTTACCAACCTCATATAATCCTTACCAAAAACGAACCTTCCACGAGCCTTCTCTGCGGGCACTGTTCTTCACAGCGCATCTATACATGGTTTCACTGGAAATTAGCGCACCCTCAAACCGATCCTCCTACTTCTTTTCATAAAGGATTTCCGCATTTATTATGCAGTTGAACTTATACATGCCAACGATATTATACAGGGTGTTAGTAAAATAAGTTCAGTAATTTTAATTAATGATTAAAGACATCAGTTTAAACAAAAAAAAAATTACAACAAGGGTCGAAAACCTAATAGTTTTTTCAAAAAAAAGTTAAAGTTGGTAGCCGAAAAGCTGTGATAAGCGTAAAATTTGAATAAAGTGTTGAAAAACCTATTTGCCAGATATTGATTGTTTGACGTGTAACAAAAAAGTTAAAATTATTCAGCATTAACATTGCCAAAAGCAATTTAAAATTTAATTAAAACTAATAATATGACTCAAACAGTAGAAGTAACCTAAGCTGCAACGCAACACTGAACCCTGGAGATCTGATCCTTTAAAGGGTCGCTCAAGTTAGCTTTGCGGGTGAAGCGATAAAGCATCAAATGCGCAGTAGACAGGTTAGTTCAGGTTATTTACCGTGTCAATATCTGAGTAATGTAGCCATCTGCATTTTATCCCATCTTATCTAGCATATCCTGTACAAAGATGTCTGGCACCATGGACAAGTGGTATCCATTAGGGCCCAGTTAGAAGGTACAGGATAAAACCGCCCTTAGTTTTCGCATTTGTCATAGACTGTATGTTGTTCCGTACTTTTAATATTTTAGTGTGACATCGTTTTTCGTTCGAATGCTTCCTCTATCATTACGCGCACCTCACCCTCAAAGTTAATTTGGGTGAGGTGTACATCAATTTATTTCGAGTTATTAACAGTACTCAGGTGAAAATGTATTGTTTATGTCCAGTTGTCGAACACTTAAATCATAATTTTGAAGGAAAATGGATAGGAAGAAATGGTCCCAATCATTGGCCTGCCAAATTTCCGGATCTTAATGCTTTGGATTTTTCCTTTTGGGGTTTGTGTAAAATGTGTAACGTAACGTATTATGCTAACTAGAGGTGATTACAATAATTTAAAAGTAAGCGGGTTTTCAAAATAATCAAATAAAAATCACATAATGTTTACATTTGAACCATAGAATCTATCGGACCCAAAAAAATCCATGTAAATCGCTGTATGTAGTTTATGCGGCTACTTACGGAGGGATCAAAATGAAATAAACACGGTGCGACGTTGCCAATTCTTAAAAGGTAGTTTTTTTGTATTTCTAAGCAAATTTGTAATTGCTGTATTTACAACTACTACAAGGAACTTGTTTGTTTAAAATGATGGTCTTAATTATTGGTTAAATTTACGAAACTTATTTTACTAACATCCTGTATAATATGATGATGTGAGGGTTGGGGGGTTAAGAGAAATTTAGGGTGAAAGGGGGGCAGTAATAAACCTCTCCACGTGCAGTGTCGCCAATAATTTTGACTTCTCGCGTCAAATTCGTTGAGGAGCTAATAAAAAAAAAAATTCGAAATTTCAGTTCTTTTCCAATATCTACGACCGAAATGCACTTAATTTTATAATTCTCGACCCCAAATGGCGCAGCGCTGCCTCAATTTAACTGACCTCGCTTCTTTTATAGTTTGAGCCCCCCATGTCTTGCAAAAATGTGCATAGCAGCAGTGCATTAGACTTGCTTCCAGAAGCACCATTATTACATACATTGGGCCGATTTAAAAGGGAAACTTCCCCGAAGTCCCTCTAACAATAAACCAGTTTCTGGAACAATGTAGAAACTTGAAATAATATCCGGAAAGTAGCCAAGAATACAAGTCGAATAGTCTTAAACTTCTATCGAGCTGAGAGCCCCTTATGCGACCTTAAATGCGCCCTAGGGCGTCGTTCTTGATGCCGGCACTTGTTTGGCACTTTCCGGGCTTTATTTCTGTTTATTGGGCACTTATGGGCTGCCAACGGAATTAGTTAAACAAGTTTCTCCATGTCTTCGGTCGTAAAGGAGTTATGCTTTTTGATACGATCGACTGACTTCAGGAGCGTTTCAAGGGGAACGTCCCATACAAAGTGGACATATATCGCTTTCCTGAAGAGTCGGCTAATTTGAGTGGACACGTCGACGTCTGGAAAGGAGCAGGCCACTTAGGGAACAAATGAAGCCATTACGGAATATAAAAGTTGACAAATGTCTGCACTCGGATTAAGCCTGGTCCTCACTGATAGCCACTACACTTTCGAATATCTTAATCTAATATTTTAGACCCCGAAATCGGGGGTGAAAGACTCTTGTCGGATTAAAGTAAAACAGTCTTTGGCCTGTGCTGCGCACAGTAGCACCAGCCTCCATTACCAACAAACAACCGCTACCGTACCATAAAAAAGGGAGTACCCATAAAAAGTGTATAAATATAAAGCCTATTCATGCAGGCAAGTAATTGGTTTTGTGGGTGAATGTGTATTATCCCTTTTGATCGGCCCGGTAGCAAAGAGTCGACGTCCCATTGTTATTTATAGGCATATCATTGCGGCTTCTGATTAATCTTCTTCAGCGTTATTGATGCTCGTAAAACATGTCCGAAGACTTCGGGCCCGCGGGTATACGGGATGAGGCTCTAATTTGAATTTGTTAAGGTTTTATTGCGCCCACGACTGAAGGCAGTTCGGACAAAGATGTTTTATGGGGCAGGAACTGCTGGGCATCGCATTGGGGATTCACCTCTGCCTCAGCTGGAAGAAGGCTTTGGTATACCAACTCTCGAAAAACACACTTTTATTACTTAAAAAAAAAAAGAAACCGTGTAGTCTTCAACCATCTTCGCCCAACCGTTTTGAACCATAATCAATCATGTTGCAGAATCGCCGAACATTTCGTATTTCTATTTAGGTGGTCACGTTACTTGCAATATCCGCAACTTTTCCCATTTATCGGCCAAGAGGGCAAAAATGATGACTCGAAAAGGAAATCTGCCGAATTAATTCTACTCATTCTTCTGAGCTATAAAAAAAATTTCTGAGCTACTTTTTTGTTTTTTTTTATCGTCCAAGGGCCAAGTTCGACTTTAACTAATCGAACTGCTTCTGCAGCTTTCGCTGCGCCCCTGGAAAGCAGTTTTTTTTTTAATTATGCTCAGGTTAGTGTTGTTGATAGGGAGCGATTTTCGCTGTTTCTATTTGGACTAGTACTTGTCTAAAACTTGTTATGGTCAATTTGGTCTATTTATGTACAGCGTTGGGTCGTATATCTAGACAGCGCCTCCTACTTTTGTTATAAAAAAAGCGATCGTATAGGGAACGCTAAAGAGGAAATTATCAAAAGGGTGAAACATTTCTGAACATTAACGTCCAAGGGAAGGGGGTTAGCACTAAACCGGCTCGACAAATGTACAACTCTGTCTGGAAACCACTGTTAGACCAAGAACACGTATTAAGGAGAAATGCAACAGAAAGGAACTAAACGACATATGCACAAAACAGAACAGATATTACATTGAGATTAATGACAAAGACAATTATAAGATGTCCGAACACTCTGTTATCAGACCCTCCCAACCAATTATTATACGAACGCAGACACATAACAAAAATAACCGAGAGACTCCCACAATTTCAGAAGAAGTGAAAGACCAATGCCCGCAACTCAACTATACTTAATGAACTTTGCTTAACAAGAAAAAAATTTGATTGTCCCGCGTAACCGTTCGAAGCCACGATTGGCTAGAGTCGAGGTCAGAATTAAAAAAACACAAAGTCGCAAATAACATAATAAGGGCAAAAGCCCCACGTTCAATGAATTTTCTCTCTTTATATACAGGGTGTCCCACAAGTGTTTCATTATATTTCAGTGGGTAATAGTACATTGAAAAATAATATGACTCCCTATATAAACCATATTCCAATAATGCTTCATTAAGAAGATACAGGGTGTTAAACTTAAAACACACCTTGAATATTTCAACGTATCAGAGTATCAATGAACAGGCGAGCTCAATTATGTATTGAACAAAATGGCCACCAATTTGAACAATTTCTATAATGTTATAGCAAATAAATAATATTTAAAACAAACTTAATATTATTAAAACCATTTAGAGAATATCGTGCATATAGACGGTATTCAATTTTTTACTGGTAAACGATACGTCGGACGAAAAAGAGTCAAGTGAGCATTTTTCTTCTAAATGAAATTAAACTTCTAAAAATAATTTTTATTTTGATAAAAAGCAGTGGCGCACCATGTTTTTCTTTAAAAATGTGCTGAGAGGTGTCCGTACGCACGTCACTGGTGAAACGAAAAATAGTCCTTTTGCATAAATAAATGCGTCTACATTAACTCTCAAAACATGCCAAATTTCACTTACATATCTCAAACGGTTTTGAATATATCAATAAAAGTTAGATTTTTTAAGTAAAGTTTAACACCCTGTATCTTCTTAATGAAGCATTATTGGAATATGGTTTATATAGGGAATCATATTATTTTTCAATGTACTATTACCCACTGAAATATAATGAAATACTTGTGGGACACCCTGTATTTAACCTCTTATTGAAATTCAACCTTGCCCCCGACCAATCGTGGTTTCGAACGGTTATGTGGAATATTCAAAATTTTGAAATTTGGAGCCGTTTTAAGCTAAAACGACCCTAATTAAAAAAGTTCAAGATACTGCGGAACGATGGCCGGTATTGATTACTATGACCCCCATGTAAAAGTTTTTCAATTTGATAATCTGCGCAGCCGCAAAAAAAAAAAACGATTTCCTATGTAAATCTCCTATTTTCGGGGTTCGCCTTAACATCCGATATACAGGGTGTTCTTTTTTTTCGATAATCTGTTACCTTTATCGATTTGTCATCATAATTCTGAAATACTCTATAAATATATATATATACATATATACAGGGTGTCCTGTAAACCTTCGACGATACTTCGCCTGATTGAAGGCTCATCCTTTAGAAGTCAGAAAATGAAAAAATAGCCTAAATGAAAATATTATGGATTTCGTGATATTTACGCTTTTTTCAAAATCGACAAAAACTAACATTACTTGATATTTCGTACTACCATTGTTACACCACTCCAAGTGGAAAAGCAAAATTTCTATACTGGTTTGGTCTAATTGTCATTGTTCAAAAGCACATCGACAGATTTTACATATATGCTTCGGATTTTCAAAAAACATCTTTATTTCAACGGACTCCTGATAACTCCATTTCAGTTATGTAACTTTTGCTCCTTACTGTAGCAATGGGTGTACAGCTATCTTGAAGCCCATAGGCTCAAAAAGTAGCGCCGTTCTTCTAGATTCTCAAATGGTATAGTAAGTATGTGTTTCTTAAACAGAAAATATTTGTTTGGCCCGTTAGATGAAGCAAGTACTATTTTTCCACCACATTACAATACTGTTTATTTGCGCTACTGATGAAAATTAATACTAAATAATACTATTTATATAAATAAAAACTTAAAGCGAGTTTCCAAAATGACCCCCATTGACTCTTATGCACGTTCTGCATCTTTGTATAAACGATCTTTTCATTGATCTATATTGAGCTTCGTTAATTTCTTGCGCTGCTCTAAAGAACTTTTGACGTAGCTCTTCACGATTCTCCGCTAGCCGTGTGTAAACTTTTTCTTTCAAACAACCCCAATAAAAAATCCAATGGATTTAGATCCGGCGAGCGTAATGGCCACAAAATAGGTCCTCGACGTCAAATCCACTTACCAGGAAAAACGTTATTTAGGTGTTTTCTCATAACCAGGGAAATATTGTCGAAAATTTACGAGACACCCTGTATATATATGTATATATATAAATATATATATATATATATATAGGGTGTTTCAGAATTATGGTGATAAATCGATAGAGGTAACAGATTATCGAAAAATAAATATAGTTTACTTAATAAAAGATTGTCTTAAGACCCGTTATTTGCGAGATACAGGGTATTAAAATTCTACTTTTTTGTTCTTTTTTTTAGTTTATTTTAAAACTATTGGGTCAAATATATAAAATAACACCAAATGGCGCAAAGAACAATGATTTAGCGTATTCTGTAAAAATGCGAAGACTTAGTGATGAACACCCTAATACTATTCAATAGGTAATGAAAAATTACATATCTTGGTAAGTTAAAAAATATAGCATTGTATTTACATTAATCAAGTTATAGTCACTTAAAGTTCTTATTTCATTAGTTTTAATTTTTGCACACCCTGTATAAAATGGCAAGTTTATCATGATTGGGATATAAAATATGATCTATTGTTACACTGCACTGTAAATTACACTTGCATAACTTAAATACTTCTTAAGCGTTTAAAACATGAAAATTCGGTCAAATTTTGATAAAATTCAAATTATTTAAAAAACCTTAAGTTTTAGGTATAGTAAACCTTATTAAAACAGACATTTATTTTGATCGGAGAATCCAAAAATGCAATAATATACACAGGATTCCATTAAAAAAAACACAACTTTGATACTTTTAGAGCTTTTCGGACACCCTGTATAATATAAAAATAATTTAAAAAAATAGCCATAATAGGATCCCCATATAGCCCAAAAGTGAAACCTTTTGAAAGCCTCGTATTTTAGCTACAATATTCCGCGCCGTATAGCGTGAATAACCCTGTATAATATTAAAGTATATATACAGGGTGTCTCTAAAAGGTGCGGAAAAATTCTACCACAAATTCCTGAGGCGAAAATATGATGATCTAACCCAACTTACCTCACTCCAAAAGTGGATGATTTCGGAGACACAGAGTGTGAAAATCTCAATTTGGTTTCAGTTTTTCATAAATATATTTTTTTAATAACTGTTGTATTATCACAATATTCGCCTAGGGAGGTTTTTTTGGGGTGAAAAATTGAAATCAGCTTTCATTTTTATTGTAAAATATAGGGGGCGCCACCCGCGGTATTTTACACACATTTAAAACGAAATAACTCTTTTGAGCCGCACTGTATTTTACTTCTAAACAAAATTTCTTATTCTCCAACGTCTCTTACCTAAAAAAGGTATATCTGGTAAGAGTTGATTTGAGCAAGCGTTTGTAAGATATGGGAATTTAAAAATTTTTAATTATTGTTAATTTTGATCAGAATAAAATTAATTATGGCCCATCTTTTGGTAGATGAAATTCGTGAAATTCCTAAAAGGCCTCTGATTGTGAACGGTGTTGTTGTTGATGTTTTTGGTACATCGTTGCTTTTTTTCGGGTGTTTATGTTTTAAATTCCAAATAGTACTGAAAAATCGTGAAAAAGAATTAAGAAGCACCGGTGAATTGTCAAACAATTTACGAATTAAATTTTCATCATGGCTGTTCAGTATACCAATGAAGAAATGACCGATATGTAATTGATTTTTGGATATTGCCGTGGAAATGATTTGCAATCTTGCAGAAAAAGTTCCGAATCGTCGCATACCAAACCATATAATTTTCGCGGCAGTTGAAAGAGGTCTTCGTGAAACGGGCAGGTTTGCGCCTGTTTCTATTAATTATGGTCGTGCACGCACGGTAAGAACTTCAAAGGTTGAGGAAGATATTCTGAATCAGATTAGAGAAAGTCGAAAATTCGAAGCAGCAAACGATTGGTCTTAGAGCTAGGGGTAAGCAAAGATACTGTTAATAGGGTGACCAGAGAACAACTACTGCACCCATTTCGTGCTCAAGGCATACAAGATCTTTTATCCCATGATTGTGAACCGCGCCTAGCTTTTTACCGGTTTATCCAATAATATAGAAATTAAGATATCAATTTTACACGAAGAATTTTATTCACAGATGAAGTCTGTTTCACGCGAAGTGGTATAACTAATGTGCATAATGAACATGTCTATGCTGAAGAAAATCCTCATGCGACTACACTAACCCATTATCAGCATGAGTTTAAGATTAATGTGTGGACAGGAATCATAGATACTTTCATAATTGGTGCTGTCATTTTACCACCTCGATTAAATAGTGAAAATTATTTGGAACACCTGCAACATGAATTACTAGACTTATTAGATCCCCTGTCTTTGGAACTTCGCAGAAAAATGTGCTCTATGCACGACGGTGCTCCTCCATAAACGGACGTAATTATTTGAACGAACAATGTCCAAATAAATGGACAGGTAGGGGCAATGATGCACCCGCAAGTTGGCCACCTCGATTCCCTGACATGACCCCGATTGATTATTTTTTATGCGAAACTTTGAAAACCCTTGTGTATTCTAGGCCAGTAGATACAGAAGACGAATTAAGGAGACATATTCAAACTGGAATTGACGCTTTGAAAAATTACCATGAAATGCTCCAGAGAGTTAAATTTAATTGTTTACAACGTATTAATCTTTGTACACACGAAAATGGAGGTAATTTTGAACATTTGTTAAAAGCGTTTATTATTAATTAACTTTTTGTTGATAAATCTTTTATTGACTGTTTTTATTAGAGAATAAAATTAACAAGGCATTTACGTGTTACTATTGTGACAATGCAACACGATTATTACAATTAATTTATACCGGGTTACACACGAAATGAACTTTTTAAATCCAGATATCTCACAAACGGTTGCTCAAAACAACTCTTACCAGGTATACCTTTTTTAGGTAAGCGACGTTGGAGAATAAGAAATTTTGTTTAGAAGTAAAATACAGTGCGGCTCAAAAGAGTTATTTCGTGTTCAATGTGTGTAAAATACCGCGGGTGGCGCCCCCTATATTTTACAATGAAAATGAAAGCTGATTTCAATTTTTCACCCCAAAAAAACCTCCCTAGCGAATATTGTGATAATACAACAGTTATTAAAAAAATATATTTATGAAAAACTGAAACCAAATTGAGATTTTCACACTCTGTGTCTCCGAAATCATCCACTTTTGGAGTGAGGTAAGTTGGGTTAGATCATCATATATCTATATATATATATACAGGGTAATAAATCTTTTTAAGTACCTTTCCTTAAATCTTATTTTTCGAAGAGAACCTGTACATTTAGGTATAGGAAGGTGTAACGATTTTTGATTAGTCATATGTTTATCTCTTATTTCGAGTAATAAAATATGGGGTGTTCTATTTAAATTAAGCAAGTTATTTCCTTTCAAAACGAATGCAATTTTCATGTTATTTTTTGGACGCACTGTATGAGATATTTCAATTTTAATAATTCTGGCATAAAATACGTCTCATATCTAAGGTTTGGTATGAATTTCTATTTACTCCAATTTAAACTTCCTTCAAAACAAAGTTTTTAAAATTGCATGATTTTTTTAAAAAAACTTAATTATTTCGAAATCCTTAAGATTTAGGACAAGTAAACCTTAATGAAACTTACATTTATTTTTCTCAAGAAATCTAAAACGATATTAATATATGGGGTGTCCTATTTAAAAAAACATAACATTGATATTTTTCACTTATTTAGAACACCCTGTATAAAACGAAAACAATTTTAGAATGTACCCATAATCGAGTTCTATATAACGCAAAAAAAAAGTAATTCAAAATATTAAATTGTTTAGCCGTAATCTTCCGAGACCGCACTAAATGACCACCCTGTATATATATATTTATTTATTTTAAAACACTGTAAATAAAAATTTTGTAAGGTTTATTTTAAATCGTCAGAAAGTGTTACCTTACATGTAACAGGTAAATATCGCAACTAATTTAAATCATACCTAATCAATGGGAATATAAAAAATTTTAATATCTCTGTTGATGATGACTGTTGAAAAACCGCTAGGATGACGAGCCGCATATTCCTCACATGGTTTTGCAAGCCCTTTGTCCCTGAGATATGGCAATGAATGTGCAATCACGAATTTTCTACATACTCATTATGTGAGAATTATTTAATTCGTAGGTCAAAAATTTACTAAAAACACTCTACATTTTAATAAGAGCGTTATCACTGTTAAATAACGTCTCAGGTCGTCCTCCAAAGCAACAACTGAGGAATGAGGATGGGCCGCTTTTTGCCACGTACTTGCCGACCAACGTAACTCCATTAATTCAACCCATGGACCAGAATGTATTACGACTCAGCAAATTATACAACCGAAAATTTCTACTTTCGTCTGTCTCATCAAAGAATCGTGAAGACATTTGAGGCGTTAAAACAGGTGACATTACGAGAAGCTCTTTAAAATTTGCATATGGCTTGAAGTGCAGTTAATCAGCAAACGATTCAAAGATGTTGGAACCGTCACTTCTGTACCAATGATCAAGATGAAGATGATGTTCCCTTAAGCGTAATTAGGGAACAATTGCGATCGAATGGTGATGTTCTTGTCAGTGTGTCCTGAGATGTTCTTGATTTATTGAAAATGGTGGATCCCAACATTGTTGGCACTCCAGCTGATAGTAAGTTATGGAATGAAAACAAGTAGACGAACGATGTTAATGAGGAGGAAGATACGGACAGTGAGGACGCTGAGGACGTTCCTATTGAAGTGAGAAGTGTAGTGATTGACGCGCCAGCTGTACCAGTTTTTAACCATACTTTAGATTGGGCTAAAAGAAAAGAATTGTCGGGCACGAATATTTTAGAATTTTTCGTAAATTGCGGACGCAGGCATTGGAGAGTTATGCTAAACACCAATTTCCGCAGACTAACATTACCGATTTTTTTTTTTTTATTAAAAAATCTTGGATAAGGAAGGGAAAAATGAGTTTCGGTGATAATGAAACGACACGAGTTGTCAATACAAGCCAGAGCACTATATTTTATTTTATGGTATTCAAAGGACGAGATCTATACCTGGACTAACTAATAAGCCCTTCTCTATATCATGCTGTATCCCCTATTTCCCTCTTTTGTTTATATTATCTAGTCGTATATATATATACTTAATGGGTCCAGACGTTTACATCATAAAGTATGAAAACTGATATTACTATTTATGCCTTTTTGGATATGAACCGGCAATATACATATCTCTAATAAAAAATACTTATCATTACTAGAATATGTATTTATTTTGTTGTATGTATGCATTAAACGTTTCTGGAATAAATAATTTGTTATTTAAATCACGTTCGCTAATGTAAAAATTTCAATAAGATGAACCCCACTTCGTTTGAATTATTTTCTTATGCCTGCAGCTAAGGCCAAATTCTATTCAATACAGTAAGTGAGCGTCCATTTTTATTTTTACTCAAAAAGGTATTTTCGCTTAATCCCGATATCTCTCTTCGTTTACGAAACTTTTATCCATTAATTGATTCGTGTCGTATTAAAAAAAAAATTAAAGTTATTAAAAAATGAAAAATAACTGTTATTGCAAAATTCGTTTGAGCAAAAACAGAAATCGTATCGCACATCTCACTAAAGGAAAAACCATTGTGCCTGGGCATTTTTACTTTTATTTAACTTTACTTTTACTTAATTTTACTTTTACACATTTTTTACTTAACAAGAGCAACTGACAAGAAAATAGTCTAATTATTTCCACAAGCTAAAGTAATTGCTAAGTAATACATAGCCATGCCAGCGAACTATAACCACTGTCGTTTATGAGGATTTGAAATGGTACGACACGAATTAGCTTATGGGTCAACATTTCGTAAACGAAGAGAGATGCGGCAATTAAACAAGGCCGCAATTTTTGAGTAAGCATAGACGCTCTTTGACTATTAAATTAAATAAAATTTCATCTTAATTGCGCTCATAAAGAAATATAATCGAATATACCGAAGCGGTGGCTTGTAACTAACGCCCTGTATGAGCTGCTTGAAAACAAGATTACAACCCTTACTTGACATTTCACAAAACCTAATTGTATTTGGTATTAATGCTACGAAAACACAAAAAATTACTAAGGAATTTTAACTTTTTATTTTAAAATTCCTTAATAATTTTTTTAAATTTAATTAAATTTTATTCTAAAATTCCTTAATAATTTTTTTAAATTTAATTAAAGTTTAATTTAAAATTCCTTATAAATTTTTTAATTTAATTAAATTTTATTTTAAAATTCCTTAATAATTTTTTTAAATTTAATTAAATTTTATTTTAAAATTCATTAAGTCATTTTTCCCGCATAATTGGTATAATGTACGTTGGGTCCAATCGTCATATTTTGATGTCCCCTACCTCGGGTTCGGCCATTTCCCGTCCCAAATGAATCATCCTGTATAACATACTGACATTTGATTCAGCCGTTAGCGCTACATTTGCATCTCAAAATCAGGATTATATTGTTTTTCCCAAATCGCGTTTGCCCTAAATGCATAAATGGCCCCAACATCACCAGTAATTATTATTTATTTTGCTCTCATGTTATTGTGATTTTTAAATTTTCGTTTTTCGATTATAGAAAATCTTTATCTTGTTTTCATGGTACTAAAATGCAGTTTGTTTATGCAACTTCTAAATTAAGGTATTATTTCCTAAACTAATACGCAATTATGAGCGAATATAAAAGGTTAAATGTACGGACAAATCCTGTACATTTCGCATTGAATTTATGTTGTTTTTTTTTTAATAAAGTCGTAATTTTCGTGATATATTTTAGTCAAGTGTAAATCGTAAAATGCCGCAATTTATTGCTGAATCGATTTAATTCATACATACACTCATTATTCTGCTTTAATTTAGTCTATATATGCCTTGAGTCATACAAGTTGTCTTATTTTCCGGTCTGTTTGATACCACATCTCACGATAAATTAAGCAGTTGTCCCCAAAATATCTTTTTTAATGGATTAAAATGAAGCTGTATCGAAAACTGGATAAGTATTTCACCGTGTCTTCACTCTCCAAGGCATTTAACTCCTCCAGAAATACTGTTTCTTGGATCTGTCAAGAACGTATAAAAGTCCTATCTCTCTCAGGAACTGCAATAGTTTATTCCCTTCAGATCAAATCAGATTAAGTTAGATTTGATCCCCGTAAAAATGCTCTCTTAGTAATGTCGCAATCCTGGCAAAAAGTTGCTGCATCTCAAAAACGATACGAGTTTTTTGCTCTTTTTCGGACGTTGCTCGAAGGTGTATGTGCTGTCTCTAAGGGTTAAATTATTTGTATTTTATCAGCTTTAACAGGTTTTGTAGAAACCAAGAATCCGACCAATGCCCACCAAGCATTACTACAGCTTTTCTACGTAAATTAGTATGCAATTTCAAAGCTGTGAACAGGAAGATAATTGAGGCGTAAAAAATCCCTTTACAATGGCCCAAAAAATCTCAGAAATTGAAAGAGTTGTTCCGTTCGTCTTCGGATTGTTTCAAGTCAATAACTCAATTTCACCAAAGAAAGGCCTATATATTTTTTGATAATTACCAGCAACTTCAAGGTAAACAGTTCAAATATCCTAGCATCCATCGTTTTTTCCATGGAAAATTCGATCAATTAAGTATGTTTTTATAGCAATTAACTACCGGCAAAGGATGATAGCAGGTTTTAAGCCAATTACAAAAATACGAAAAAACTGGACTAACAGTCGCTAATCAAACGCAATTATCGGTAAATGTGTAACAAAAGCTGATGAATACGAAAATGTATTAAGGTAGAAACAATGTCAAACACAGTAGATATTTCTTTGGGACCATTATCAAATTTTAATGGAATTTTTTTCCATCTTTTGGTCAACTAGCGAGTTGATCGTTTCTGTGGACAGTTTGATTGTCCAACATAATTGTTAAATTAGATGACGTCGTGCTGGTGACCAAGTAAAGAGGGTTTTGCAATATTAATTAAATTCTCTATTAATACCTTAGATATCTGGCTCTTACGGTTTCTGAAATCTAATGAGTGTAATATTGAATTTTTAATGAGTTAACCGACCTTTTGGACAATGTGCCCCAGATATTAAGTCCTTTTTTGTGTTAACTAGATTTTTTATCTGAGGCTGTGCATTTTGATAGAAAAGAGTCAATCTAAAGAGATATTCTGAGAACACCTTAGTTAAGAAAGAGGCGCAAGGTTCGGGTTAGATTGAGCTAAAAAAACTTCGGATATAAACCTGGCGAGTTAAAGCAGTCGAGAAATTGAGGTCTAAAGAAGTTGTTTACCTTTCAGGAAAAATAATTTGACTTGAAGAGATTTACGTAAAGTGATTGATACAAAAAATATAAATATATGTTGGCTGGATCCAGCGGCCCCGGCGTCATCTTGATCAAGTTTAATTGGGGACGCCATCTATCAGAACGCGCAGATTTGAAATTTTTTGCAATTTTTCCCTTCGGCATTTCACAAATGGGAAAAACTTATCAAAGAGGGCCATCTCTCGAGTGTCAGTCGGGTTATTCTATAGAAGACAAAAACTTAAGCGCCATCTGCAGAAATGCACAACTGATTAATTTTCGCGGCAAGTTTTCCTGGGAATCCTGAGGTACTCTTTGAACCTTTTGGAGTAGTTTTTCAGTGTTTCGGGAATGTGGCAAACTTCGCTGCGGGCGCCACATTTCAAAGTCTCCTAGCGGGGCTCCGCCGCCCCCTACCCCTGTAATTTACTACTTCTACAAACTAGGAAACGCAAATACCGAACTTCACGTGCAGCTCCGAGAACGTCAGCGATCCCAAGAGGGCCGTTGCTACATTCCTCCCTCTCGTCAAATAATTTTCGATTTCAAATTATTTAATAAGCAAAAAACCGAGGTCCGGATATTTCCTTAGCGGGTCTTTCAGAAATATTTGTCCGGCAATCAATCCTGCTCTACGGACGAGTATTATGCGCATATTTGAACTACTGCGGACCAAACCGCGGCACGGACAAAAAGAAGACCCTGGCCGCGTCTTCTTTTGTTCAGCCGCCTGTAAGCCGGCTAATTCGAATAGTTGGCCATGCCAAAACGTTAATGGGATACCGGGGAGAGCGTTTTTCAGGGAGCCGTGGGCAGAATTAATTTGATGCCGAATTTGCTACCGTTTTAACCGCAGAAATCGTCTAAGGACGTTCAAATTTGTCCGAGACAAAAGCGGCCGCTTTGGATATGAAACTTTTGTTTTTTTAATTCAACAGTTTCTGCTTTCAATCCCGATATGCCTGTTCATCGCTATATCATTAAACTGAAAAGAGATGTTATTCGAATTTCCAGAGAGAGACAGAGAGAGAGGGAGAGAGAACGAGAGAGAGAGAGAGAGAGAAAGAACGGGAGAGAGAGAGAGAGAGAGAGAGAGAGAGAGAGAACGAGAGGGATAAATTGGCAGTTTCAAAAGGACCGCATTTATCCCAGAAAGGCCTGCAATAGTGCAACCGAGTGTTAAGATACTGTCATAAATATACCAGGTCTGTAAATATGAAACCGAAATTTGCCTCCAAATATCCCTAGTGGTCAATATTACACAGGGTGAGTCGGGAGGATCGTGCCAAGCTTCAGGAGCGTGTTGTACATGAAAAATAAATGTAAAAAAACTCAAATGCTGTTATCCGATTTTCATTCGTTTACAAGTTATGGCGTAAATAAAATTAAAACATAAAATTTAAAAAATTTATAAATTTCATAATAAATTCCATAAATTAACGTTTGGATATCATAGTAAATGTTCAAAAATACTGTCATTAACTTCTAAACATTTTCGGCTTCGTCTATGAAGAGCATTCGTTGCGCTCCTGATTGTTTCATGTCTTTCTTTAATAGCAGCTGCAGCATTTCTAATGCGTTGAACTAGTGCATTTTGAGTGTCCACTTTTACTCTGGACACTTCAGTTTTAAACCAACCCCACAAACAATAGTCTAATGGTGTGAGGTCTGGAGACCTTGGAGGCCAACTAATAGGGCCACCACGACCAATCCCACGTCCAGGAAACGTTTCGTCTAAATGTTGCTTAACCTATCGAGCAGAATGTGCGGGAGCTCCATCCTGCTGATAGTACATTTGGATTCGGATGTTTAAAGGAACATCCTCAAAAAGTCTCTGCAATTCGTTTTGAAGGAAATTCAAGTAGCGTTCTCCCGTGAGACGATTCTCCAAAATAAAAGGGCCAATTAAATAACTTTCAATCATACCACACCACACGTTTACTGAAAACTTATGTTGAAAATTACTTTCGACTGTTGCGTGAGGATTTTCGTCTGACAATACATGACAATTACGTGTATTATTAATGCCGTCATGGGTGAATGTTGCTTCATCCGTAAAAAGAATGTTTGATACAACACCATGATTGTTATTGATCCATCCACAAAATTCCCTACGTTTAGCATAATCTCCGGGTTGTAAGTGCTGTACTCTCTGAACGTGATATGGATATAAGCCTTGGTCGTGAAATGTGTTTATTACTCTTTTTTGTGGAATGCCCAATTGAGTAGCAACTCTTCGTGAGCTGGTTGTTGCATCTTCTTCTACTAGATCCAGGATATTTTCTACTTCTTCCAAGCTTTATTCAGTAGATCGTTCAGATGATACTGAGAAGCTTTCCGGTCTCGCACAAATTGTTGAACACTCGGATAAATACGTTTTTAGAAGGATGTCTTCAGCAGCAGCTCTAGCATTCCCATTACAAAAATCATAAACAAACAACATATTTGCATATTCTAAATTTGAATAGATGTTTGGCATCTTGTAACACTTTAATTGAACTCGAAAATAAACATCAAGCTGTATCAATATCACTAATACCAAAGGTACGTTCATGGTAAATAGAATCCTAGTTAAAAAAATTTATTTACGCTATAACTTGTAAACAAACGAAAATCGGATAACAACATTTGAGTTTTTTTACATTTATTTTTCATGTACAACACGCTCCTAAAGTTTGGCACGATCCTCCCGACTCACCCTGTATATATTATCGTGTTATTAGGGTACTATATCTCTTATTTACATCTGAGAATGATTTTTAAATCATAACAATACAGGTTTAATAATGCAGTACAGTTTGCAATAGCTTTGAGTATGTTGAATTTTGTGCCTACAAATTACGATTTGCCGACAGCATTGATTTTCTGTTACCACTTGAAAAAAACGTCTCCAGATTCACATCGCATGCTTGTTGAAGCTTACGGTGAACATGCCCTTGGAAAATCACAGTGCTGTGAGTGGTTTAAAAAATTCAAAAGTGGCAATAATGACGTCAATAACGAAGAGCGTGGAAAACCACCGAAAAAGTTTGAAGATGGCGAGTTGCGAGCTTTGTTAGATGAGGACGATACTCAAACGCAACGACAATTAGCGAACCAATTAAATGTGACACGAGAAGCCATTTCCATTCGTTTGAAAGCTATGGAAAAAATTCAGAAGATAGGAAAATGGGTTCCACAGGAACTCAATGAAAGACAGTAAGAAAATCGAAAAACCACTTGCCGATTGTCGCTTACCAGGTATAACAGAAAGTCATTTTCTCATCGAATTGTGACTGGTGACGAAAAATGGATCAATTTTGAGAATTCCAAACGTAAAAAATCATGGGTAACTCCAGGCGAACCATCAGCATCGTCAGAAAGACCAAATCGATATGGACGGAAAACAATGCTCTGTGTTTGGTGGGATCAAAAAGGCGTAATTTATTATGAGCTGCTAAAACCTGGAGAAACAGTTAATACTGAACGTTACCGACAACAAATGATGGACTTGCATCCAGCTTTACGTGAAAGACGACAAGGATATCAAGGACGGCAACACAAAGTGATATTGCTTCATGATAATGCACCATCACACACTGCAAAACTGGTGAAGGAACCGATTGGGAAGTACTATCGCATGCGGCGTATTCACCCGACTTCGCACCATCCGACTATCACTTATTTGCATCGATGGGACACGCTCTTGCAGAACGGCACTTCACCTCTTACGAAACAGTTCAAAAATGGCTCGATGAACGGTTTGCCTCAAAAGAACGACAGTTCTTTTGGCGCGGCATCCACAAATTGCCAGAGAGATTGGAAAAATGTATATGGAGCGATGGGAAATATTTCGAATAAAATATTTTTTATAATTATTGCGCAGCTAAGTTATACTTTTTATTAAAAGATTCCGGTTTCATATTTACAGACCTGGTAATCGAAGAATACCCTCAAATTACTACATGAAGAACTGCATGGAAACTTTATTAAACGGCATCTATCCCTTTGCGGGGGACATGCAGCCGCATACATAACCTCCCGGGTCACCCGGTATAAGCATTTTAGATTATTTTTTTTTGCGTAATTTGACGTCGCTAGTTTAAAAACTGGTAGGAAAAACATACTGAAAAAATCTAATCTCCGGCAAGGAGGAACTAAGGTTGATAGTTTAATATCAGTCTATCTAACCAAATACGAGAGACTTATGAACCACTAATCCATGCAGTCTTTGGGCGGAGTATTCAGGATAGTCGAGACTAAGCCACCAGTGCGAGTTCCAGTCCAACTCTTCGATAAATACAACTTAACTGAATCGCTGTATTTTCTACCCTCCAGGGTCACACAGTTATTTAAACTATTGTTCCTGAAATACTCTCGATAAACTTAACTGTAAGACCCAAAAAATAACAATCCTCCCCTTTTAAATTAATCCGCAACCCATTACACCCCGAACTTTTACTTTTATGATCCTCTGCCACTTTCATTCATTAAATCTCAGCTGCAGGACACGCAGTATCACTCTGTACCGGCCAACTGCATTAGTGACGTAATTTACTGCCGTTTTAGACTGAAGAACACCCGATTGTCCCGATAGTTGATTTATTCGGTACTAGAAATATTTTGATTGCTGCCGTGCTAACACTCGACTTAATCATCTACATCTCACCATCTTCAGAACGTCCAAAAATTTCCCAGCCCGCCTTTGACGAAGGTGCAGCACATAGGTCGTACCAGAAAGACCGATCAGTACGCGATACGTAATAATGTATGTATTTTTCTACCCATTAAAGATTTCGCAAATTATTTGATTGGACCTTTTACTGGAAATTCAATGACGCTGACACAGCAATAATTGAGGTTCTTAAATTAAAGGGAAAAAGGAAATGAGAAGTCATGATAATTAAATTTCTAGTAAATGTTGAGGAACCGGTAGTTTGGAAATTTCAATTTTCGAACGCAGTTGACGACAAATTTACATTGTTAGCATAGAACGTCTGTCAATTGTTTGCGACTACTATGTTCGAAAACTTTACCACATGAATGTAAAATAAAATTTTAAAAATTACAAAACTTTTTATGCCGCAGTTGACAGGTCAAATCGACAGATTAGGAAATACG